>NC_080408.1:37294166-37660833 GCF_030265065.1 Corythoichthys intestinalis | reverse complement strand
GTTATTATGCTCCTCACCTCTGGAACAAGTTACCTGAATGTCTGAAGTATGCTGAAACTGTTAGCTTCTTGAAATCAGGGCTAAAAACTCTTTTGTTTAGCACTGCATATCCATAACTGTCTATATATTTCAATCTACTTGTTTTCTCTTCCTCTTGTGCTTATCTCCATTGCTGATTTCAATTATTATTAGTAGTAGTAGTTTTTGTTTTATTTGTATTTATTTATTTTTATTCTATTTGTGATTAAATGTGATTTTTATGTATAATTTTATTCCCTATTTTGATTGTCTTGGTTTTTATGTTGTATTGATTTAAATGTGATTTTTATGATCTTCATGTGATGTAAAGCACTTTGAATTGCCTTGTGTTGAATTGTGCTCTATAGATAAATTTGCCTTGCCTTGTTACATCTAGTGTAAATGTGAAACAGTATTTCGGAAAAAGAACTGCAAATGCAAAATATTAGTACGGCAAGAGTCTGGGGCTGCTTTGCATCTTCAGGACCTGAATGACTTGCTGAATAATGTTCAGCTAGCCGTTAAGTTCTCAACAGCAACATTTACAACAGGTGTTCAATCTAGGAATACACCAGACAAGGATGTTCACTTCTCTCTTCTTGTGATGCTGTTAGTCTCTATGCATAAACCTGTTTTAATACTATATGACATTCACCTGAAGGCTAGTATCCCTGATTTTTGTGATGAATGTAAGGATCTGCAATCTTAAATACATACTGTATATTCCACATGTTTAACATTTATGATCATCTGAATGCATAAAGTTGTAATGGCTTTGTGAAGTCACACTTTGGGGAGTTGTTTGTGTAAGTCAATAAATGAGAGCAATGTGGCAGGGGCCTCTAGGATTGTGTGGAAAACCAGAGGTCAACTTCTCGCCATTTGCCTCCTCGTTGTGCTGAGCAACATTTTCCCATAAAGATGTGTGAACGGAGGAAGAGGACCACCTATTAAAGTGAAATCTTAGCAGTGATGGATGGGAGCTTGTTGAGGGGGGAGTAGCGCAGCATATACCCCAGGGGAGCAGGGAAAAGGGAGGGATTGGGTGTTGAGGGGGTAGTTGATGACCACGGGGCTGAGGAGGAGAGTTAAATCCTCACTTACACCTCTGTTAGGAGACCTCCCATGCTCTCTGACTGAAACTTAGATTGACATCCTCATTTAGAGTCCTTCTAATTTAGGTCTGTCTTGCATCAAATTCTTTAATATACACTGTAAAGAGAAAAAAAATCTTTAATTTCAGGAGTGTTGAAGTTATTTACTGTGAGGCAATTCTATTGAGTTGAGGAAAGCAAACATTCTTGAATGTTAAAATTTACTGCACTTGCATTTGGTGAAAAATGAAATGTATCAGCACCAGAACAGATCGAAAGCATACATTTTGATCTTGTTTTCTGATTGCTAGATGCTTTTTGAAAAGAAGTACTGATGAATAGAAACGTTGCTTTTGTTTCACTTCAATTTGCTCTGCTGTCAGCAGCCAGGTAAGAATTGCCAATAGGAATCTGTATATTAATATATTAAATAATGGATTAAATATGGAGCTATTTACAATTGTGAATGGCACCAAAATTTTATTGTATTCTTCAATAGGTTGTAAATATATGTAAATAGATTCAGCCTTGTAGATCAAGACAGATTAAATTAGTTGAAGGCATCAAATAAGAGAAAATAAAACAGCAAAAATTTAGATTTTAAAATGTGCATCTAAAAAAAAAAGTTTGAAAGAAATCAAACAGGTTGGCAAATGAAGTAGATTTGTGGTAGGTGAAGGTAACCCTGTTGTCAAGGTGACCATAAATGCACGAAGAGGCAAATGGAGGGCCACTTGTTGTTTAATGGCAGTGCATGTGCACGTTTGTGCGTGGGTGTGTGTGGGTGGGGGGTTGCGCTTGTTGGTGTGTGTGTGTACCACCAGCTGTGGGGCAGAGGGTTTGTGGCGGTGAAGAAAAGGGGGAGCCCTGCCATGTGTTTATGTTGACTAATGAGCTAATTACCCAAAGCCTAATCTAGCTCAACTTGTGTCATTTCACAGGAATGCTGCAGCAGTCAAACGCTTGCAGATTATGCCTCATTTCCTGACAGTTAAAGCAGTACAGCACTAATTCTTACACACACACACGCAAAAGCATGCATGCAAGCCCAATTAATCATTCATCCATTCTTCTGGACCTCCCCGCTTCCCTTCCACCAGGTTTGCTGTACTTCCCTGGGCCTTGTCAGCTCCTCTTCGCTGCACACAAGCCACCCTTTCACATATGGCAGGTCCACGTTTCACCAGCACCGATCTTCTTATCTGAGCACTTTATCAGCCTGAAAGAAGCACGTGAAGGTCAAAGCTCTTCACTCCCCGCGACAGGTTCGCACATCCAGGAGCTTGTCAGTGACCATGTATTTATTCCAAGGTTACCAAGGCCCGTGAATTCAAGACACAGGTCCCGCTTTGTGCTCTTTTTTTTGGGCCACACAGCCACTCTTGTTGCTGTTGGGGACAGATCCTGAATAGGGGAAAGCTCGACAGCTCCTTCACACCCTCTGAATGTAGCAGGGAGGTCCCAGCTTTCTCCAAAAGTCTCACGAAAGTCTGCATAAAGCTCTCGTTCAGCAAACACATTTAAAAATGCACGACAGACTCGCAAACTCTGGCCGGGAGGTGTTGAAGTTTTTAGTTCCAATTTAACCAATTTCTGGAATCTTTGTGTTTGAGGACTCGGGGGGTACATTTCAACACGGTAAGGAAAGCGTTTTTGCACCTCAAATTTCACTCACAGGCAGCTTTTCATTTGGGGAACAGGACTGGGAGTGTGTGTCCTCAATGCCCATTGGAAACAGAAGGCCCGTTTGAGGGCGTATCCTCATTGATATGAATCGACCATTGAGCATTTGCATGGCTGCTCACTGTACGGGCCTTATTGCAGACCTTTGCTGGCAATGTTAGAGGGGCCAGCTGACAGAAGTAATCCATCCACTGGGGTTAGCTGGGAGGGTCAATAGGAAATTGGGAGATAAGGCCTCTCAATCAGGACCACTGATACATCCATGCTGGGAGAGGTAGTTTTGACAAGAAACACATTTTTTGGGTGAAGTAAAAGAAGACACTGAGCTTTCCAACAGTAACCATCAGAAATTTTAAACTATCTATTTAATTTTCTAAAGACCACATATCTTGTTCAAGTGTTACAGTTATGATGAATTCTGTCTAGAGTTGTCCGATATAATTGGGAAGACAACAATTTCGGCCGATAAAAGCAGTTTAAAATGATGCTGGCTAATATCGACATCGGTTTTTCATTATCGGTTTTGGGCCTGCTGGTGTTTCTGGTGTTTTGTTGCTCCCTGCTGGCACTTAGGTGTAATTAGTTTTGATAAGTTCCAGCACTTTCTACTGACTTAATTGTATGTCCACGCTAGATCATTGCGAATAGAGAGAGCTAAATATATGAGCTAACATCTGCTGCAGGGTACCATAGCAGTTTTTGCCATCTCAGGCACGTTGTTTGTGTCTTATACAAGCATCACTTAAGTAAGTAAGTTATATTCCTCTTTTTGTTTTTATATTCATGAATGTTGTGTAGTATGTATAATGGAGATGGTTACTGTATATCTTGTTTTGTTTGCATTTGTGGTAAAATGTGGTTACATTATTTCATTGCTTGCAAGCTGTACTACCAGTTGCGATTCAAATTGACACGTGCTGTATAACTTGCTTTATTTTGTGACTTTATTTCATATTATTGACACAATATTTTGTTTTCAGTTTTACAAAAAAGTATCAGTGCTCTTGTCAAGGAGAAAGATGACCACAGTAAAGCCAACTCAACTTACTCCGCCGTTTGACTTCTCTTTAGAGCCTGATTGGTTCGCTATCTTTCGATTTGTGCACCCACACACACATTGAGGACAGAATAATGCCTTATTGGCACTTTGCACTTGCACTTGTTAAAAAAAAACCTGGTGTGTGCACTATTTTTATTTCAACAATATACAGTGGGGCAAATAAGTATTTAGTCAACCACTAATTGTGTAAGTTCTCTCACTTGAAAATATTAGAAAGGCCTGTAATTGTCAACATGGGTAAAGCTCAATCATGAGAGACAGAATGTGGAAAAAAAAAAAACAGAAAATCACATTGTTTGATTTTTAAAGAATTTATTTGCAAATCATGGTGGAAAATAAGTATTTGGTCTATGCCAAAAGTTAATCTCAATAGTTTGTTATGTAACCTTTGTTAGCAATAACGGAGGCCAAACGTTTTCTGTAACTCTTCACAAGCTTTTCACACACTGTTGCTGGTATTTTGGCCCATTCATCCATGCAGATCTCCTCTAGAGCAGTGATGTTTTGGGGCTGTCGTTGGGTAACTCGGACTTTCAACTCTTTCCTCATGGAAACATGATGCTTTGGGGGTTGTTTTTCTGCAAAGGGACCAGGACGACTGATCTGTGAAAAGGAAAGAATGAATGGGGCCATGTATCGAGAGATTTTGAGTGAAACTCTCCTTCCATCAGCAAGGGCATTGAAGATGAGACGTGGCTGGGTCTTTCAGCATGACAATGATCCCAAACACACAGCCAGGGCAACAAAGGAGTGGCTTCGTAAGAAGCATTTCAAGGTCCTAGAGTGGCCTAGCCAGTCTCCAGGTCTCAACCCCATAGAAAATCTGCGGAGGGAGTTGAAAGTCTGTGTTGCCCAACGACAGCCACAAAACATCACTGCTCTAGAGGAGATCTGCATGGATGAATGGGCCAAAATACCAGCAACAGTGTGTGAAAAGCTTGTGAAGAGTTACAGAAAACGTTTGGCCTCCGTTATTGCCAACAAACGGTACATAACAAAGTATTGAGATGAACTTTTGGTATTGACCAAATACTTATTTTCCACCATGATTTTGCAAATAAATTATTGAAAAATCAAACAATGTGATTTTCTTTTTTTTTTTTTCCACATTCTGTCTCTTATGGTTGAAGTTTAACCATGTTGACAATTACAGGCCTCTGTAATATTTAAAAGTGGGAGAACTTGCACAATTAGTAGTCGACTAAATACTTATTTCCCCCACTGTATTAGAATAGAGCATGATTGAAAGACTGGTGAATGCATTTTTCATCTTCCTGGCCATTTTGTTATCTTTTATGATCGTGAATTTCCTCACATTTGAAGGTGAAAAATATTATTAATTTGCCAGTTTTAGTCATATTTCAAATATCATTACAATTTTATGTAATAAGGTAAAACGAAAATCACATATTAAAATTTCGACCGAAGCATCTGCTTTCAGTGCAATCATCACATCTAAATTAGGGCTGTCAAACGATTAAAATGTTTAATTGAGTTACTCAAAGATTAAAAATTAATTAATCGTAATTAATTGCAATTCAAACCATCTCTAAAATATACCGTATTTTTCGGTAAATTAACGTTGGAATGGAAAGATAAGACACAAGACGGAAATATACATTCAACATACTGTACATAAGTACTGTATTTGTTTATTATAACAATAAATCCACAAGATGGCATTAACATTATTATCATTCTTTCTGTTAAGTTCTTTTTTCTGTTCTTTTTTGTAGTTCTTAAAATATAAATGTTAGTACAAGTTATAGTAATTTTATATCAAATCCCCTCTTAATGTTTTTGTTTTAATAAAATTTGTAAAACTTTCAATCAAAAAATAAACTAGTAGCTCGCCATTGTTGACGTCTCCGACCGGTGACGTCACAGCCATTCTTCCACAGTGTCTTTAACTACGTAAGATATTGATTTAAATACACCACAAGGTGTCAATGGCGAGTTTTAAATTACTTAGAAAATCAAGCCAATGAGTATGTTTTGTCCCTTGACTGACACTGTAGCTCCCTGTTTTTATTTATTTATTTATTTATTTTATTACACTGGGTCTATTGTGATTCACATTCATTTGAGTGCGGGCTTCACAACGTACGAGACCACTGATAGTTTGTATATTGTGACTAAATATTGCCATGCAGTGTATTCGTTGAGCTAAACCAAATGTTTGAATAGAGTTTGACCAAAGTTTGAGTGTTTTATGTGTATTTTGTATAGCTATTTTGATTGGGAATGCCAGCTTTTCTTTTTGTGAACATAATTTTTTTTTGAGGGACAGGAGTATTATTTTTGTTGTGCTTTCACTAAATGATACTTATATTTGCTATGAAGGAATTGCCGAAGCTTATGCCAATAGACGGCGCAGTCCAATGAACGCCTGTGTCCACTGCCTTTCTCTGCCTCTCATCTCTCAATGTGCAGAAAAACGGCATCACTGTAATCTGTTTGAGGCAATGCATGAGCGGGTCATTCCGCGCATGCGTTCAATGCGTCAAATATTTTAACGTGATTAATTAAAAAAAAAAAGTTTCCGCCCGTTAACGTGATAAATTTGACAGCACTAATCTAAATACAAATTCACATCATCATTGATCGCAAAATGAACCCATGTCGCCTGTACTGTTCATACTTTGGGTTCGGTGTGAAGCTGGTAACATCCTATTTGAATTTCGTTGACAACACTTCTTAAAATGAAGTTCATTGAGAATTGAAATTGTCTGTTGGTATAAACATATTGTAAACTATTAATTGGCAGTGGTGTAAACCTGCACCACATAATACTCATATAATTCATTCAAAGTCATACTGAGGTTACCTTAAATAGCGAAGTTGTAAAACATTTGATCAGTTACACCCAATGTTGTGATCGTTATGTGTGTACCTTTTCTATTGCTACTGCAATGTCACGTGTGGTAGCTGTTGCTGGTCATTTCTCTCGCGTTAACTATGATGTTGATAATAGTATTATAGTAAAAACAACAAATTGGCTGTGGGCAACATTATGGCTGACAATGATTGGTGAGACCCCACGACACACCTTGCTCCCATCTGAGGCCCCATTGCCTTATCTGACGTGATGAATTCCACCAACACTTGAGCTATCTTAATGACTATTCATCTCCTTCCTCTCCCTTTCCACACTTTGGCCTCGTACCCACTCCCACTACCCAGATTTGAGTGTGTAAAGTCAGCAATTAATGGGGTGATGTCCCACAGCAGTGATGACTCTTCACAAGGGAGGTAAAGAGCAATAAAGACATTTTGTCAGACAATCTGAAAAAACGTATTTGTAAAAATTAAACATCAAAAGGGTTCAAAGAATGAACTGAGGAGGGGTATGGATTCTGCCCAATAAAGGAAGCCACGCTATGAAATTTCATTTTCAAAATACGAATAGCTCGACAGTTTTACCACCCTGACCATGCATGGATGTCATATTTCTTTGAAAAGTGACAACAAAAACACATATGAAAACATTTCCCACTTTTGGTCGCGTAAATGTATCCTTAAAGTGTTCATGACCCGGAGCATCTTGGTAGTCTCACTTCCTGGTTGTAAAGTGGGCATCCTTCCTCCTGTGACTCACATTTCCTCTGCTCGAATGCCCATTGTGCGCACAGCTGTATGCTTCACACACTACGCAGAAGGAGTTTCGTCCATGTGGTCCTTGGTCTTCATCGCGCAAAACACAAATGGCCGCTAACTGCTGTCATTTCTGACATGTCTGGTGCCGGGCTATCAGTGACCATGGCTTTAAAACACAAACAGGCCGACTCAGTGTCCTTGTCAATGTTTTCTCCGCTTTAGACCGAAACATATGATGACTGATTAAAAATCTCAAGGTTGATTGGTGTTGATATTCGTGTCAACACTAAATATTATTTTTCTGATAGCCACAGGGTTAGAGCACATAATCAAGGTTAGATTCTCCAAATTAACACCTGATTAAAATATTGGCTGCCAATGATGATTGACTTCAGATCCATTTCAGATTTCAAACAGATTGGGTGAACGGGGATTTCTCACGAATAAGAATCTAATTATTTTGATTGGCTAAACAATCAATGCAAAAGTAAATCTGTATTGATTTATACAAACTTTCACACTGCTTAATCTGATAATTTTTCTTAAAAATAGTTGAATAATTTTCCCCATCTTGTTTTGAGTGTTAAAGACTAAATTTTAATTTTAATTGCAATATTTGAACATAATTTAAATTATATTAAGATACGCAATAAATACAAACATCTTAATAATCTCTTAACTATCCAGGAATGCAAAATATAAACATTTGTCTTAAGATCACTCAACATTGTCTAAATAAATAAATTAAATTAAAGTGAAAAAACAGCATAGCATATAACAAAAATAAATAAAAATAGAGCCTTCTTTCAGTTAAAACATTACTACTCTTGTCCACAAGCACAGCCAAACTTAACAAAAAAATGAAAACTTCTTTGGAATGCTTTAAAACCACATAAATAAAATAAAAATAAACATTGGGGAGAAGGGGGTAAACCTCGGTTAACTACATTTCTCAGTTTAATTAACGCTAACAGTAGAAAACACAACCAAGAGGATATTTCTCTCAAAGCAGCTTCCTACTAGAGTTCGTGAAATTCGCACAGATTAATGTTATGCTAACTCTGATGCAGGTCAGACTTTCAGTAGCAAAATTAGTTGTGGTCCCCACATCAGGAAAAACATCAGGAAGAGTCTTTTTACATTACTTATAGTGGCTGTTGCTAGCGGAAAAAAAACTTCTAATATTCCTCATCTTCGAAGGGGGCGGAGGAGGCGGCATCTTTCTATTTCTGTCGGGGGGGGGGGGGTCAAGTCATCAACCAATCAAACGTGCTTTTGAGGAGAAAAAATGGACTGGCACATTCAGCAAGTGAAAAGGGGTCAATGTAAGTCTGAACACATAATGAAAGTAATTCACTTAATAATGGTCGGGTCCGTTCGATCCTTACAACATATGGGAAGACAATTTAAATGACCTATATAACTGAAGTTATTATAAAATGCAAATAAGGTTGCTTAAAAGTTGGTAGGGGACAATTTGAGCATCCTGAAAAGTTGGTATTGTTATGTCCACACCGTCGCGATGCAAACCTACGCCCCTTGAATGGATGGGACATCCATTGCTACTGCCCAAATAATGTCAAGTGCTATCGAGAATTAATACTGCACATTATTTTTCTATTTTAGAAGGTAAATGTCATGTGAAAGTGTTTGCATACCTGATGTGTACCAACATTTCAGTCCACCTTGAATGCCAAATAGGCATGATACAGGCCAGAAATAAAGGCAGAAGCTCTTTCCCGTGAGGAGCGTTTGTTTTTCCTAGCGTACAAGTGGCTAACTGGTGTGCGGTCCAAGTATTCTGGACGTAATAGTAGCTCAATGTTCCGGGAACTCACGGATAGAAATGAGTGTTGAAAAAAATAAGAGAAGGTTGGTGGTGAGGTTTTCTGGGTAATAATTCCATCTCTCTGTCTGTTTTGTGGTGCAGGAGCGAGGGAAGGAGCAAGGGAGGGAGGAGGAGCAGGTTCCATTGCCTGCTGTCCGTGGAAAGCATACTCTGCACATTCTGCAGACGAGGGTCTTCAGGGAGGAAATAGAGAGGAAATTGTGCAGAAAGTGTAAAGAAAAAAAACTGTCTCTGGCTGAATTCGCACAAAGAAAGACTCCTTGTTTTCACTTGCAATACTACTAATAAAGCAATGTACATAAAGTATGTGATATAAATACTACTTAGGCCAAACCTATTTGTATACAAAGGGTTCCTTCTATAAATTGCCTCCATGAATCGCTAGACATGTACATAACAAATTATCGGGTTCTGTGAGTTCAGGCCTATATTAGGGCTGAGTACATACAGCCTTATATATAGATACATACGAGCCGGCAAGCAGGTTTGATCAGGCCTACCATGAAACTCCACATGAAAAAGCTTATAGGAACTGTTGAAAAAAAAAATAAAAAGGCCCAAAACATTTAACTCACAAATGTATCATCCATCTCCACAAAGTTTGATAACTGTATGTTCCTTTGCTGTTTTTACAGTATTCCTTGAACTGCTTTCACATTGGGACCACTTTCAGTTGTTGTAAAATTATTAGTTATTCAACATTATGAGAAAATAAATTGCTCCCATTGGATGGAAAACAATTAGTAATAATAATAAATATAATAATATAATATATAATATAATATATATAATAAAATAATAATAATAAATATAATATTAATAAAAATACATAATAAATAATACAATAATAATAAAATAATAATAATAATAAAAATAGATTATCCAAGCATTCAATTGCACGCATTAAATTTGAACTGGACAACCATAGACCTGCTGAGCAAAATGTTCTTTGCAGGATTAATTATGGTACAGTGGTACCTCTACATATGAAGTTAATTCATTCCGGGACCTTGTTTGTAAGTCGAAATGGTCGTATCTTGAGCAGGATTTCCCTATAAGAATACATTATAATCCCATTAATTCATTTCACAGACCGAAAACCTACACTAAATCCTTAGTAAATACTGCTGGTACTATTGTAAATAGAAATTACACAGAGCAAAACAAATACATAATGAATAAAAAATGGAATAATAATATAATAAGAGTAATAATAACAATAATACCTGTAATTAGTGTTGCACCGATACCATTTTTTCGGCCCGATACTGATACAGATACCTGACTGTGCAGTATCGGCCGATACCGATACCATTCCGATACCACTCTGTTTGCAAAAAAAAAAAAAAAAAACATGCTTTAATGCTCTGAAACAGAAAATACAACTGTTATTATTATTATTATTATTATTTTTTTTTTTTTTTGCTAACAAGCAAAAATAACAGTGCCATCATATAAACAAGCATTTTAGTGCATAATATTTATGTGCTTACTTCTTACTGATCTGAAGAAAAATTTTGTATATAAGTGCTGAGAACAATTTTTACTGTTTGTAAAGTGGGTCACACTGTTGATTGCTGCAGCTCTCTTAGCAGCTATATTTAAACATCCTATTTGTGGTCCGAGTCCATCTGTAACATATACTGAATTAACAGTATTTGCAGCGTTATCTATAGCCACTGGTATGGGTTGATTTGGCCTGCTTAACTTCCATTTCAGTCATGGCGGTTTCTATTTAATCAATGTAGTCTATGGACTACGCGTCGCTCTGGGCTCAGGCAGCTAATGGCATGGGATCTAATGTAGGACATCTAGGTTGCTATTTGATGATATCTAGTGTGTGTGCGCGAGAGTTGGCATGGGATCTAACAAGGGACATCTAGATTGCTATTTGATGATATCTAGAGTGCGCGCTGTGCCGCTTGAGTGTTTTCTGGCCACAGAAGTCACTTCTGCTCATTACTGCACAAACAGCATATTACAATCGACTTTCATAAACAGGACAAGTTTGAAGTACGGCGCTCTTAATTCGCCACTCATTGTTCATCATAAACCATGAGTTTGCTGAGTCTCCCACGGTCTTAACCTTTCTGATCCCATCGGCGCAACATCAGCGAGCGTTAGCATCCGCATGCTAATTGTTTGTGAAACCATGTTAAATGAGCAGCACAACATCGCGGATATGCGTTGCAGTGTGCATCACAATATTGAAAACGAAGGTGTAACTTTCGTGTGGAAATTACGAGACAAAGACATACAGAGGTAATGATTTGGGAAGTTCGCTCACGTGGGGAGGACAGTATATTTGCTTTCAAATGATGCCAGTTGATGGTATCGGCGTCCATAATGTTGGTACTCGTCGATACCGATACCACCAATTCGGGCCGGATCGGCGCCCCTGCCGATACTGGTATCGGTATCGGTGCAACTTTACCTGTAATACTGTAACAAATTGGGTTCTAATGTGGCGGATGTGTTTTGCGTGGTGTACCTGAACGCACCGCGTGGCTGACGTGCCAGAGTGAGAGATTTTTTTTTTTTTACTTTCACTTTGTTCATTTGCGGCAGACAGTAGGCATGTTGTGTTGCACAAGTTCTGAAATGATTAAAAACCTGACGAAACTGGCAATTTTTTTGCAGATGTTACAATCATAATTATTGTCACCTTACTTATAAAGACTGGCGAACGGAGGTCGGTGGAGGAGATCTACGGCCGTATTGCCAAGCAGTTCACGGACGGGCACACCACGCTCATATCTGACTACCATTTCCATCTTGATTTCAATGGTAAACCTCACCTTTGTTCTTTTTGGCCACCTGCTTTAACATTCTTGGAACCCATGTTGATTTCTCTCACAAGAAAATTCACCGTGCGTCCGCCTTGCGGGAAAACAATGAAATTGCGATGCTGTATTTCGATCATTTCGTCGGATTTAGAAACAAACAGCGAGTCAAAATTGACGGCGGATGCCGAAAAGATCCAAGCGATCGTATGTCGAGGTACCACTGTACTCTTGTTTCAAAGAGGGTACAGGATTTTCAAGGGTGCAACAAATACAGTATCAAGGCACAATTATTCCTTTTGTTCAATGTTCCGTGTTAGCTGAAAGAGCTTCAGGATTTTCTTCAGTGGTCTTTGGTGGCTGAGAAGTGTTTTCATAGATAGGGGCTTTGTTTATAGAGGCTTTTAAATGAGAGATTTGCTAAGCTTCTCAAGGGAACTCATCTGTACCAGGTGCTAACTACTGACTGACTAACAAATTAAGCTCGACCACATGGTGCCACCTGGATGTGAAGTCATGATTATAATAAATAAAGCTTAGAATCCCTCACACATGTATTCCACTCACTAACTGTAACAAGACCTGACATGACAGTTTGTTGGCGCAAAAGTCCCCTTCTTTCAATATTGGGCAACGTATTTCTTTTTCATTCAGATTTCTGATTTCAGACCGTCGCATCAAATTTTTTGAGGCATGATTTTAAGAAAGTCCATTTGACGGAAGAACCTTCAAAGAGCCTTCCTAGTCGATCAGGCGGCAGGGTGCCATAGCCGCCACTATAAAGAGCCTGTTTGAAACGGAATGAGGCATGTCACACTGGAAGGAAATGTGCTTGGACTTGCCAGACAAATCAAAAGAAAATAAGTGTATGTGATGAATACAAGGAGGATGGAAAAGTTGTAAACTTCACAGCCTCCACCGAGTGCGGAAGGCACCCCCTGTGGATTTTGATTATTTCAACACAAAGCGTCCTCTGCTCTCTGTAGAAAGCTGCATCCGAACGACAAAAGGCACAGAGGGGAAGACGGTGTTTAGGCTGCCTCTCTCATGAGGTATGATACATTGATGGGTCTTTTTTTTGAAGGGGGTGACGGGTGTTAGTTGTAACCAGGGTTGGGAATAACGCCGTTATAAATAACGCCGTTACATAACGGCGTTATTTTTTCTGTAACGGGGTAATCTAACTAATTATTTTTTCCGCCGTTACAACGCCGTTACCGTTACTGACAGTGAAAAGCGGTGCGTTACTTACTCTGAACAAATTGAAGAAACTACCAGCTGTAGCGAGTCTACTCTGCTCTGTTTATTTGTCATCCAAGACTCGGGTGTGTTCAGGTTTGAGAATAGCGCACGTGTTTTGTTTTGTGCTTTTTCTGAGCAAAGATATACCACACAGGACGTGCTGGCACCCTGTTTCTTTAATAGCACATACAGTATAACTTCAACATTAACACAAACGTACAGCTCTCGGCAGGCCGTGTCTCTAACTCACTCCCGCATCATGTGAGCAAAACAATATTGGCGCCGTGTGCACTTTAGGGTGCCTCGGATAATTCTGTATCAGAATATTACAGCATGTACTTCTTATGACTCCAGGCTGTTTGTCCCTGCTCATTCAATGCTTTCCAAAGCTTGCTAATGTTTCTGTGTTTGCTACACCTGAATGCCAGCCTCGTTCCTATCCCCCACTGTCAGCCAGCAAGAATGCTGCTTCCATCTTGAGGACGCCAGACGCTTTGAGGGTTACGGGAGGAGTAGGGGGACGAGGCTACCTGAATGCACCACCTGGATAGATGCGATGGAAGTGATTGTGATTGGCTGAGGGTTAGAGTCATGTGTCATGGTAACCCAATCAGAGCCGGTGTTTTCACACACAAACCGGAACAGCGCGTGCAGCAAACACACACACGCAAAACAGATGCAGAGGGATATGATGGCAGAGCATTCAGAGGAAAATTTGTCCTTTACGAGGTGGAGATATAAACACTATTTCAAGTCAAAATACTTGAAGTACAGTAGGCTATGTCTACTTGACCAGTTGGCTCAGGTCGTGAGAGTTAGATTTAATTGATTAAACTCACTTTATATTGTCTATTGCTGATTGTTATTTTATTATATTGTATACTGTTTATTTTTGTTGCACTTCAAGAGTAGGATAAATCTGTTGCTGGTGAGGTGCAAGAAATATTACAAGGTTCTATAACACAACTACCTGTCTGTTCTTCTCTATTCAACTGACTCGAATGCTGCTCAGAAAATTTCAAATTCTTTGACATACAACAACTTCTTTTGTAAGTAACGAAAATAATTAATTTCCCTTGTAACTAGTTACTTTTACTACTTTTACTATAGAGTAATTCAGTTACTAAATCAGTTATTTTTTGGAAGAAGTAGTGAGTAACTATAACTAATTAGTTTTTTAAAGTAACGTGCCCAACACTGGTAGTAACTGTAAAATAGGTATACTAGTATGTCTACCCTCGCCCCAAATATGTTTTTTTTTTTTTTCAACAAATAACATGACAGTGACGCCAAAACAACAGATTATAGGCTGACTCGGTGGAGGTCTGCATTCCACTGGGTATACTTAGAATAAAAACTTGGCACTATTGGTTCATTTACTTATGATCAGCAAGTGGGAGTTCATTTAACAATGTTTCCTTCAACAGTTTTTTTTCCCCATCATGTGTGTTCAGACTTTTTTGCGGCCAGTGAGGAATGTCTGAAGCGAATGTCCTGTTGCAGGAAGTCGTAGATTTATCTACATGTTAGGCCATGAATTTGTTGTGGCTGACAGGCACGGTAATGGAGCGTAAAAAGAAGCGTCCAGATTCCAGCTCAGGTACAAGAAGAGAACCTGAGCTCAGAATCTCAGCTGATTACAAAAATGTGCTTCGCTCCTATAAACAAACGCCGGCTGAAACTGAGTTGCGGTACAAGGACATTCTTCCCTCTCGCAGTGCGTGATTAGCCTGTTTTGCGTGTCGACAACAGAGTTATTCATCTCCTGGACGGTAAGCAGGTCCGGTATTCAATAGAAGGAGGAGTCCAGATTCGTGTTAGAACTTGAGAAGTGTTAATCAGGGAGAGGATGTGGGCCTTCTGGTCGACCTGATTACCACCAAATGGGCCAGCAGCAGCTGGGCCTTGTGTGGGGTACGCATATGTATGTGGGGGTGTGTGTTAGGAGGTGTAAGAACAAAATGGACCTCAGTTTGGTAGACAGAGTAATGTCACTTGTCCATCCAGTCATCAATTTTCTTTTTGTCATCATTAGGGTGTCTGTCACAGAGGCACAGTTTACCCTGGACGAGTCGACGACCAAAAGCAGGTTTAAAAATGCAAGCATGGGTGGTTTTTTATATTGGCTACTTGGGCAGCTGTAGGTGGCACCAGCACAGGTTAAAAAAAAGACATATAGTATTTTCAAATATTGTTATTAGTATATTGGGTCAAGCCAGGTCACAACAACGATTCCATCGTTGAGTGTGTGCCACCCTTCCAAGATTTGAGGCCCACAGAATAATCTCTTAGCAATGGTGTAAATCCCTGGAACATTTTCAAAAATGTTTGAAAATGGAACAAGATGGTTGAGGGAAATGTATTTCTTGTTTTGATATGGTTTCTGTAGGAGGAAAAAAATGACTTAAACATTCTTAACGTTTTCCAATGCTGTAAAAATGTGTAGAATAAATATTAAATTGCAAAATTTCTGTCAATGAAGATTTGTGTCAAAGCCTGTGTCACACTTTTCTATCAACAGGGCGGGATGCCAGGCAGGTAGCTATTGTAAACAAACCGGTAGCCGAGTATCCATTTGGGAGTGAAAGAAAAAAGTGTGTTTCCTCTACTTCTGAAGAACTTAGGGGAGTGCAAAAATACATTTAAGAAGTGGATTGCATCGCCAAACTCCACTATACCAGCATTCATCAACATATCAGAACACCTATTTGCAGACTTCAAAAACAAAACCGAAATTATAAAGAAAATCAAAGACATGCCCAGATCAGGGGCATGTTATACACATCCCATTTTGTTGTTTTTTGAAACCTCAAAATAAAAACATCAAAAATCGGAATTTTTTATTGCATTTCTATAATTTCATAAAAGCATTGAAACAATTCATTAATATTGTAATTAGGGGTATGACAAAATATTGAAATGGTGATATATCGTGATACTTTGTATCCCAAAAGGTTATCGATATGCTCCTGCCAAGAATCGAGATATCGTTTTAAAAAGGTGTCAATATCTAAAAAAATAAATAAACAAATAGAAAGGAACCAACAAGTTGCTACCAAAATCTTTCACCATTATAGTGTCTCAGTTAACGCTCACTCAGTTAAGTCTGCATTGACAATGCATGACGCCCAATCCATTTAGACTGTGGGTTTTCAGGGCATTTACAGATCACTTGCGGTACATTTTAGGGCATTTATAGGTCATTTACTGTTGAGTTTGAGTCACTGCCTATTTATTTGGGTGATTCCCAGGTCACTTCCTGTTCTGTAACTCAAAATCAACAGGAAGTGACCCAGAAAATACCCCAAAATCAACAGGAAGTTACTGAACATCATCAGGTAAATGACCTTAAATTGCCCAAAATTACCTCATTTGCTGGCATTGGCTGCCACTGACGGCTATAGACGTTCAATCTGTTTGAAGTGGGAGGGATGGCTGCCACACTCCCATTTCAAATGGATTGGACGTCTACTAGTGATAACTCATTCCAATTCACAGCAGAAGCTTGTTTTTCTCTTTATCAGTTGTTGGTCAGAAAATCATTCCAGGATATTCTACAAATGTATCGATAATCGTTGTATCAGCATATCGTCAGATCATCGTTATCGTGAGCTTTGTATCGCAAATCGTATTGTATCGAGAGGTACCAAGAGGTTCCCACTCCTAATTGTAATGAAGTTAAACTTCAGGTGGCATCATACAAAGAGTCATACATGGTGCGTTGGATGCACTGCAGGGAAAATAAACATTAAATCCTGAAGGCTCATTATGTAATGTATTTTTAGCCGACTTAGTCATTTTGATAGTAGGCTAATAAAGCTAATACAGATACATAGAGCATGTGTTGCCTTCATTATTAGTCTTAGTTAAGGCTTTTAATTTTGTTGCGGCTCCAGACATATTTGACATATATATTTTTTTGGTCCAGTATGGCTATTTCAACATTTTGGGTTGCCGACCCCTGGGCTAGGGGGTGTCAAATCACAGCTCCTAACTATAAACAAAACAAAATAAAACTGTAAAGTCAAGGTACAGCTGGTGACAATAATCTTTACATAACATGTGTGGATACAAGGCAAGAAGCGTACAGATCCAAGATTTGAACCCAGTCCCCAAGAACTCAGAAGCAGACAAGCTAACCACAAGGCTCATCTCATTCTTACTGACGAAATAGAGCTGACTGTTTGACCCCCTCCAGCACATATTATCTGTGGTCGCCCCCCTCGCAGTCTCTCCGTCATGTGCTTGTAATAAAAAGTCTGGAGAAGAATTGGACCGATTGATGCTGACAGTGAAAGCGTGCCAACTAATCAAATCTGTCTTGATCCGAATTCAAGATGTCAAGTTAAACTGTACAAATCAACGACATCGCTGAATGATGAATGCATCTGTTCAGCGGGCCTCAACTCTATCTTAGGGTATTTTTTAAAGAGTGTCACTGCAAAGCTATTCAAAGCCCATTGAGTTTAACAAGACTATAAAAAGGGATGTTGTGGGGGCATATAAGAACTGTCTTAAAACACTTTGTTGTCCAAACTCCTCTTCTACTGTAGTGCTGTTTTTTTTCTACTGCCACAGTTAACTTAACCTTTGCCTGTCATTTTTTTTTATTTGAATCTTGGATGTTATTATTATCGTTATCATTGTTATTATCATTATTTTTAATTGAATCATAATTGTAAATTTTTTGGGATATTCTCCTATCCAGCACAATGGTCTGCATATTCATTTGTTTTTTTTGTTTTGTTTTGTTTTGTTTTTTTAAGAGATTTTTAAAAGAATTATGATTCCTTTTTTAACTGTAAGTTAAACGGTGGTAAAAGGAACATCCAAATAATCCAAAAATATTGGGGTGATCGTAAGTAGATTTTTAGAGGTTGTAGTGGCATACGTGAGTAAATATGCCCATTTTTAAATTCTTGTAAAGATTGAGCACTGTTTTTGAATGATAAGCCACATTACAATTTGATAGCAAATATCAACACACACACGTATGTGGCACTCGCGATGGTCAGTTTCACGGAAATTAACCAAAATTCCATTAATTATACATTTTTAACACTACACATTACAGATCACATTATAATGAAAGTACACTTTTCACAAGCCTAAGATAGCGGCTGACCTTGATACAACGTCACAGATATAAGTTTTTTTGTACTTACAGCATTTACTATAAATCCATTGGTTGGAATAAGATTGTGAATGGCTGGCAACCAGCCACTCCAAGGTCAGCCGGGATATGCCCTTATTAAAGATGAGTGCAACAGAAAACGGACGAATTAATCTAATTTTCCTGTTTTCGAGTGTTATATGATGTTAAATATGTGGTCCGTGGTCATATGACCCCATCAGGATCAATGTGGCGCATAGACAGCATGAAGCGGATATGTAACAATGCAACAAGATGATTGTTTTACGCTTCCTCCGACATGAAAGCCTTACGGAAAGAGACATGTTTATTCTCGTCCATAAAAGGTTCATTTCTTGTCCAATTTTAACCCTGTTTATTTTACTGAGGAATATTTGCAATATTTATAGACTAAATGAAAGGTGTCCAAGAATGGAGGGGGTGAGAAGGGGAATTCACGCCACCGGCTGCAGCTGGATGCTTTCCTAGTTTAAAACATACACATACTCACGCGCAGCTTCACATGTTGCGTCTGTTCTCGTGTTATAACACAACATCCGTCAGTGCCAAACCAACTCAAGTTAAGAAGTCATCCACCTCCTTAAAGCAAGTTAAGCCCACTTTTGAGCTTGAATTAATGACAATGAAACACAGCTTAGGTCTGCAGCTGCGGGAAGCAACAGTTTCACGAGTGGTTTTTAAACATTTTTGAAAAAATTAGCATATATCAGAATAATACATTATTTTCCTGTGTACAAACACTGCACACATGTTTCATCCAAGTGGAGGAACAAAATGGGTCACTGCAGCAAAGAATAGTTCCTTCCAAAAAGTAAAATACAGTATACGGTTCCTAAGGACTTTTAAAGGGCAAACAGGCCTCATGGCTTCTTTTTACATCTTCTCGTAATTTATGAGCCTGAATTTCTGCAAATTTGAAGGGAAAAATCCAATTACATTGCAAATTCTAATCAAAATTAAACCTATGGAGTTTTTGTAGGCTTTTTAAAAGAAAGTTTCATTTTGCATTTTTTTTACTTGAGTGTTTGGTCTTGGCACATTTAAAAAAAAATTTTTTATGGGGTTATATGGCGTGAAATACATATTTGATCCTTACAACTTACATATAATTCTTATTTACTGGTGCTGATGTATTACATCAACTGATTCAAAAACTTAACATGCGCATATACATATACAGGTAATCCCCGGGTTATGACCGAGTTCCATTCCTAGGCTGGTGATGTATCCCTAATTTCCGTGTAAGTCGGATTTAACCCTTTAAGTACCTCTAAATACAAAATAACTGTCCAAAAACATGTATTTTATGATATATTAATAAGATCAAGTAAGAAATAAGAAACTGTGAGGTGAGTTGTGTTAAATGCTGTTATATTGAATGACTCCTCGGGCTTTAAATATTTTATAAAAAATCAGGCTTTACTCGCGAGTGAGTCGCTTTGCTAAGAGAAAAGGGTGCTGGGAGTAGAGTAGGGAGGCAAGAGATAGGGGATATCATGGCCGATCAGGTCGCCTCTGTTAACACGAGCCCACAGTCCGAACTCAAAAATCCGCATCAGGACTCACAAAAGGAGTCGTGCCGGGAGAGAAGCAGCAGTGGCAGCAGCAGCGGCAGCAGCAGCAGCATGAGAACAAGGAAGTGGGAAGTCCGAAAAAGGCAGCCAAGGAAGAACCGGAGGTTGGGGCGAGCGTCATGAGTCTCCCAAGCCAAAAAGGGCGATTCTCGGGCAGACACATGAGAACCAGAGATGACAGCAGGTGGCTGCTTGAGCCCGGTCTGAAAAAGGCACATTGTCGGCAATCAGAGGAGATCCACAGGTTGGGGCGGGCGTCATGGCGCTCCTAAGCCGAAAAGGGCACTTGTCGGGCGGACAAATGAGAACCGGAGATGACAGCGTGTGGGCCGGACGCGGTCAGGAACTGCAGGACGGCGGCAACACTGCAGGGGGAGGAGATATGGCAAGAACTACGTATTGTTTACGCGACACAAAAAAAAAAAAAAAAACACGACTGGAGACAGAATGGCGGACGAGACTAAAGCAAACCATTTTGAAAGCCCCAGTCTGGTCCAGTTCAGTCTGGGTAGCTGATGTTCGTGTTGTGACTTTGTGCAGTCCTGCCACTATCCCAGAATTCCCAGATTATGACTAAGGAGAAACGATTCACACATATACATATATAGCAACAAAACAAAAAAAATAACACGAACTGCAAACTGCATCCAAATATGTTGTTCTGTCACTGAGGTCATTTTGTTATTTTGCACAAGCATAGAGCTGAAAATGTTTTAATACTTGATTCTTTCTTTTCTTGCGGTATATTTTTTAAAATATATATATACTCACACAAAATGATTTTTTTTTCTTGTCAGTACAGCTAGGTGGACCCGTGTGTGGTAGTGAAATTATTGAGTCTATGAGGAGGTCATGTTCACTCTCCCAGAACAAAGTCACTCTGGCAATGAAAGCTCACTGCAGTGCTTTATCACTCACGCATAGAAGAGTTCAACACTGCTGCTTCAAGCAGTGAAGCGTTCTGCACTCAAGTCCATCCATCCGTCCAACCTGGACCGGTCGCCAGTCAGTCGCAGGGCAAAAACCGTCAGTCAGCATGAAGTCTTCCACGTCTCCGTGACTTGTGCTTCTGCTTATGTCCCGGGGCCTCCTGTTCTGTCACCGCCCGTCTTGTTGGCTACTGTTAATACAAGCAATGATGATGCATGATGTTGGTGCCTGTTACAAGATTGTGGCTAGAACAACTAGTTATGATCAGGCATAGCCTGACTGGCAATCGAATGGAGGCAGCTGGTGAGAATGGACAGCCTGTAGAGGAGAAGTCATTTTCAATTTAGAGATCAACCTATGAGGCCCTATTTTCATAGGCAGATAGGATTTTATTATTTATTTATTTTTAACAAAATGGTTCAAACAAAAACTCATCTCTTATTCTGTAAAACATCCTTAAAATCTAAAGACTTTGCTACAATTTGACTGTGGTCACTAATGGCACAAGTACTTGACCAGGTTTTTATAGTAATAAAATAAAAGTATAATATCACACACATCTGACATGTGTTTTAACAAAGCCTAGTCATGGGGAAATGGTTGTTTCAACAGGCTGCCTTTGTAGACATTTCAACAAATGCGTTCAGAGTGCAAAATTGGATCGCATAACATTTCTGGAGAGTCCAAATGTGTCATTGGGCCGTTGAAAAACATGTCCCAGACTTGGCTGTTCCACTCGGGGAAAATATGACAGGCATGCACGCAGCCTCCCACACTATTTGTTGTCCTTTATTCCCGCAACGTGCATAAAAATGGGGAAGGGCCAACAATGTGATATCTCTTCACGTCTCAAGTGCTGGAGGATCCCCCCACCTTGTGTGTATTGACCCCCCCCGCCCTCTTAAAAAAGTTTAAAGCTTCTCGCTCAGCTGGGTTCTCTCTTTGTACACCGTATGTTCAAAGTGTCACACCGCCACCAATCATCCATGTTACAACATCTCGAGCAGCGAGAGTTCTCTCCGACCCTCATGGTGCCACTGGCTTGAAGGAACACTCCACTTTGATCTCCTCCACTGAGAGCCGTGGAGACATCTTTCAGGCTCCCACCCACCCCCGTCACAACCCGCCCACCCTCCTCCAGCACTCCCTCTGGTGAGAGACTTAAAACAGTAGGCTGGAGGCAGTTATTTTGGGAGGGCTGAGGAATAATGTTATACTCCAGGGCGGCTCATCAAGCTAGTAACAAATGTGGTTAGAGAACCAGAAGAGATGGAGACATGCAGAGGGAAGAAAGACAAGGGGGCCACACAGTTCTGACATGGTTTACACGACTAGCAAGACAGAAACTTCGCAAGCAGAAGTACATACGCATGACTTCCTTCATAACATTAGAATATGACTGTGATACATACAGTAATAGGCAATGTTGTCACAGATTACTTGAAAAAGTATTTTCATTACTGATTACTGATTAGGCCTGAAAAAAGTAATCTATTTACTTTACAGATTATTTATTATCAAAGTAACTAACTTACTTTATAAGTAATTTATCAGTTACTTTTTACCAGTTTTTCTCCCTTTGCTGCCTGACAACAGAAAAATGTCATCATATGTAATTGACCTTCCGATAATTGAATTTAAAGGGGAAACTCAGAAATTTTCACATAAGGCTCAATCTTCGAGTTAGCAGGGGTTTAATTAGTCGATGGAGTTGATTTCACCCACCGTTGACTCGTGCTAGCTTAGCCACTCCAGAGTCCTGAAACTAACAGATAACTGACAAACTGCATCAAATTTTTAGAAGTCAACTCCACCGACTAATTAAACCCCCGCAAACTCAAAGATTAAGCTTAATGTGAAAAATTCTAACCATTCCCTTAAAATAAAGATCTAACCGTTAAAATGTTGTCTATAAAAGTTATATATCAATATATGAAAAGCAATAACACAAACAACAAAAACGAATAAAATGAACAATAATCCTACAAAATACTTCTCAATGGGTCAAAATTATTTTTTGAATAGTTCACGTAACTAGCACCTCAGAGACGGTCCTTTGCTTTGCTTATCCAAAACTACAGCTGAGGATGCAAGATGGATATTTTGAATTTCTTTAAACCTAAGCTTTCAAAAGCTTCAACAACAACTGAGCTCAAACTGAGGATTGAACATGAACAGTGTCAATATGTAAATGGCGGAAAAGATAGACAAGGATGAAAAAGGAGTTTGTTCTCTTGCGTCCCTCTTTAAAATAAACAGCTGTATTTTAAGCCAAAATAACTGTTGTGTTTGATAGAACAATATGTCTATATGCTGCCATAGCAGATTCATGGTGCATTAAGCCCCCAAACTATTTTTAATTCGTCCATTTTACCCTAGAAACCCCCGTTTACAGACGTCGTGCAACCGGTTTTGTTTCAACCTAGCCATAAAAAGAAGTACAGTGGGGAGAACAAGTATTTGATACACTGCCAACCATTGGCAGTGTATCAAATACTTGTTCTCCCCACTGTAATTGTAATTTAAAAAAGTAAACGTATTTATTATTCGAAATGTCTGTCATTTTTAGCTTAGAATCATTAATTGATGTCTAATATTTCGTTTAACAATAAAAAAAACTAAATTATTCACTCGCATAGTTTAAACTTTTAAACAAATTACGTTACAATGAAAAACTTAGTGTCTGTAAAAAAAGTTACGGATATCTACCTCATAACTATCGCTTAATTGTATTTTTTTTTTTCGTTACTGTCGCATTTTCCCCTATATTTTAGATGATACATATTCCATCCAAACAAAAAAAATTGAAAAAAAAAAAAAAATAGTTTAAAAGGGTAAATATATGAAAAATAAAATCTCGACCACTCCTCGATATCTGCGATTTCTGCATCGCGTCCCTTGTTATATTACCATGTTTCACCCATAAAATCCCCCCAAACTCGAGTTGTGGCCATTCACAGCCGTGTCTTAACACTCAGTGATACATGCTACATGGAGTTTTTGGATCGAAAGGGGGTAAGTACGCGATAATATCTCATTAAAGTCATGGCGTCTTTAATTCTGCTCTTGCATGCTCTCACCTCCAGATGGGGTTTCGCTGTAATTTTTTTTTTTTTTTTTTTTTTTTTTTTTTTTTTAATGCCCTGCCGTTCAAAATTTTTCATTCCCCAGAAAATTGAGATTTTAAGCTTTCCAATGATGTATCCCACATGCATATCGGACAATTTTGAAAGTTGGCCAAATTGGGGGTCTCAGAGCGGAACTTCAAGTTACCTGAGTGTTTTCCGCCATATACATCCAGTATACAGTACAGGCCAAAAGTTTGGACACACCCCTTCAATGCAATACAAATGATGGTCCCAACCCCAAATTCCAATTATTAACAATGATAAGGCATACCTGTGAAGTGAAAACCTTTTCAGGTGTCTGCATCTTGATGCTCGTTAAAGAGCATATGACACGAGAAAAAAAGTCTAAAATGTCATTATTATGTGAATTAGAATCATATTTTGAGACGATTCGACTATATACAACAATTTAGCAAAGCACAAATGACGAGAAATTAGTCTTTTAATCTGCCGGTTAGCCACGCCTACCATTATAGGGCTTTAGCGTCCCCAACAGGTGGATGACGTCAGCGGTAGACTTGGCTCATCAATTTTACTATTCAGCCCATTGAGGGGAAATTATTCAGAACGAGGAAAACGCGACGAAAAAAGCCGCAAAATGTCATTGTTTCAGTCTCTCTACTCCAATATTTTTGCAGGATATTCTTTTTACCCAAGTATTTTCCCCAATAGCTATATAAATGGCTTGCGATTTATACATGTTTTTTCCCTCTTCGTTGGGCATTTTATGGCTGGTGCGACTTATATTTAGGTGCGACTTAAAAAAATATAAATAAATTAGGGCTGTCAAATGATTAAAATTTTTAATCGAGTTAATTACAGCTTAAAAATTAATTAATCATAATTAATCGCAATTAATCGCAATTCAAACCATCTATTAAATATGCCATATTTTTCTGTAAATTATTGTTGGAATGGAAAGATAAAACAAGATGGATATATAGATTCAACATGCGGTACATAAGGACTGTATTTGTTTATTATAACAATAAATCAACAAGACGGCATTAACATTGTTAACATTGTTAACATTCTGTTAAAACGATCCATGGATAGAAAGACTTCTTAAAAGATAAATGTTAGTACAAGTTATAAAAATTTTATATTAAAACCCCTCTTAATGTTTTCATGTTAATGAAATTTGTAAAATTTTCAATCAAAAAATAAACTAGCAGCCCGCCGTTGTTGATGTCAATAATTACTTACACAATGCTCATGGGTGCTGAAGCCTATAAAATCAGTCGCACCCACGCGCCAGCAGAGGGCAGCAAAACTCCACAAAACACAATTAACAAGTGGGCATTTGACTGTACTGTCATTTAAATCTGTCTGAGCGGGGCATGTGCGTTAATTGCGTCAAATATTTTAACGTGATTAATTTAAAAAATTAATTACCGCCCGTTAACGCGATAATTCTGACAGCCCTAAAATAAATATTAAAAAATACGGTATTTGTACTGTATGCATTCTTTTTCTACATCAGTTATTAGTCTGCCTCTAGTTGAGGATTAGCTTACTATTAATTAAACTCAAGAAGGGGGTATTACAACTCTTTAACACAAATCACCCAACCCACCATTTTTCTTGATGATGCCGCGAAAAACAGCCCAGAAAGTCATCAATGATGATTCCATGGCACTTTCCACGTGAACCAAAACCTTCACCCGACCTCCTGGTCTCAAGCCAGCCCTCATACAGTCCCAGCTGATGAATTGCAGTTCACTGAGCAGTGAGATGCAGCTGATTGATTGGGAGCCAGATAGGCGCCTGCGTTGTTCCACTGAGGGCAGCAGGGAGGATGGCCCTGGCCAGCGCATCCCATCTCACTCATTTAACTTGGCCCAGAACCTCCCACTTTCCCAGACCGTTCGACTGCACTAAATCACCAAAGTAAAACAATATCAGTGAACCTTATGTGCATTTAGGGACAAAAACATATAATACACAGTATATTTCAAGTGCTACGAAATAGAATGATACTTAAAGTAGCTCAATAGCAAGTTTGTTTGTTTTCTGGGGAAGCCACGCTGTGTATGTGTCAGCAGAAACATAATACGTGCAGTATTCATAATGTAGACTCATTGGCCACCAGATTAGGTAAACCCATGAAGGAGATAGTACCTTTTACCGTACCGTCTAACTGTTTGTATTACTGTAACACACCCAATATAAAACAAATAGCAATTATACCATAGTTTAAGGAAAACAAGCAGAGTATAGGGCATAAGAGATAAACAACGCCGTCTTATCACGGAAGCCCAGCGCGTGCGTCATACAACTAACTGAGCAAGACTGACGCTGACAAGCACACGTCTGCACCACCAAGTCAGTACCACCATCAGTTCTCCCGGACAGTCCATAACAAATGGCGGGACGGTCTGTCCTAACACAAGGAACACAGGAGAACACCCGATATCCAACTGATAACACGACTGACAAGACTCCAAGAGCCCCTTTGACGCTGAGGTGGCAAAATCCCCAATCCTCGTTGCCCGGACGATGGTAACCCAAATCCTCCTGTCCACTCAACAATGGTAAATGGTAAATGGTCTTATACTTATATAGTGCTTTTCCACCTTTCAAGGCGATCCACCTACTGGTGACGCAGCACCAGGAGCAACGTGGGTTTCAGTATCTTGCTTAAGGACACTTAGACGAGTTCATCAGGGCGAAGAATCGAATCCACAACCTCTGAGTTGGGGGACAACTACTCTACCACTGAGCCACGCCAACCCACAAACAGACAATAATCCCAAACACACCCTTCTTCCTGCCCACGGCACGCTCCGCGAGAGCCTTCAAAAGGCTGAATGTTTAACTAATCGTTGTCATTTTTCTGGGGAACCTTTTGTTGACGTATGATAGGGTGACCTTGCCCCCCCCCCCCGCCTGAGTGTTTCTGTTTTGCCTTGCCGTTTTGATCTCTGTCGACCCAAATAATTGTCAACTTGTTCTCGGTGAGCCTTCTTTAAACCTTTCAAAATGGAGCCAGTACAGAGGGTTAAGACGAAGGGGAATGTGCGGAGTTTTCCCTTTTGGCCAGATTTCCGGGATCCCGCCCGCCCAGCTCGTTGGATCTGCGCCAGCGCAGGTCCGGCTGTTCAGCTGGCACAATTCCGGCGGTCTGGCTAGAAGGTCAGATTCATTCACCCAAAAACCCCTAGTAGTTGTTGGAGTATCAATAGATACATTTGCTATATTGCCTATTCTCAAAAGGATTGAAGGAACGAGGGGAAGAGGGGAAGTTATTATTGCAGCTTTTTTCGCTTTATATCAAACACAGTGTTTCAAAAAGGGTCCTTCACTCCTGTGTGCGAAACACATGGCACACTTATATAATAAATTATAAAATCTTTTTTTGTACATTCATAATTTTCACAAATTAAAGGATGAACTGACCAGCAAGCGATTTAGTCTTAAGTAGAATGTTATGGATATCGCAGCCAATTGAAGTGAACATGAAATCAGGTGTTTTGGTATGATAAGAAGCTCCTCATGAAGCCGACGGCTGTGATTAACAAGCCTCCCTAGTCCCTCGTCAACTCCTGTAGCCTTTTCCTCTGAAAGAGTCATGGGACCTCTCACTCATCTTCCACTCATCCTTATCTTTTTACCTGTGATATACTACCAACGGCAAGTGATCTCCCAATTGTCTGTCCCTTTCAACAGTATTTATGTATGGACATTCACAGGACGTTTCATAATGTGCTTACTGTACAACCAGTTGTTGGGTACACCATGGCCTGGTCGACAGTCAATTTTGGATCCAATATAAGAACCACATCAGAAAACGGAGTATCTCCAGAAGTTTTATTATTTGGAGTTCACTTGCAATCTGAAGACATTTTGTGTGTCACTTGAACTGTGCAATGTAAATAACAACATCACTGCTATTACAATCCTAAAAATCTGGTTGAATAAATTATTTCTTGAAAGTTAAAAGGCATATTTCATTGGGTAGTACAGGTGTTAAATACAGTACCTAGCACAAACCTTCCCATTCAGAGTTTATGCGAGAAAGGTCCAGCTCCCCCATAAACAATCTGCGTAAAGGCAGTCCTTTTGCAAAATGGCTGCCGAGCAGATGAGGAAACCCTAAACCGTTTATTATCGGCACTTTGCACCCTTCAAGCTGAGTGGAGCCACTGTAAATAATGGCAATAGCAGGCCAGGCTGATAAGTCCACTCAGAGTGTGATTTAGAGCGGGGTCACGTACTGCGGAGCACTCGCTCCCTCCCAGCCTTGCCAGAAATGGGCGTTGAGTTCAAGTGACGCTGGTATGACGTAAGCATGGACCCAGGCGGGCCAACAGTGGGTTCTTTCTTTTTTGGATTTGTTTTCAGAACAGGCCAAGGAGGAAGCGAACATACACTTTTCTGCTGACATATAATGTGTTGGTGGTTTGGAGTGGTAAAAATGTGTACCGTCCACCCAACAGCGTGTCAATGGAAGGAAATCAGACGTCGTCGGTATTAACGCGGGTCGACAAGGTTGGATGTGTTCAAGAGCACTTGCAGATCATACCCCAATAGAAAGACGAAGTTTTTTTTTAAAAACCTCAACCGTCCTTTGCCTCTGAGAAAAGTGCCAATTTGGAAAGAAACCGCACCTTACCAAATGTTTCTTGCCTAAGCCTCGTCCGTGCTGTAGACACGTGATAGCATAACATCATTATGTTTTGGACCAGGTTGGGAAGCCCCTAAATTTGAAAATGTGCAAGGGAACACGATCATGGGTTACAGTAATTCACACTGTATGCATAAAACATTAGGATGGCAGTATTTGTTGATTTTTCACTCACGGAGTGCTGCTTCAGCCTGAGAATAAAATAAATATAGCGCAAACTCAATTTTTGTATGCCCACGAAAGCCTGCTTCCGAAGTTAAGTTAGTTGTCACTATATGAGGGAACCCACATACCGTTAAAATGCATTTCAAAAATAGTTAGCAAAGGCCAATTGTTGAATCTGTGAAAAATTCCTGAGCAATTATGTGTGCGATGTGTTAAAGCTGATTTTTTTCCCCTCCCCATTGTATTTAATAAACAATTAGACTCGCCAGTAGTGATTTCGCACTTGGCGTAATGAAGGGTACAAATTCCAAAAAAATTTGCTCATCATACTTTTGCATAGTTCCACTTCATATGATACGAAATACAATACCAGAGGACAGAGGTCAAGGTTAGCCCAGTTAATCATAAGAGTAGTGAAAATAAAATAGGACAATAAGAACATTCTTACATTTTTACTTTCTTTGCGTGAACATAGAAGGGGATCTCACAATCTACAATAATATACCAATACAGTGCTGGCCAAAAGTATTGGCACCCCTGCAATTCTCTCAGATAATGCTCATTTTCTCTAGAAAATGATTGCAATGACAAATGCTTTGGTAGTAATATCTTCATTTATTTTACTTGCTCTGAAAAAACACAAAAGAGAATGAAAACATTCTTTAAATCATTATCATTTTACACAAAACTCCAAAAATGGGCTGGACAAAAGTATTGGCACCCTTTGAAAAATCATGTGATGCTTCTTTAATTTTTGTAATGAACAACATCTGTTACTTACTTGTGGCACATAACAGGTGGTGGCAATAACGCAATCACACTTTCAGCCGGTTAAAATGGATTAAAGTTGACTCAACCTCTGTCCTGTGTTCTTGTGTTTACCACATTGAGCATGGAGAAAAGCAATAAGACCAAAGAACTGTCTGAGGACCTGTGAAGCAAAATTGTGAGGAAATATGGGCAATTTCAAGCTACAAGTCCATCTCCAATGACCTGAATGTTCCTGTGTCTACCATGCGCAATGCCATCAATAAGTGTAAAGCCCACGGCACTGTGGCTAAACTCACCTAGATGTGGACGGACAAGAAAAACTGACGAGAGATATCAACGAAAGATTGTGCAGATGGTGGATAAAGAAGAAGAAGAAGGCACCCTTCAAATCTCAGAGACCTGGAGCAGTTGGCCAAAGAACAATGGTCTAAAATTCCAGCAGAGCATTGTAAGATACTAATTGATGGATACGGGAAGCGGTTGTTTGCTTGCCTGGCACAGCCAGACTGTTCTCCCGGTATTTATCAAACACTGTGAGAATAGTCTGGGACCCACCTCCTTAACGGCCTCTCGATCCAGTACGAAATCATCCGTCCAATCAGATTTGTTCATTTGTGTGACGTGTTCTTAATGAGCGACGTCACTCTTCCACGTCGGAAGTCGTCTCCACAACAACACAGATGGTGAACAAGAGAGCCGAGAATATGTTCCAATCCACGGTAAAATCAGTTTTAAATTACCAAAAATACATCGACACAAGTCATTGACAACAGTCTGTCTCGCGCTCACCTTGTTTAGTAAACTTCTCCGTTCTTCGCTCGCGCCGCGCGAGAGTTGTCGCTTTACCAACGTCACGTCTGCCCATCGCTGATTGGTCCACTCCGCTGTCTGTTTGCTGTGGCTTGCTCCGCCCTGGAAATTCGATCCGCTCATTGGTCTATAGCTGGAACAGCGGTGAGTCTGGTGTACCAAGCTAGTTGTTCGCAGTTAATTAATCTAAAGATTGTGCTACAAAGTATTAGGCTGAGGGTGCCGATACGTTTGTCCGGAACATTTTTGGAGTTTTGTGTAAAATGATTAAAAAAAAAAAAAAAATCATTCTCTTTTGTGTTTTTTCATTGCAAGCAAAATAAATGAAGATATTACTACCAAAGCATTTATAGTTGCAATCATTTTTCTGAAAGTGAGCATTATCTAACAGAATTGCAGGGTGCCAATACTTTTGGCCAGCACTGTATGTCACTTGATATTTTTTCAAGAGCACTTTCTTGAAACATACAGTAGTAGCGGGAGGGGTAGGTGCAGTTGTTAAAGCAACACTAGGTAACTTTTCAAACTTTATAAAATATTTTCAAAGTATTTGTGATGATAGGTCGACTGACAACTACTTGAATGACGCTTCTATATCTTGTGGGGGTCTGTATCACTTTCACCGGCACTAATTAACTTTGAGGAGGGTGGAAGGAACCCTGTCACACAAAAAAAACACAAATGTCCTGACTGCTTTACGGCATACATCACTTCTCCCTTTCCCCATTTATTATGAAGACGGAAGTCAATAGGAACGTTTTCGCGAATTCTGCAACGATGGCAGAGCAACAAAAGAGACAAAAAGTTTTGTCTGAGGAGACAAAAAAGGGAGGCTCCCAGGATATAAGGATGCTCAAGAATAAGCATTGGCCCGGCTTTCATTCAATGGCGTGACCATCCCCCTCGCGACCGAACTCATCAGCGCTGACGCGTCGTGTGGAGGGGGGTCAGGAGGCCGGTTGGGGACTCCGGTACAAAATGAGTGGTTTCTATTCTCAACATGCTATTGTTTAGCCACAACTGGATTCAACACCTCATTACTATTCATTCTTCGCACAGCCGCTGGTAACAGAAATGTCGTTTAATCCATCTGCAGGCGACCAGTAGATCAGGATTTTACAACACTGTAACCTGGTCCTCACAAACGCAGTCTTCCTTAAGGCAAAACCACATGCGTCGCTAAAATCGACCAAAACTGAAAAGTTACCTTATGTTGCTTTTAACATAGCAACAAAAGTCACAAAATTGGCAAAATGACCAATAAGTCTCTGAGTTCAACATCTACTGAAAAAAAATAATCACCTCCCTCAAATACAGTAGAATTTGCTTCCCTTTTTCCACCATAAAAAAGTGACAAAAAATGTGCACAAATATAGAATTAGATGTAATTAACCCTTTCATGCACGAATTATTGATTTTTTTTTTTTTTTAAACTCCTCTTACTGGTAGCTCATTGGAATGGAATTGGACGAATCGGCGCAAGTGATTCTGACTGTAACAACATTCTCGATTAAAAATGAATTATGATAATGATGATGATGTCTAGCACCGTCAATGACACTGAAAGTTGAGCATTCACAGTCAGTCGTATTGTTCAAATTGTATCACCGTCAATGGCGTGCAATGAATTAATTACTACAAAAAAGGCTTGCTTTCATTAATTCAGTTTTTATTAACATAGTATTGCGCATAAATTTAATTATCATTACATAAAATAATATACGATATACGATAATGTTTAATAAATAAAGAAATATATACAATACAAATGCTTATACAGGGTGACACAAATAAACATTTTTAGCACACTAATGGAATAAAAAACAACAGTGATGGAGGGAAAATAGTTAGCGTATTTTTCGGACTATACTGTAAGTCGCACCTGAGTATAAGTCGCACCAGCCATAAAATGCCCAACAAAGAGGAAAAAAACATATATAAGTCGCACCGGAGTATGAGTCACATTTTTGGGGGAAATTTACTTGATAAAATCCAACACATAGAACAGATATGTCATCTTGAAAGGCAATTTAAAATAAAAATACAATAGAGAACAACATGCTGAATATGTGGAGAGTATGATAATGTTTTAAGATGCATGAACAACGAAATGCGAACGTGGCCGGTATGTTAACTTAACTTAGCTATTAAGAATTATTCAGATAACTATAGCATAAAGAACATGCTAACAAGTTTACCAAACCATCAGTCCAAAACACCAATATAACATGTGAAATTATATAATAATGTGTTAATAATTTCACATAGAAGTCGATCCAGTGTAATTGTCGTACCCCCAGCCAAACTATGAAATAAACTGTGACTTATAGTCCAAAAAATACGGTATTCACAGTTATTGAAACCTTAAAGATGTCATTTAAAGAGCAATAATGAAATTTTGTTTTTGTTTTTTCCAAAATTACATCCTTTAAAAGGTGATGAGAGGCTGATGGCCATTGTTAAAATACAAATTTTATTTATTGTGGAAATGGGCAAGTGGCAGCACTGCGAAACAGTGACCTTGAGCAAGTAAACACCCTGCAATTTTAGTAACCATAGTGAATTCAGGATGATATTCACAGCATCCCAGCTGAAAAATTGTAGCGATCAATAAGGAATCTCAACAGATTTCAAGAGTGTAGAATGTGCTATTTAAAGAACATTAAAAACAAAAAAAAAATCATGGAAATTTCATCATTGTTTCTTAAATGGCATTTTTATAAATTCTTACTTACTATGACTTAAAATTTTGGTTTTGGATTGTCAAAAAGTTCCTGTTTTTTTTTTTTTTTGGTGGGGGGGTGTCACTCTGTATTTAAGTTGAGTTTTTTTCTAATAACCCAAAATAGTCACCTGCACTATAAAGGGTTAAAGTTGTTTTTGTTTTTTTTGTTTTTTCTAATTACTGTACATTCATGTAGAGAAAAACAACTGTTGAAAAGCTGTCCACTGTAGTAACCCCTGTCCCTAAAAGGATATAGATTTTTTTTTTTTTAAACATTTATGAATGACTAGCTGTTTCTGTGCATATTCCGAGTGTGGTCAGAGTGCCCTTTTGGTTGTTTGGACGTTTCCACATTAACAAATTAATTCGCACTTAGTTCTCCAAAAAATAAAAATTCACAGGATGAAGAAAAAGCGCAGCTCAGGCTTAAGCACATAATGATCCCAATCACTGAAATACAGGGCTTGAGGGAATGTATTTATAAAAATGTCAGGATATTATTACCAAGTCACCTGTGTGTAGCCTCGCCGGTACTTTACAGCACTTAGTTTGGAGGACTGAGGTCACACCGCTGACATCACTGTCTCCAGAAATGCAAGGGGAAAGGTAAGGTACAATGGTGTGCCACACATTCGCGAGACTTCATGGCCCCCGTGAGGAGGAAATGACTTCATGCTCTCAGTTTTCGCAACAGGGCTTACCACTTTTACCCGTGGGAGGTGGTCAGGCATGAGGCGGGCATAATTATACCCAATGTATGTCGAAGGCACCTCTTTGGGCTTTTTGTAAACCCTCTCAGCTCTCCAGACACCTGTATTTTTCTTACAACACCTGGCTGTTTGGGAATGGGGAAGGTCCCACACAGTTCAAAAATGCTTTGCGTGTACAAAATTCTGTGGGGAAACAAGTCTTTAAAAAAAGAAATCATGTTTGCTAAGGCAGTTGTACCATAGTTTTGTAAATAAACACTAGGAAGAACTGTCACATTGATGCTGGGCAAAAAGAATCTATAAATATACTAGGGTTGAATACAGGGCAGCTTAACTCTATCTCTAATAATAAAAAATTATCAAAGCTATTTTTAATTTTATGATTATTAATGTATTTTTTCAAATGAGGCTGCAAGTGGGCATTGTTTGATGCTGCAGCCACGCGTGGGGAGTTTTTTCTATGGTCTTTATAGGTGTTCACTTTTAAAATTTAGCAAGAAATAAGAAGAAAATTCACTATCCTTTGTATATAATGACATATTTATCACATATATCTTATTGAGAAACCTGCAAGGTGATTTAAATTGTGAAAGAAATGCATATTTTGTCCAATATGAAACTACCACATATTACTGTTTGGTTTTATTCACATTCAAGATGATTTTTGTACATGATGTGAGCGCAGTCTGTAAGCTCAGGTCACGCTCATCGGACAAATACATCATCAAAAATTGACAAACATCGACAAAAAACAAACATGGAAAGCAGTGTTGGATGAAGGAGCATAACAGTGGTGAAAACACGTTTTTAAAATGGTCAATAGAGTATGTGGTAAAATGGTCAGTTTGAGCTCAAAATGATGTTTCTTAACAGGGATTAGCGCAGGGGTGTTTGACGTAGTTGTACTGTTAATCACAATTTTTTGCAGTGAATCACAATTTTTTAGACAAGCTGGACGAATAAAAATCACCAGCAGATGCAGTGGCAAAGCAGAAATCCCAAAAAACCCAATGTATGTTTTTTTTTTTTTTTTTTGAACAATTTATTAGTGTGATACAACTGCAAATAAGTATTTGAACACCTGAGAAAACGAATATTAATATTTGGTACAGTAGCCTTTGCAATTACAGAGGTTAAACGTTTCCTGTAGAATTTCACCAGGTTTGCACACACTGCAGGAGGGATCTTGGCCCACCCATCAGTCAGGTTCCTGGGCTGTGAGAGCTCCCTCCAAGACTTTTCTATTGGGTTTAGGTCTGGAGACCGGCTAGGCCATACTAGAACCTTGTTATGCTTCTTACGGAGCAACTCCTCGGTTTTTGTGGCTGTTTACTTTATGGCATTGTCATCTTGGAAGATCCAGGCACGACCCATTTTCAATGCTCTGACTGAAGGAAGGAGGTTGCTCCCCAAAATCTCACAATACGTGGCCCCAATCATCCTCTCTTTAATACATTGCGCTGGTCCTGTCCCATGTGCAGAAAAACACCCCCAAAGCATGATGCTACCACCCCCATCTTCACAGTAGGGATGGTGTTCTTGGGAAACTCATCATTCTTCTTCCTTCAAACATTTTTTTAATCTCATGTGACCACAAAACTTGCTCCTATGACTCCTCTGCATCATCCAAATGGTTACAGGCAAACTTAAAACAGGTGTTGACATGTGCTGGTTTAAGCAGGGGAACCTTCCGTGCCATGCATGACTTGAAACCATGACGTCTTAGTGTATTACCAACAGTAACCTTGGAAACGGTGGTCCCAACTCCTGTCGTGTAGTTCTGGGCTGATTCCTCGCCTTTCTTAGGATCATTAAGACCCCATCTTACATGGGGCTCCACACCAATTGAGAATGACCATCATGTTTAGCTTGTACCATTTTCTAATGATTGCTCCAACAGTGGAACTTTTTCACCAAGCTGCTTCGCAATTGGCTCGCAGCCCTTTTTAGCCTTGTGGAGGTGAACAATTTTGTGTCTGGTGTCTTTGGACAGCTCCTTGGATTTGACCATGTTACAAGTTTGAGTTACTGATTGTATGGGGTGGACAGGTGTCTGTATGCCTCTTTTGACCTCAAACAGGTGCATCTGATTCAGGATAATACATGGAGTGGAGGTGGACTTTTAATAGGTGGACTAACAGTGGCCTATACTACGAACCGAGTTCAACCTCCCCAGAAGTAATCCAGTTTACCATCGGGTAACCGGAGTTGACAAAACCTGGTTGTCTAGTTTGTGGCCAATCGGTGCTACGACGCTGATTATGAGGTTGATTAGTCGAACCTGTGTCAACCCAGTCAGAGTTACTGCGCGTTCACATAAAAGGGGGCGGTGACCAGAGTCAAACACTACTTGTGACGATGGCACGGGCATCTTACTTCACGGAGGAGGAATGCGCGATGATCATGCGGAATTATGAGGAATTAAAATCCACCCTCACCGCGAAATCCAACACCGCTTCGGCGAGTAGAGCGCAACGGGTCTGTTGACAGCGAATTTACAGATCGTGTGATTTGTGAATGCGTCAATATGCCAGTTTACTTATGTCCATGAAAAGAAATAAAGCCTGCTGTCAGGACAATAAAATAAGATTTGGTACATTAACAGTAAGAAATAATTGTCACGCATCACCACACGAAACAGGATGATTGTATGTTTAGTCCCCTTGACTGTACGAATACGTATGTTCTTTTTTTTAGTTTGGGCCTAAAAAATCCAGCCCGACCCGACCCGAGTCCGATCAATAAACTTGATTTGCAGGCCCGAGCCCGCCAACCCCGCCCCCCGCCCCCCCAAAAAATTATGTTATATTTGTGAGGACTCAGGAGAAGAAGGAAATGCGGGGATGCCATGCGTTGTTGCGTAAATAAAAGCCCGTCTTTTGTAACGATTTTTCACAGTTAAACAAGACTGTAAGATGCATATTCAATAAACATTTATGTCTTTTATATTTGTGCGTCTGTCCTATCAGTGGATTTGACATTTAATTTAATCTCCTCGAGTTGGCAGAAAAAAAACGCAAGTTTTCTCAATGTTTAAATAGTCTACATATTTCTATGATTGTTATAAATGCATCAATTTGAAGCGTTTCCATACCCCACTCCGAATCGCACGGCATACAGTGTTCTTACGCAGATGTTCAGCATCACCGATGGAATACATATATTGTCCCTGGCGAAAGAGCGCACGTACAGGCACACACAATCTGCGCGGTTGTGAGGGCCTGACTCGGCGGGTTACATTAGTGACGTCTGCCTAGATCAGTTGGCACAGGTAAAGAATTCCCTCAGCTGAAAAACTATATCTTTCATGGAGAACATCTTCCGGGTACGCCAGCGGATTCTGGCGGTCCCGAAATACCCGTGCCCTCCGGAGAGAGCCCCTCACAATCCGCGCGCCAATGTCGTATGGGTCGTCCAAGTACGCTGTCATTGTCAGGAGGACACGTCCGCGGAGGAGTGCTGTTTAAATACAGCGTGGTTAATTGGAATCCTGATGTTAAGCAAGATCTAACTCTGACACGACCAGGTTTGGCGTGTGGCGTGTGTTGCCATGGCAACACTTCACGGTTCCAACATATCCACCTTTCGTAGTCTCACATAGCCGCGAACTTACGTCGCACGAGATAAAGTTACTCTCGAAGTTACCCTGCTAAGCCAGAAAACCGGCTTTGTAGTATAGGCCACAGGTCTGTCAGAGTCAGTATTCTAGCTGATAGACAGGTGTTCAAATACTTATTTGCAGCTGTATCACACAAATAAATTGTTAAAAAATCATGCATCGTGATTTCTGGATTTTTCTTTTTAGATTATCTCTCTCACAATGGATATGCATCTATGATGAAAAATTCAGACTCCTCCATGATTCTGAAGTGGGAAAATATATAGCAGCGTGATCAAATACTTATTTTCTTCACTGTATATAATGTATACATCATTATGTGGGCCCTAAAAATGAGTAAGGAAAAAAAAAAAAAAAAAAACTTCTACAGCTGACGTTCAAGAGATTATCTTTTGCGGAACTGGCTGCCGTTGAATGAGTAAAGTGGTGCATTTTGCATGTTTTCCCTGTGCTAGTTTGAGTTTTTTCCAAATAAGTACTTAAACTTCCAAAATCTGCATGCTGGCTTCAGAGGTTGCGCTAGACTTTTTCGTTGTCTGTCATTTTGACTGACAGTGTCATAAAAATCCGGTCATAATCTATTTTTACCCGTCACTTACATTTTTAAAATGATAGTAATGACATATTCAATAGTATTTAGTTTTCGTTCATTTTTAATTAATATTCTATCCGAACAAGCTTAACAAGAGGCAAACAGACAGCGGAGTGCACCAATCAGCGACGGGCAGACGTGCCGTTAGCGACGAGGGCAGGACGAGGGACTTGCGCGCGGAAGTAAACATACGAGGAGAATGGAGTTTATTCAACATGGCTAGCGCGAGACAGACTGTTGTCAATGTATCGTGTCGATGTGTTTTAGCTCATTTAAAACTGAATTTACCGCGGATTGGAACATATTGTCGGCTCTCTCGCCATCCGTGTTGTTGTAGAGACGACTTTCGGCGCGCAAGAGTGACATTGCTCGTGAAGAACACGTCACGCAAATAAACAAATCTGATTTGTCGATTGATTTTGTACCTACTCGAGAGGCTGTGGCCCAGACTTTTCTCTCAGTGTTTGAAAAATACAGGGAGAACAGTCTGGTCGTGCCAGGCAAACACTCAGTTGCCTTGACGTTTTTCCGAGTAAGGCCAACGACGTCATGCATCAAGAGAGACAATAGCTAATTAATATGCTCACTCGCCCCCCTGTGGTCTGGGGTGTGAATTGCAACCTGTCAAAATGACGGATGGACTTCAGTTTTTTCCGTCACCATTTTAAAAAACCGGTCAACGACGGAAAATATTCGGTTAACGCGACCCCTGGCTGGCTTCTTTGAAACCTATAAATTGTCCGGAGGTGCGAATTTCAGTGTGAACTTTTGTCTACATGTGCCCTATGACTGGCTAGTTAGTGGCCAATCCATGCCTCTCACCCAAAGTAGGCTGGGAAAGGCTTTCCCTAAGCCGTGACCCAACTGAGGACAGCCGCGATAGAAAATGGATGATGACTGGCCTGAGACTAGAGCTAAATTAAGCCCAGTCAGTTCTGAACAGTTTTGTCGGTGGAATGAAGCATCTGTGCAGCTTTTCGCGGTGTCAAACAAGCTTCTTGTGTTTCTGCCTCTGCCCACAGACTTTGCTTTTTTGGTTCTTGTGCTTGAAAGCACAACGTTGAGGTCTGTGAGGTTGTTTTCAGGCCCGTGGGGAGGCTTTGGGGGTGGTCTCGAAAAGCTTCGGCAATCTGTTCCGCGTCCGACGCCCGCCTCAAAGAGGCTCTCGTACAACTTTTCCGCTGAGAAATTAGAATTCCGCAAAGCTTTAGTTTGGCCGCTGACCCAAAGGCCTATAGTGACCTTAAACAAAGTAGCTGCGGGGTTGGACGAGGATAGAGAACGCCTCTCTTTCTCTCATGATGATCAAGTTGATTTGTGGTTACGACAGCTTTTTAATCTCCTTTTGAAATATTCTAAATTTCATCTACTGTGAAAGAGCGTGTTTGGGTTCATTTAATCGAGAAAATAATCAGAGCCGAGCACGTTTGGTATTTTGGCAGCGAAGGAATCAGCGGGATCTGACGCGCCCCAATCGAGAGTCAACACGGTCGCAAGCTGTAGACAAATAAAGTCACATGAGCTCATAAACGCGCACAAACACACAAGCCCGAGTCTTCACAAGTTCACGTCTAGTACATGCCCACTTTTTACCACCCAGCAGGAGCGTGTTTTTCTAGATCATTTGAAGCCGAAATATGTGAGCTGCGTGAGTCCTCTTATGAAGTTCTGCCAGGAGGGAACACAGAACTGCTGAGAATCTCGGACAAGGCGAAAATTCCCAGAATCCAGCAGGGCCAAAAACACCCTCCTGTTATTTAATGTGTTTCTTTTTTTTTCTTAACTCATAGGAACCTAGTAAAGACTAAGTGAGTGAGTGAGTGAGTGAGTGAGTGAGTGAGTGAGTGAGTGAGTGAGTGAGTGAGTGAGTGAGTGAGTGAGTGAGTGAGTGAGTGAGTGAGTGAGTGAGTGAGTGAGTGAGTGAGTTATTTTGAAATAGATGACCAGAACACATGTTTAAAGTTTTGATTATTGCTTATTATTTTACTGTCAATATACTGCATAAAAATGTTTGCATTGTAGTGATTGGAATAATGCTTCAAATAGAGGATTTATTTTAATTATAGTTGTATTTAAAAGTTGTTTAATCATTTTCATCAAATAAGCCTCACAGAAGCAGTTTATTTGAAAAGTACACCATGTCTCAATTTTTTGTTAAATAATGATTGTGGGCAATATTATTGAAGCTACAATCGTCATAAAGATTGTAAATACTGGACTGTCTCAGGAAATTAGAATACACAATATTCTAATTTTTTGAGACAGTCCAGTATATTTTCATATACTAGCAATAGTTACATGAGTGGTCATATTATTAGGAACATCCCAAAGCATTTTTTAATGTTAGTGCAGCTCATTCTCATCACAAACTGTAATCAAGAACAATAAATGCAGTGCTTTCAATTTTTCTCTGACAGTGTCTGTAGGGACCTTTTTTTTTTCCATCTCACTAGAATAGTCCTTGCAAGTATATATTTCACATTGTTGAATGAGGCCAAATACTGAGCTTTCCATGAGTTGTGACTCCAAGATTGTCATGGTGGACTTTTTAAATTTGATATAAACGTTTTCCCGGACTTTGCTTTCTCGTCTCTGCTGAAACCTGAGCTGCGTTTAAGCTGTCGTGCAATAAACCCCCGGTCCTAAAGTGAAAGCCTCCCATGTTGATGGGCAGTTAAAACACGTGGGGTCTCAAATGTTTGCTGTCAAACTGGCTTTGTCTCTCCACTGAGCACCTGGAGGACAGGAGCAGGAGACAGTTGAATTCCTTCACAGTCTTTTTCACGACGCCTCGGGGCATTATCCAAAGACGTAACACTCTCTTTCTTTTACGGGATGTGCCATTTTATTTCCAAAACAGCACTGAGTGTCATATTTGGAATGAATCCATAGTGAGTGTTTAGCTCCGATAGGCCTTGTCGCTATGTTTTTTTTTCCATGGAGACCCCCCCCCCCCCCCCCCACCCCCATTACTGAAAAGTGCCTTTCTCAGCACTGGCCTGTCTGGCTGCGCTTCCTGTCCCTCACTCCTCCAGTGTACGTTGTTATTAAGCCCACCAAATGGCCCTGATTCACTGGTGGTCTTAGCTAATAATGGTCACTGACGGACGGCTCTCGCTGCTTGTGGCCTTGGGCTTCACGAGACATCCTGCGAGCGAACAGGCTAAGCGCTTGTCACTATAGCGCACGCTGCCGTAATCTGAGAATGGAATGAAATCAACTGTAATGGTTTAAAATCCACCTCATTAAGAGGAACGACTGGAAGTCAGCCGACTGCTCTTGAGATACTGGGCTTGGGTTTCGAGAGAGGTCTAGAGAGGGTAATCAGATCCAAGAATTTAATCTCGAAAAGATAAAGCATGTTTACACCTTAAATAAAATCTTGAATATCCTCCATTGCATGCTGGTGAAATATGATTTCAGCGTGGTAATGAGCTGAGTATACCATTTAAATGCAATTTCCACATATTCCCTGAACATACATTACAGACTCATACAATATGCTTATGACTTTTTTGTGGATTGTGCAACAACAAAGAGTCAAATGCCCTGAGAATTGTCTAATCTGAAAATCAAGTAATATCTTTAAGAATTGTTAACAATCATGTTGATGGTGAAATCCATTGATGTAATTTAAATTTGGACAGAAAAGAAGAAATTATGTAATGTACTTTTAGCACCATGAAAATAATGGGGCAATTACCATAATTTCCCGAATATAAGGCACACCCGTGTGTAATGCGCACCCCAAATTTACTTTTAACATCTAGGGAAAATTATTGTACCCGTTTGTAACGCACACCCTAATTTCAGCATCAATAAATAGAAGAATACAAGAAAACAGAGCTCGTGTACAGATACAGAAATGTCATTTTACTGACTGGTGAAACACAGCACAGGCATAGCACATTGGTAGTTCAAAACATTACCATAAACTGACAATATTTACGGTAATAATATGATTTGACAACTTCTCCAACTTACCAGAATCTAGGGAGAAAACAAAACAGATGTGGCTTTTCTTTTAAAGGCTGCTGCATAACTTGCTCGTTTCATCATGATGAATAAATGTTTCTTCCATGGATTGATACGGTAAAATGAAAGTGAGAACGTAAGTCGGAAATCCGTGAGAGCTCATCGCTGTCAACACGACAATAACAACAGGAACTATTGTTATTTGGGTTTGAGTTTCCTGAGGGACAGATATAGTCGACTGACACACACAGGAAGGCTCAAATGAGTTCAAGAAACTAAATTCTGTGCTTTATGAAGAGTGAAAAAAGCAGAATTTAACAAATACGATATCATTCGGCCGATTAGAGTGAAGTATTACCGAAACAAAATGGTGACGTCACGTACCGTAATGGTCGGCAACGGGTCGGCGCATACGTTTCTTCAACACAACGTGGCCATGTCAATAATAAAAAAAAATCGGTTTATGCATATGTAGACATATACCAGGGGTCGCGTTAACCGAATATTTTCCGTCGTTGACCGATTTTTTAAAACGGTGACGGAAAAAACTGAAGTCCATCCGTCATTTTGACCGGTGTCAATTCACACCCCAGACCACAGGGTGGCGAGTGAGCATATTAATTAGCTATTGTCTCTCTTGATGCATGACGTCTTTGGCCTTACTCTGAAAAATGTCAAGGCAACTGAGAGTCCGAAGTTTCTTCAAAAAGCCCCAAAACGACGATGGTGTTGATAAAAGAGGTGAAAAAAGAGGGACTGCACAAGCGGGCACGCAATTCAAGTCCATGCGCACCAGGAGGAAAGTGTGAGACTACGTTCAGGCCACAGCAGGTGAACTGTTAATTTCATTGTTCCATATGCTACATATGGTAGGCTACCTACCTATTGGGGCCACAGTCAGCTGTTTTTGTCACTGCAGAGAAAAAGTTACATATTCATCTGCTTGATGTGTGATGGCACGGTATGGATTCTCTGTTAAGCTTGTTCGGACAGAATATTAATTTAAAATGAATGAAAACTAAATACTATTGAATATGTTGAAGCAGTATGCAATGTTAAGAGTCTTGTTAGCTGTAGGCGCACTATCCTATTCCCCTCACTATCCACTCGCGGGGGCCTGCGCTTGTCAGTGACGTTTCTTATTCTCGCTATATGATTATACAACTTTAACATTTGTTAATAATACGCTCTGTGTGTAGTATCATCCATCACTTTTCCTTTTTAAATGGGCACTTATAAGCGAACGCAAGAAGTAACAACGGGAACATTTTTAAACAGGCATTTCACGGGAGAGCATTTAGACTCTTTGGCCAATCATATAGCGAGAGCGAGTGGATAGTGAGGGGACCGCGCGCGGCTTTTAAGTGTCTCTGTCACGTGACTGTGTCGTAGCCGGTAACGCGTGTGTGTGTAATATATATATAAATATATATATATATACATATATGTAATATATGTATATTTCTGTCTCCATCCATGTACCCGTTTATAATGCGCACCATGATTTTACAAGTTGATTTGGGGGGAAAAAAAGTGTGCGTTATATTCGGGAAATCACGCTATGTGGGACATTTATATTATTTGGTTGGTTTACAATTTAAAAATTGTGATGGGTCCACTTCACATGTGTGATGTTAGCTATTATCACAAATGTATGCTATGATAACACAACAGCAACTGGTGTTAAATTTTTTATTTTTGGGGGGGGTTTAATTTAATCTGGCACACATATACCTCCCACAAAGTAGATTGTATTATCACAACAGTTTGTGCCACTGAATATTTCTTTCTACTTATTTCTTATGGGGACATTTGTTATAAAATCCCCCCAAATTACAGGTCGACCAGCTTTGCTTTGAATGTTCAACTATAATGTGGGAAATTATTATTAATATCAGCTCATTTACTGCCTTTTACAGTGATAGGAATCCAATCCATTTTGAATCAAAATGGATTGGACATTTGTCACCGTCAGTGGAAATATGTTGTTAATTCACTGCCAGCCCGTACTGTTCAAATGGATTAGACACCTATCCCCATTAATGGCACTAAATGAGATAAAATTCTACAACTGTTCCAAATAGGATCACAATGAGATTAGTGCCAACTATACACACACAATTATTATACCCGGCAGCAAATGATCCATTTAAAAGCACTGAGCATTGTTATGAATCAAACGCAATTAGATCCTCATCCACTGTTTGATAGGACTGGATGGTCGGGTTGCTTCGCCAACTAAAAAACAAAAAGGAGACCAACTATTTGGGTAATACGACTTGAGGTTGCTGCTGTGTAAACTTCCTTAACTCTAATAATAAAAAGCAGCAGTGTTTTAGACTCTGATCGCATCCAGACGTTGCTTCCACATGTGGATCACCAACATGTCTGTTTTTAATATACGGTAACCTGCTCCTGAACTTAGTGTAGTAGGCTGCAATGGCTTGTCACTAGTGGTGTCTTTGCACACTTGACACTTGACTTTTATGACTTTTTGGCATTAAAGTCACCTTGGAGTCCACTAATTACATTTTAGAGTTACGTTAGTATAGATTGCATCTTGAGGGACAGAAATGGACCCCTATTGTAACCTTGTTCCTGACAGTGCATGATTGGGGATTGATAGCGCCGAGCAGGAGTTTCACATTCGTCAATGTGGTGATTAATTGACTAACGAATGCAGTTTAGTGAGCCGTCTCGCAATGTTTGCTCAAACACGACCGCAATGTCGTGATACATTTTATTGGATGTCTTTAAGAAGAAGCCGAAAAAAAAGAGCTCTCTGAAGATGTTTTAAGTGTCTATTTGCTGCTGCGGTCCAAACTCCCCGACCTCCCCGCCCAATGCAAGAATTAAGACTCTCTTTTTGGCAATTCTTATTTTTAAAAAAAGCACATTCCTTCCAGTATTAGCGATTGTGTGTCTATGAACAGAGGTCTTGGTGAAAAATATATTCTTAGGGGTGCAGGCTGAATTCCCCAATTCCCACGGGTGTACTGAAAGTGGCCGTCTTTGGCCTCAGAGAGGAAAGGGGTTAGGGAGGGAGATATGAGTGTGCCTCGACTTCACAAACAGGCCCATTCCACTCTTGGCAATGACTTGCACTCTGTTGCTCTGTTTCCCCTCTGGCAAGCGTGAAGTGCTTGCGGGGAGATTTGGGACAAACTGAACCCTGCTGGCTGGCTCGGAGAGCAAATTCATCATGCAGTAATTCAGGCTGCGGTCACCGGGTTGTAGTTTCTTCTCTCATCTGCGACCTCGTCAGGTTCTGACACTCAGCTAGACATCATTAGTTCACTGTGGTATAAGCTGTCACAACCCTGTCTGCTCTCTCTAGGGTTGATATCTTCTGGTTAACATTAAGTCATTTGCTCCATTTTTTGGGTGAAATCACACAAAATCACAGCTCACAATTTCACTTTGTGTCAGGTTTTGGCACTCAGATGACCACAAGTAGACTTGATCATAAATTTTAAGATTTATATGTACAAATATTACATTACTGCAAGTCTCTTCCCCAAAAATTTCACAGCATCACTTAGAGCATACTCACACTAGTCTACTATCCATCTACTGTCAAGTGCACACCAGTGTTCACAGCGCTCATTCAGGCTCCTAGCCCTTTAGATTCATCATAAAATGCTGCATTACTGCAACCTTGTCAATTAGTTGTACCAATCTTGAGTTACGCGTCAGGTCATTAAAAGTCAAACGTGTCATAGTTTCCAGGAAAATTTGCTGAAATTCTGCACCCCATGTAGTCAGAACCTCAAAGAACACTAAAAGCTGCAAAATAAGCAAAGAATCACAAAAGCCTTAGCTGTAAAACTGTCCGAGCTCATTTGTCAGCCCTTTAATTTGCACCAAACCTCTAAAGAGGGTCACACGTTCACTTTACAAGTGAAATCTCTCGCACATAAAAATCAGTGGCAGGTCACAGAGTTAAGTTCAAATTCATGTGTTGCCCCTAAATGACTTGATGGGATCATCAATAACCAAAGAAGCACTCTATTTCGGACTTAGAGGGGGTAAAAAAGTAACAAAAGACTGAAATGGAAAGTGGGAGGGGATTGGTAGATGGTGGTCCTGTAACAACAATGATGTTTCCTTGCGCCCCAAGGTATTTTGGGAATTGACGTCTAGACGATAGCGCTAAAAAGGCCCATTAATCACAGCAGACTGCTGGATTTAGAGACGCTCGCTAGCAGAGGCCTGAGATGCATGAATAGCAACAGGACAATTTTTATGTTTTACAGGCAGTATATTACACATGACACGGAATATTATGGGTTTTACGTCCACTATGGTATGCGCACTGCATGTTTGTTTTGTATGCAAGATTAAACGGGTGCGACCAGACGTCATGATTTGCATGGATGCAATGTCGTCATCAAATAATCAGATTTTCACAAAATAATGTTTAGAAAATCAGCACTGTAGTTGCTGTTACAAATAAGATATTTAGTCTGAAATTTGGTAAAATTTGTGCACGTTACAATTACTGAATACTGGAAAATATCCATAAGTGGGAATGGTTACAAATATAAAATGGACACCAATCAAAATTGCTTAAAAAAAAAAAAAAAAAAAAAAAAAAAAAAAAAAAGACATGAAGTTAAAAAAAAACTATAGCGTACATGTAAGAGGGAAGGTGAGATGTTCTTCCATACATTATTGATCGGCACTTTGTGGAACAGCGTTAATACAAAGAAAGTAGAGTCATAAAAACCTTATCATTAGGAAGCATGTTGGGTGACGGATACTCGTAAAAACCTCTGCAGCATTCACCAGCTCTTCTGTAGAGCGCAAGGAAATCACAAGAATGCCTTGTTCAGAACATACGCACAGGTATATGTCCCACACTATGATTCATACGCTAGATAATATTGGTAATCCACGTCCAGGGTGTTCCTATGTTTTACAGGGTTTGTAATAACTGTTGTGAAAAAAACAGGAGCAATCTCCTCCCTCAAGCGAAGCAATAAAGTAAGCCAAGACTCACAGATCATGGCGCGAGAAGGAATATTACACACCTGATGAAGTCACGGGCGCAGTTTCCCAAATCAAGCTACTATCTCTCAGTTGCTCTTACTGTCACTTTATTGATTATAAGCAAAGTGGTTATCTGTGGGCTCACTACCATTGACAGCAATAGACTTTCAAATTATCTGAACTTAGAGAGGCGATCAGTGAATGATCACTCAGTCCCTCGCAGTTCAAATGGACTGGACATCTGCAGTCTCCACAGTCAACAGCACTGAAACGTGATCATTCGCTGCCAACCCTTCCATTAAAATGGATTGGATATGTAGCACAGTCAATGGCACCCAATGAGTTGAGATGTCAGAATGCTGCTTCCTGATGTATAAAATGGACGAGAATGGAGGTACAAAGTTCAGGTCTTGATGCTCCCTCTGTTGTGTCAAGCGGCCCACGCATGAGCTTGAATTACGACCGTATCAGCCAGTGAGTACTTGTGGGAAATAAATTAAGTGAGCAGAACAATAAACAAGTTTTATCAGGAGTAAACGATATAAATCACATGTCATCAAGTACACTATGGACCAAATTATTAGGAATATTGCTCAATTTATGCATTCACACATTTTACGTCTTTGGAATTAGTTTGGGAACAACCCCACTGCTATGACCAGTTCCATTTTTCCTTAGACTGTATATTGGTTCATTAGAAGACAGTTAACCATGTTTGTCATTTTATCTATTATTTCCTATAGTATTAGTTCCTGTAGGTGGGGTAGGGGGGTCTGAATTTGAACAAATGGAACAAAATTAAGTAAGGAATCATTGTTTACACCTAGTTTAACACCTATTCCTCTCCCCCTCATCCCGATATACTTAGCCTCCCCTCCAGAGTTTACTCCTCCTTTACTCTCTCCTCTGCTCACTTTGAAATAAATCAATGCTGGTTGGAGCTGACTTGTCATAAATCAGGCCATGTCCTGGACTGGAGCCTGCCCAGTCAGCTTGTCATTGGCTGGCCTTCACTCAGGATTAATTAAAGGCTTGATATAAAGCGCAGATGTGCTCGTGCAAAGGACCCCTGAATCCCCTTTTAAGCAGCGTTGGACTGTGTCTCGCGCTTACTTTGCCTCATGCTATGTACAACATACCTACAAATGAATGATCATATGTCAGCGCCATTTACAGTGATCGCCACCAATGGTGGCCAATGAGCAGTGTTGTCACTAACACATTCCTAAGTAACGCGTCACTGTAATCTGATTACTTTCTTTCAGTAACGAGTAATGTCACGCGTTCATTTTTCCAAACCAGTAATCTGATTAAAGTAGGTTTCCTTAGTGTCTGTGCGTTAGTATTTTGTTATTGCTTCATAATGTATGTAGAAAGAATATTGTAGTCATTTACGAAGAGCATTTTGAATTAAAAAAAATGTCATAAAGGTTCCCATTACATGTTCGTTTCCATGGCAATGGCTCAGAGTTACGTCCTGTTTTGGTCATACGCGCTAAGTGTTTTGGGACTGAGAAAAGTGTGTGCCAGCGCGGGTGCACATTCAGGCCAAGTGCCTGTACCTGTTGATATGTACGAGTGACTTTTGATCTGTGTGCGTCCATGAGTGAACATGAGTAATTTTCCTTCATTCTGGAGGGTTCCAGTAATAGGTTGGACCCCCCACATGTGCGGTTGTTTCGTAGCTTTGTCGTTCCAACGAGGGCAGTCATCGTTCCAAGTTGGCAAGCATTATTTAAATCATATTTGTGATGCACATTTATGCCGTGAGGTGACATGTTCGTTTGGCATCTTTAGGATGTGTTGTAAGTCCGAGTGTAAAGTGCTTAGTTGCTGCCACGTTTTGTTGCCAAATTGACCACATGTGTGTACGGCGAACTTCCGGGTTGTGCGCGTGCATCGGCATCCGCCCCCACCTTTGTGTTTATTGCACTGTGCAATTGATTAGTGTATTGTTGATTATTGTGCAGTCAATTTGCATTGTTTTACATTGGCACTGATATGTCAACCCTAAACCAAAATTCAGAATTTTATACATTAAGCTTAATCGTCGAGGTCGCGGGGTTTAATTAGTCGGTGGAGTTGATTTCAACAAATTCCATGTAGTTTATCAGTTATTTGTTAGTTTCAGGGCTCCGGTGTGGCTAAGCTAGCGTGTGTCAATGATGGTTCAAATCAACTCCATCAACTATATAAACCTCCGCTAACTTGAAGATTAATAAGCCTTTTGTGAAAAATTCAGATCTTCCCCTTTGAATTCAATTATCGGAAAGTCAATTACATGCGATGACATTTTTCTGTTTTCATTCTTATGTTGAGGCGGCAAAGGCAGAAAAAAATTGTAAAAAGTGACCAATAAATTAAAGTAACTTAGTTACTTTGATAATAACGTAATCAGTAAAGTAACTAGATTACTCTTTTAGTGCGTAATCAGTAATGAAATGACTTTTTCAAGAAATCTGTGACAACACTGCAAATGAATTACTCTTACTAAGACATTTGTATGCCTCCATTTTTTAAAGATAGTCAGGGAAAGGCTCCGACTCAATATAGGCTGGAAAACATTGTACTTAACACGACTCTGAATTGTTAGGCTTTTTTTGTCTACGTAGTTGCATGCCGACAGAGCATGTTGTAAAAGTTTTAAATCATTTTGGGGATTTGCCATGAAAAAGATTGTACGAGCGCCCGTTTATCAATGTTCGCGAACACAGAAGACTTGGACTTCACTGGAATTCATCTGTATTTTGGCTCCCTCTTTGTCTATTTATTGTTATCATGAGCCGTTAAATAAAACGCCCGCAAGGGAATTTTGTATAGAATCCAATCCACGTGGAGCTCCAGTCTACATGTTAAGAATTTAACATATGACTTCAACAGTGAAAAACTTGGCAGTGACAATGTTTCAGGGGCTGCTAACTGTCCTTCCATCGGTCTTTACATGTCCCCGGACGGGAAGGGTCGGGAGTGTTGCTGGTGGGAGTGTGGTGGGGCTGGGGGGTGGTACAGACTTGGTTCAAAGGTCGCAAGGCATACTTTATTGCATGATGACTGAGGGGGGATTAGATGAGTAAGATATCACTCTGCTTTCTGGTCATGGCTGAGTGAGGTTAACCCACAGCGGCCCTGGGGCCTGGGCTGAGAGGAAAGGGGAGGAGGGGTGGGAGAGGGTATGGTCGGGGCAGGGGGTGGCTCGGGGGACATTTGCTGGCTGATTTCTGATAGCTACACAGGGGTCTGGCCTTCCCTGTCCACAGCAAATAGTCACACAGGAAATTGGAGGTCTGGCCTCCTCTTTTTCACACGAGCTCCACTTGCATGCACAAGTTTTTCGCTCGTTCGTATCCTTAAAAATGAAAGAATACATAGGCCCCCAATTTTAATTGGATACAAAGCTAGGTCAAGCCAATATATATCAAATTTTTTTGTTTGTTTGTTTGTTTAAAGGCTGACTTTAATAGAATTTTGTCACAAGTTTCAGGAATTAAAACAAAATTATTTGCAATTTTGTACCCAGTAATGTTTTTTTTCATGTATTTAGAGTGTGGTGATACACACAAATCCCACTCAAATTTGCAATGATCCCATTTACCGCCTAGCTACTATTGACGGGCCAGCAGAATATCAAATCATAAATTAAACTGTTTGGTGGGACATTCAAAGCGACATTCACACGTTTTCAAATTCAGGCCAAATTTGATCTAATTAAAGTCAGCAAAGGCACGATTTTCAAATGTCTCTAAATCCACCTGTATTTACTTTATATACTGTAGTTCTTAGCGAACAACAAGAGCTGTACTTTTTATCGATTCATAAATTAGAAAAATCAACATTCAAATAATAGAAACAACGTAAAATAAACCTAAGAAAATCCTTTAAATGAGGCTTTAAGTCTCATGTTGTGTTGAACATTTAGGAGTAACAAAGGGGTTTTAGACAGCTGTTGATAATGTAATGCAAAAACGAATATGCTTGATTGATTAGGTTGACTGGAGAGTTTAAAAATTGGTCCATGCCTACGAGGCTTTTTACAATTTTCGTTATGTGTGTGTGTGTGTGTGTGTGTGTGTGTGTGTGTGTGTGTGTGTGTGTGTGTGTGTGTGTGTGTGTGTGCGTGTGTGTGTGTCTTCATGCTAGATACAAAAAGTTGGTTAAAAAAAGTACTTATACAAAATAACAACTGCTGTAATCTTTTATATAGCAAACCAACTCCAACACTTCCAATAGTCACCAATAAATTTTCCGTTTTAGGATGGTCAAATAACAGACAAATGACTCACTTATGGTACTGTAAAAAAGTACATAAGCAGAACAACAACTATCCTTTTATAAAGGAAACAAACTACAACACTTCCAATAGGTCAATAAACATTCTTCTTGAGGATGATCAGATAATGGACACATGACTCATTTCTTGTCTCTTATCCAATCAAAATCCAGGATGACTGCACCTTGGTATCCAGGCGTTAAAGCAGGAAGGAAAATAAACCTGCAGAGTTAATTGCTGATATGTTCCTAATGTGCCCCTTGCACCTGACCCCTCCCCCAGCCCCCACTCCTTCTCTATGCCTCCTGCTGATAGGCCACCCGTGATGACTGTCACACATGGTGTTGAAGATGGTATGGGTGTATTTTATCTGCTCAGGGCCACCGGGGGGGCTATTCGTCTTCCTGGAGAGCAGTGTTGTGAGGTCAGGGACGGTCCCACTGTTTATCCCTCCTGTCAGTCAATGCGCTGCACATCCCTGGAGTGTCCCCCTCGTGAAAGTGAAGCACTCTTACTTGCACTGTGGGGACGCAATGTTAGAGTCGGGTGCTGAGATACTGGACATGGAGAAGTAATGACACTATATTACTAAGTGTAACAATGACAGCAATGTCCAAAGAGATTCAAGTATCAATGCAATGTGAGGATACAGAAGAGCTAAGATTTATGCTGAAACACCTGTAGCCTGTAGATGGTGCTAATACCTACTATTTTATGTCGAAGTCGATTTGTAACAGTTACAGGTAATAGAAATAAAATAATGAGTCCACAAGAGGATGAGCTTTGGGAACATTTACTTGGATACTATGAAGAAATTAATAATCAATGAATGTATCCACTACCATTAGTTTATATATATGTATGTATCAAGGTGAGGCTCAAAATAAAACCATGTATAACTGATGTTCATTTACAAAGTATATTAATGTTTATTATAATACAGGAATGAAAATACCTACTCTAACCGTAATCTTCTTCCCAACCCCTAGGTAGATGTTAACTTTTATACAATATGATGTGTTGTCATCATTATGGCCCCCTATTTGATGGTTTAAAAACAACAACAACAAAAAGAAACATTTTACTCAAGAAATTAAGGTAAATGATGACACAACCTTTAGAGTGTATTTATTTTTTGTTATTTTATATTTTAAAGTGTGTGTGTGTGTGTGTTTGTGTGTGTGTGTGTGTGTGTGTGTGTGTGTGTGTGTGTGTGTGTGTGTGTGTGTGTGTGTGTGTGTGTGTGTGTGTGTGTGTGTGTGTGTTCTCCATATTAGGTGTTTTGGCAGTTCAGTAAAATCAAGATGTTTTCACACTAGATAAGAATAAGAAATTAAATCTACCGTAATCACTTTTAACTTTGGGTTTACTGGGCAACGTTTAGGTGAGGAGTGTGTGCAGTGGCCAGTCAGAGCTGTGTTTACCTACTCGGAATTGCACTACTGCTTCTGCCTGCACACGTGTGTCTGGGATTGTGGGATGGCTCCCCTGGGCCACTGGACCACACATGTGGACAACTACGAGCACTTTCTTCATGACAACAATGGGGGAGAACATACTTGCGTGAAGCGTAGATTTAAATAATTGTTTTGTATACATGATTGATTCTACATTTATCACATGATGATGTTATGCTGTATCATTAATAATGAACTGAATTGCAGTATGTGAGGTCACATCTTGTTTCATTTGCACATCTTCGCTTAATATTTTCCAACAGGGAAAAGAAAATCCATCAGTTACTGGATTTAACTGATTATTCTGTGTTGTAGAAGATAATCAACGAGTAAAAGTTAAAAAAAAAAAAAAATAAAGGAAGGCTGGAAAAGGCGTAAAGGAGAAAAATGGGGCGGGTAGGACTGTAGGCGAGCGTCGAAGTTGAAATCCGACTCACAAGCTTGCACTCTTGTCGCTCTCTCTGGGACTCTTCTACTTGGCTCGGACTTAATTGCGTCCCACATATAAACAAGGGGGTTAGTGTGAGAGCAGACCAGCAGCTGAGGGGCTCAAACTGAGGGCCAGACTAGGGATTGAGTTCAGAGGGGAAGGTCTTAGCACAGAAATTGACAGAAATATATGAGCAGGAGAATCCACAAAGAAAAAACAAGATGATGATACGGCCGAGGTGATAAAAATACCATTCATGGATGGAAAGTTTGAGTGTAAAATTATTCTCATGTCACCAACTTCTTGCATCAAAGTCATCCCAACCACTGTATCAGGTGGTAATGCTGCGTTGTGATACCAGAACGGGGCCATCAGACAGTAGCCCCGCTGGCTCCGGCCTCCATTAACATCTCTTCCACAGATGCTCCTTTCTCATCGATTAGTTCCAGACCACTCAAACAGACAGCTCGGGGTTGGGTTCCACTTGAACTGATCCCAGCTCAGTCTTAAGCCCACCAGTTCCAGGGCAGATGCTGCAAAGGTGCGCCTTGGGATTAAACTCCTAAACTAACAAAATAACTAAAGGTAAGGGGCCGCATATTATGTACTTTACAGTAGCTGATCCATGAACCTCAGGCTGATATCATGGACTTGTACACTACATGCTTTTGGAGCATGAACTGGGAATGATCACTCCCAGCTCCCCCCCAGTCAAAATGAGCTGGACTATCACAATCAATAATAGAGAATTAGTTCAATCATATACTGTACTGGAAAACTGCTGGTTTGTTATTAACATAAGCTAATATAAACTGTAACATACTACATAAAATATTTAGATGAAATTACATGGTCAAAAATAACGCATAGTACTTGTGCCCTTGTGTGCCAAGAGTGCAGGTACTGTACATAATTTAAAACATATTCCTTAAATAGAGGTACACTTTGCTTAAATATGAACTCTGTATCGTGACAGCAGGCTGACTGCTTAATCACTCAGGACTTCCACTGCTGATCCAAAGTGAATTCTGACAAATGTTGTACTGTACTGTGCCCAAGGTTCTATGTAAAGGGGGATTGGAGAGAGCCCAGGAAATTGCTCTTTGACGTGGTGTGCTACTCAAGCCACGCTGTCCTCCATACTGGGACAAATTGCGTCTTGGGCAGCTGCCAGGGTGTAAAATGCCCAATTTCAGTCTCGGCTATTTAGGAGGCAATCATGCACAAGGTCAAGCTGGTCCCAACACTTCATTCCTCATCTATTTCGTTTCCACCTCTGACAGCTAAATGATGGTGGACATCCACTCTGCTGATTTGAGCATTGGTTTGGAAAGCACGTGTGTTACTGTGTGTATTCATGTACAACATTTATATGTGGCTGACCTGCTGGTATTCTGCCAAGACACGTAGGACAGAATGTGTGACATCATTTACAGTTGAAGTACTGACCACCCTGTTAGTTCTTATTTATAGCAATAATTGAAAATTGTAAATGTAAATCTGTTACCGCATTCGTTGCCATTGACGGCAATAGATGTCCAATCCATTTCATTTGGAAGGGGCTAAAAATGATCATTCACTACCAGTTGAATTGGATTGGATGTCTATCGCTGTCAAATGATCTTCCGACTTACCAAAGGACAAAGAATTCTGTGTTTAGTTCAACTTGTGTATATTTTGAGTGAAACATGTCACAACCATTTTTTTCAGTGAGGTCCCCACTTAAGATTTTTGGGAAAACTTCTTTATAGTGGTTCACTAGGCGTGTTTGACACCACTCTCAATCCAAGCAGCACGTAAATGAGACCAAATCTCTTCTGGAGACAAAGAACAACTGTAACCGCTTGCCTCTCCATCTCTCCGATGGCAATTTCAAATGGTTGGCCATTTATAGCAACTTAACGTTTTGACATTAACAGTCATTTCCATATCTGCTCCTTCTGAGTACATCGGTGGGAAACTGAATGATTTCGTCACCACCCCAAATGGAAGCGATGGTGTTATTAAAGATGACAGGCATCTTTTTTTCACAACCCCTGTTCCTCCCCCTGTATACTTGCTTCAGGGGCCATACAAAAAAATCAGCAAAGCCGTGCATGAAGTGGTTCCAATTTGGTGGATTTAGAAGAAGTTGCAGTGCATTTCATTGTCAGTTTAAGAATTGTTTTTCATGAAATTTTGAACATCACTTATTTACTTGCAGATAAAGTATTGTGGTTAAGAACTTTGTCCAAATACATGCAACAGCTAATAATTCAACTTATGTGTGTAGCAATCACATCAAAGTCCACTAGAACGTTAATATAATTACAGAGATGGCTCCATATATTTACATGGTTCAGCAGTTAACTACTGTAACTTCCTGAATATGAGGCACACCCGTGTATAATGCGCACCCCAAATTTACTTGTAAAATCTAGGGAAAATTATTGTATCCGTTTATAACGTGCACCCTAATTTTAGCACCAATAAATAGGAGAATACAAGAAAACAGAGCTCGTGTACAGATACAGAAATGTCATTTTTCTGACTGGTGAAACACAGCACAAGCATAGCATATTGGTAGTTCAAAACATTACCATAAACTGACAATATTTACAGTAAAAATATGATTTGACAACTTCTCCAACTTACCAGAATCTAGGAGAAAACAAAACAGATGTGACTTTTCTTTTAAAGGCTGCTGTATAACTTGCTCGTTTCATCATGATGAACAAATGTTTCTTCCGTGGATCGATACCGTAAAATAAAAGTGAGACCGTAAGTATGTACCCATTTATAAAAATTTTATATTTTGGGGGAAAAAAGCGCGCGTTATATTCGGGAAATTACGGTACTTAATATAGGTTGATCTAAGATTATTAAAATTTTCAAACAAAATAAATAAATAAATAAATAGGAATTATGCACTCCTCAAATGAGCGGGGGGAAAAAGCGTCACGACTTTCAGTGATGAGATGTGGTCACACTGTATTTTGAAGGGGGTTGGCGTCAATAATTTACCTGCCCTTAAGTGTGCCTCTCCTCTGACTCTCTACATTTCATGGAATTTGGAGTGGTGCGTCATTTCCTCATTGGCTGCCAATGACGTCGACTCCCGTCAATGAGTTAATGATCATCGCTTATCATCTTATAGATGTTTTTTTGCTGGAAATGTTTTTTTCGACTAAGGTAATAACCATCCTTAGCCACAGCTCAATCTCGTTATATCTCAAGTTAGCATGACGATAAACTGTATTATATTTTATTCTATTCTATAGACAAGTTTCTGAGGTACTTCCACTTTACTTCCTTATGTCTGCAAGCAACTTCCGTTTTAGAATTTCTCCATCCAAAACAACAATGGAGCTGGAGTAACAGTACTCAATAAAATCCCTTAAAAAAGCGAATTTGGAAATACCGCATCCATTTGCCATCATCACAACAGGGTAGGACAATATGTTCACGAACGCAGATGTGGAACCAAGCTCATGCCACCACAAAGACCGGGTGTTTTTGTAGCCATGTTGCCGCTGTGTTATGGAAGGTATGTTCTTCCTATCCCTGCATTTTCATGTGTCCGGTGCTCAAAAAATACTAAAGCTAAAACCTTACGCATGAAACGACTTGTTGCAGTTGTCATTGTTATTACAATGATGATTGTAATTATGATGATCTTTAATATTATTTACTACATCTACTGTATCTTCTGCTAGCCTGTTGGTAATCAGTACGTGTTGGATGTCACAATTATGCCATCGCATAAATGCTATGTTACAAGTTTTTTGTTCGTTTGTTTAAAGGTGGAAAACGCTCTTAGGCAAGGGAAGATAAGTTGATGTGCCTTACAACAACACTTACTGTACGTTGATGGACATATATCGAGACTGTGCGTTCTACCAGGGGGTGGCCGAGAGGCTGGGGATGGAGATGGTGGCTCGCCTCGTGGCTGACCATCAGCACGATCCCGAGATCCAACTTCGAGCTTTTTAACTGCAGCAACTTTAAGTTACACAATTGGAGCTGGAATTTCCGAGGACAGCAGGAGACAGCCCGTCTGGATGCCGCCGAGGGTCTCCGTGATTTTGGGTGAAAGTTTGAAGGAGCTCCCTTAAGCTCTGCTGTCTGATAACACATTCCTCGTATGCTCAACCTTCGTTAATATTTTTCTAATAATTGTATAAATAGTAATATATTGACCTGTTTTGCACATGCACCAATCATTTTAAATAAAACAAGAAATGGAATCGTGTCTATATGTTTTATTGTTTGCAAATTATTTTATTTATCAATATCTGAAATGAAAAAGAATGACGCACTATTTTTGTTTATATGTACTTACCTTGTAGTATTTCCTTGTAGCAACAAAATCCGTGTCATTCAGCAAATGTAACATAATTTGTAATTTCACTTCCCTTTTGGTCACTGAAGTGGCCGGCGTATTAATCTATACCTCATGTCAACACAGGCTTATAATTTTGTCCACGAATGATCAATGAAGTGATAAGAACAACCATACAACCTCATCTACGTCTCATCTACATCTTGCTGTATCCGTTTTAGGAGATTCCGTGGGTTCCTCCGGCTTGATTTTGCAGTTTTAACTTGTCAACCCACTGCTAACTTCAATCGCAACTCATGAGGTTTTTTTCTAAACTGGAAGTTCGACTCATTTCGCTCAGAAAACTTGTCTGTTCTATTCTATTCTATTCTATTCTATTCTATTCTATTCTATTCTATTCTATTCTATTCTATTCTATTCTATTCTATTCTATTCTCCTGCAGTTCAACTAGGAGTGGGAACCTCAGCGCACCTCACGATAAGATACGATTCGCGATACAAGGCTCACGATAATGATTATCTCACGATTCACGATGCAGCGATTATCGATATATTGGTCAGAAATTTGATACATGATATTCTACGATACAACTGTTGAAATGAAAAAAAAAAAAAGGTATTTCAAAATTGAAAAAAAAATACTGTTTAAGTCATTTATTAAACAGTGACACCTTTTCTGTGCAAAGTTGCTGTAAAATATGAATTTACTACTGCAAATTGTTTACCTGCACATACAGAGGAAACAAACCACAACCACTGATATCTCTTGGAAAGATCATGATGAATGGCACCCTTAATTTCTTTAAAGTTTTAAATCTTCTAAAAAAAAATTTAACAGTGCTGTAGGTGTCAGTCAGCAGTTGAGCTTGGAGTGGGGAAATTGGTGGGTCTTTTCTTCGTATATGACCTTTGTTGCCAAAAGCATTGGTTTGAGAACATCCACCATCTGCTTCAGCATTTGAGATGTCAGACTCAGTCACATTCTTCCTCTCCTTCAAAACAACAAAACAAAAAATAGCTACCTTATAGCTTTTGAGTTGAAATCCTGATTTTTTTTTTTTTTTGTGTTTGAAGTATTGAGTGAATTAAAAAAATATATGAATTGAATGTATAGAAATAAAAAATAATTATTAATATGTAGGCTACATTAATTATCATGCGCATCACCTTATACACTGTATATCTTGGAAGCTTGTATGGCTTATTGTATCAAAATGGCAGTAATAACAGTTTGTGCAGTAAAATAGATGGAAAGTGGTTCTCAAATAATATCAAATAAATCAGTAAATTCATGTAGGCTTGTTCGATATTCATTTTCATCCAGTTTAGGGTTCTGGTTTATTTTATATCACTCAACACCAAATGTCATCAAAATAATACATGTAAATTAAAAAATCAATTACATTGCAAAACTTTCTTACCTCAAGTGGTGAAAGTGAAGCAGTGAAGAAATCCGTGTCCACTTCTTCACCAGCTGCCAGTGAACCTTATTTTTGTTAGACAATTCTTGCATACAGTAAAGTCCTTGTTCACCTTACTTCCTTTCTTGTTGGTGTAAAATCTAAAGTGTGTCCACATGTGTGATTTGTAGCAATATTTTTGTCACTTTTTCCTCCACCGTTCCCACGAAGCTTTTTTATTTTTTTCAACCCACTTGGAGCTTCCGATCTTCTTCTCTAGACGGCTTTACCTTCACGGCCATTCTTGAGTGCCCCTAGTGGACCGCCAATGAATTGCTCAACAAACATTGAGCAGTTTACAACATCCAACGGCCAATACAGTATGTCAAATAAAATGGTAAATGGTGTTAGTATCGATACTCGGCGGGAGCATATCGATAACCAATCGGGTTGCAAATTATCGCGATATATCGCTGTATCGAGATATTGTCACACTCTTAAGTTCAACTCAAACAAGCAGGTATTTCAGAAATAATAAAACATTGGGGTTTTTTTTGTGTGTGTGTGCTCCAGGGCACTTTTGAATGTCTAGAAAGGAAGTCTTCCATTTTTCAGACACCCAGTAAGAGTGGTGTAACATAAAGTTATTTTAAGTCTTTTAAGAAAGTTGATGCAAATCCACTGTTACAAGTTCTCAATACACAGTATGTGTATTATGTGTTATGAGCAATCATTACACAGTGTAAACACATTGTATGTGTGAGTCTCTGGTCTTCATTAAAGAGAAGGGTTAAAAAGAGGTCACACTCTAAAAACACACTGGTGCACAATCAAAAACCTGTTTGATTTGTGAGCCAGTGAGGGAATCACCTGCCTGCTTGAATTCCCACTTACTCCACTCACTTTCCTGCAAGCAGAGCTTATTACAGAATACATGACAAAAGTTCAAACCATTCATGACTTTTATAGCTGCAGTTTTAGTTAAGTCAAAACATAAAAAATTATTTGTGAAGTAGAACAATGATACACGAAATCTCACACCATCATTGCTGCAATGAGGTGCTGAATGACAGCTTACAGGGAAGGGGAGTCTCACAATTCAGTGTTGCCCATCTGTCTAGGATACCCATTTCTGATTGGGGCTCATTTAGAGCAATTCTTTAATAGGACTTTGTCAAAATATGTGCCCAAAACGGTTGCTTCAAACCAGAATGGCTGACTTCCTGTTCAGTTTTATGTGTAGGTCCTTGAGAATTTTCAAGTGCAGTCTTTTGATAGACATGACCACCCAATTTTGTGTTAGTAGGTGGGAGTGATACCGAATGACAACTTTTTTTTTTCCTTCTATCACTAATATTTGCCGGCGTACTACCATATTATGCCACAATTTCTCTTAGCTGAGATGTTAGGCATTAAACAAGCAAACATACTACATAAAATATTGAACAATATATAACATATATATACATATACAGTATAAACAAATTTTTGTTAGATGAAATAATACAGCTGATCAGAACATTTTTCTATTTGAATATACAATTTTTCCTCGTTTTTTTCTTTCACGTGTAAGTGTTGTAGTAGACTTCAATTGGAACTGAAAAAGATAAACAATGCAGTGTGCAATCTTTAGCTCTTGATTGAAAAGCTGTTTTAGTGAGAGTTTAAATGTGTGTTTTCATCAGTTTAAATTTATTTACCACATCTGGAAAGGGTTCATTGAAGTGTAAAGAGCCACTACAAATAAATTAAGTAGTTATTATGAGTCATGTATAGCGAGCCACTCCTTTTCTTTATGTTCTATGTAATACACTGTGATTTTTAATTGAGAGATTTTTCCAGGTATGCTTAACAAGTGTGACACTGAGCAAGTAGCTACTCATTGGCCATCACGTTCAGACAGTAGCATAAAATGACCCCATTAAAAGGAAGCTAAATATTGACAGAGGGTTTAGGCTTGGCTGACTGGAAGTCAAAATATAACATGTCTGAGCTGCTTTTTCTATTTGGAGTTTTCTTTTTCTAAGCAAAACTGAAAGAGGTGATTTGTAATTTGACTATTTTGTAAAAGCAACAAAATCTTCTCTTTTCTTCATGCTCTTTAGTACCACAGATGACTTGGAAAGTTGACCCCCGCCTCGGGTTGATTATTTAGCTATGTCTTCACTCAACACCCGCTCGCTGACCACCTCCAAAGCCCACGCCCCCCGACCCAAAAGACCACTGCTCTGCGCTCAGATTTACTGCAAAATGCGTGTGTTCCACCATATTTGTGCACATTCCCCATGTGTCAACCTCCCTCTCGCCTACGCCGCCCTTTGAACGTGAGCGCAAAGCCGGCGAGCGAACATAAATCCAATACGCCCAACGCTGGGGGAGTCAACCATTTTTACGCAGCAGCCTAATTGCTGAACTTTGCCACGGCCCGCTTTGCTGAGCTGAATGATTTGTCACAATTCCCGCCTTTGTGTAATAAATTACCAGGCCAGGACAGACAGCCAGTTCACATTCTAAATAAAAATGGTTCCCATTTGGATTCTTTGGGGTTGGTTGCTTTTTTTTCTTTTTCTTGAAAGGTTTAACAAGGTTAAGGCCGTATGACAAGTGAGGAATGTTTTAGCCTTTTCAACCCGTCCTATTAATATCATAATGAACTGGCAAACGCAGGGGCCGTCATGTAGCATGTAACATAACTCTAAATCTATCATTGTCACTTGGCGCAAACACATAAAACGCACTGCCTGGAATGGCGGGTGGAGCAAATTTTTCAGGAAAATTTAATTACATATGGAACATTCTGTTGGGGTGAGTTTCATGACCACTGAACGAGTGTATCAATTAAGACTTTCAAGGGGATTGTGTGAAAAAGTGAGAGAAGCACGTCAGAAGCCAAAGTGAACGATTATGTGGACTCAGAGGTCTGCACTCAGGCTGACCTGCCGCTGCTAGAGCTCGCCGTTGCTCAGTAACAAGGACTTTCCTAGCACATACTTTTCCCCCCAACCTCAATTTTATTTTGAGATTGGGAATATAATCCATTGTTACTTAACGCGTTGGTTGATGAACTTTGTAAGATTTTTGGTTAAATATTAACGGGAAACAGACTATTTGTTTAGTGCTGCACAAAGTTAGATTTTTTTTCTGATAAAAAGAAAATACAATGTGTTAATGAAGTGAGAAGTATCTTCATTTTGAATTAGAGAAATGTTCAAAAGCTATCTGCAAATGGCTGATATATTATTCTTATTATTCTAGCCCTCTGATGGGTCTAAATGGGTTACCATAACATTAGCGAACACTTTTCACAACGATGCCTGTCAGTTCCACACTACTGTAAGATAGAAACACAAATAGTTAAAATAAAATATTTTAAAAAATGTAATCTTGTATTCCTGCGCCTAAAGTATTCAAATGCATTTAAAGTTTAACCTATTATAAAAAGGAAATTGGTACAATTTAATTAAATTCTAGACTCTATATTTATGCAGTTGCTTTAATTTTTAAAAATCCTTATGCAGTGGAACAAATATTAGTAATTTGAGCTAATTAGTAATTGTAATACAAATGTTGGAAGTTCCTCAACACTGAATATAAATGACTTAATATATTACTTTCCTTAACTAATCCTCAGGAATAACGTAGCGACTCACTCCAAAGCCTGCCGAATAAACCCAATAGGTTTCACTGAAACAGTGTTGTTTTCGTCAACGATGACCATAAGAAAAATATTTCGTCAATGAACAATTTTTCCATGACGATGTCACGAAAACGTGCTGAAAGCGTGTCTTGGGAGACTAAAACATAATGAGATGGATGCTAGAAATGGATGTCTTCTGACGACACGAGATGAAAATTCGCCATTGTGTCTGGCATAAATTCACAATTGTCAAGAACGCGGGCAGACAGGTTGTGTGTGGACCCAAATGCAGGGAAGGGAGACGAGGCAGATTGACGGTGCGAAATGATTTAATTATGGCAAGCGAAAAACAAAGTACCAAGAAATAATGACGAGGTTCCAAAAAACACAGCGGAAAACAAAACTCAGGTTATTAACAAAGGCTGGGTATCAAAAACTTACTGAGGGGAACACGAGGGCTTGGAGGGACGCAAGAATGTTGACCAGAGCATGGACATGGACGTAGGCAGACTTTGACAATGACGCAACAAGGAGTGACAAGAAACTGGGTCATTATATACACACACGCAGACAAGGGGTAATGAGATGAGGAACAGCTGGGTAACACAGGTGGATGCAGATTGCAGGATACACTGGGAGAACACACACAGGTGAGAGCAATGGGCAATCACAGGGACAAGTCACACTAGGAGAAAACAAACACAAAACCTACCAACAATGTGATATTTTCTTATTGTATGTGTAGTTAGCACGAATTTAGCAGTGTTTAGCCGTGTCACTTATGTGACGTGCTGTGCCCCCTCCTGCCCCACATGCTCCTTTTGTGAAACACATTTGTCCGGTGCTGCTTGGTAAGTTTTGTGTTCGTATCTTGGCTTTGCCATTTTGCTTTAGCCTTTAAAGGTCTGTGCCGAGTGATCCTCAAACACTAAACTAACTTGTAGCGTTAGCATAGCGTTCGCGACAGCATTATCCTTTCACGCGGTGACTAGGTGTCTTCTGAAACTCTTGGAATACATTTTACATACAGTTCGTGGCATCCAGGTGAGTTTAATTAATTGCAAATAATGTGCTGTTTTCCTGTTGAATGTTTATTATCATAATGAAAATTTTGATGTCCTTGTAGACTCTACAGTTATGTGCTCGTCTTTCATGTTCATTCAAAATTGTTGGAACCCTTTTATTTATTTTTTTATTTATTGAAAACTTTTGAAGTTTATAGACGAAAAATTTTTGAGAATTTTGGAGACTAAAACTAGACGAAATTTGTCTGAGTTTTCGTGGACTAAAACTAGACGAAGACGAACACATTTTTAAATGACTAAAATAGGACTAAGACTAAAAAGTATTTTCGTCCAAAAGACTAAGACGAAAATTAAAATGGCTGCCAAAAACAACACTGCACTGAAAGCATGATAAGCACATTCAACTCAATAGAATTATTTTGGTCACTTGTAGCTGGAAACATGAAGCGTATCGATGGTAATGCAGTCACAATTGAGCCATACATCTCTGTTCCGCTTGTTTGTCTTTCATGCTCATATGCCGCCGCATATTTGCCCACCACTGCATGCTTAATCCACACATTTTCAACCTTTTCCAGCCACATCCAGCTCGGAGCCAAGATTATTCGCCTCGAGATCTATATGAGTGAGCCACTTTGTGCTCGGCGCCCAAAATAGCAAGGGCTCTCAATTATCGGGAATGGAGCAAACACAGGTGTGGAATCCCCAACACAGCGCCCGCCTCTGGTGCCCCCAGCCACCCCAACACACACACCCTGCCCGCAGAATAAAGCCACTCTTGTCCCAGAGAGGCCGAGCAGGAAGGCCAGATCCCTTTGGCGGTCTTTGAAACGCACCCACTACGCGGCGTGCAGGGTGCTACCGCTAAAAGGGAGCTTTTAGAGGTGTGGAAATGAAACGTCCCGCATCAATCATCCATTTCCACATGTGAAGTATTGAGCGGTAATTGCTGACTGCTAACTCATCACCTTCTTGTGTATGTTTTTGCACAGCTACTGCTAACTTGAAGGCATTTAATACAACAACCACCACAGGAGGAGAATAAATACATGAGTGTAGCCGCCTCCCATACTATAGGTGGTGCTCTAACCACTTTTCAGACCACTACTTTTACCCGCCAATTTTAACCCTAAGGTTTATAGTCAAGTGCGGCCGACATATGAACACATAAAGTTTTCTTGTAAAATTTGGTGGGTGCTTTTTATAGTCCCAAAATTACGGCAATTTGGATTCATTCAGTCAAGTCAAGTCAATTTGTTTTATGAAGCGCCAATTCACAACACATTACATATTGAGAAGGTCAAGAACAACACTCCTGTATACTTTACAGACATAAGATAGCCAACTGAACCTCACATTAGGGAGCACTTGACAAGTGAAGTGAGGAAAAAAACTCCTTCTAGAAAAGTATTCTCATTATTAGAGCTGTCTGCTAATGACTGTTTAACCAATAACCGATATTCCAATATTGTCAAACTCCAACAATACAATACCAATATCAAACCGATACCAATATATGTGGTCGTGCATTTACCATATTATATCTAATTGTATTGTGATGCCCAACCTGATGCTCTACTAATGATAAGTGTAACAACTTGAAGGTTTTCCAGATAAACATTCTGTGAAAAATAAGAGAACAACTTCAACTGCAGTTATTTAAACAGTGCCTATACTGCCCCACTATATTTATTGTTGAAATAAAAATGGAGCAATTGAATCAAGTGCAAGTGCAATTCTGTCCTTAATGTACGTGTGGTTACAGAAATCGACAGATAGTGAACAAGTCAGGCTCAAAAGAGAAGTCAGACGCTGGAGTAGAGTTGAATTGGCTTTACTGTGGTCACCTTTCTCTTGACAACACCACTCATACTTTTTTGTGAAACTGAAAACAACAAATATTGTGTCAATAATATGAAATGAAGTCACAAATTAAAACAAAGTATACACCACGTGTCAATTTTAATAGAAACTGGTAGGACAAATTTCAAGCAATTAAATAATGTAACCACATTTTAAAACAAATACAAACAAAACGAAATGTACACATCTCCAATATAATACAGAATGATATAACATACAAGTGATCCTTGTATATGTCCATTTAGTTCTCGCTATTCGCAATGAGCTCACGTCAACATATGATTACGTCAGCAGAAAGTGCTGGAACTTATCAAAACTAACTACACCAAGTGCCAGCAGGGGGCGACATAACACCATGAAAAAAAGGCAGGCAATATGTGGACATGACAGCACTGTGCAGATTGGCCCAAAACCGGTTATGGAAAAACAGATGTCGATATTATCCGATATCATCTTAAAATGCTTTTATCGGCCGATATCATCGGCTAATGGATAATATCTGACCACTCTTGTCATTGTAGAACTTAGGCTTTGAAACGGAAAGACAGAATAGAAGGACATAGGAGAAAGAAAACAGGATATAAAGGTGTAATGACCAAGAAGGGTTGAGCGAACAACTGGCTCAACAATAGTCCATTAAAAAACATTTTGAGTTTTTTGCAGGCAAAAAAATACTAGTCTGGCTTTCCAGGATGAGGGCTAAGTTATCCCTACCTGTAAGATTTGTCAATAATGTGATTTTTATACAGTCTTTTTTTAAGACTAAATAAGGAAAGTGGTTCCCTAGAAGAGTAGCTAGGATTTTAAATTAATTCAAATGCTAACTTTTACAGGAAGCTAATGCAGAGATGCAAGCACAGGATAAATACAATATCTTCTGTTGGTTTTGTTTAGGAATCATGCAAAGTTGTTACGGACAGGCTAAATGGTTTTTAGAGGGATGAGTGAGCAACGTTTCGCAGAGTTGCAATAATCCAGTCTTGGGGTCAGAAAAGCGGGAACTGTTTTTTCAGCATCAGTAAGCAGCAGTTTATTATTATTTTCATTTTTACAGTTCATAACTTATGACTGAAAAAGGAAATAAAGGATAGATAGATATTTATCAACTTTAATGATAATTAATTGAAATTGTACATCCCTACTGCACTTTACTGAAGCGTATGTTGTTATTCCTGCTGTAATTACTACCTGCTCCTGCAGTTGCTCCTGTGGTGAAGGACAGTCAGCGTGTGGAGGGGGGCGACAAAGAGCAGAACTGCAGACACAATGAGCACTCTGTTTGGTCAGCAGTTCTTCAGCGGGAGCGGATAGGGGTGGATGGGGTGGGGGGCTTTAATTCCCGCTACTCCGCTTTTCTCTCTCCACTTTTTTTCCCCGCCCAAAGCGATTTTTTGCATCCGTCGGGCCAGCGACGGTTTGACTCAAGCCAATCTTCAGGAATTGTTAACTGTCTGAAACCAATTATAGGAATTGCAAACGGTGTCTGCTGTTGATAGGATAGGACTTAAGGAATTCTGGATAATATCACTCAGCTGTGTATGACAGTTTTCATTGTGGCTTACTTTGCTAGACACATGAAGAAAATTAAATGCTATATTACATTTTCTCATAGGTTTTGATATACAGTATTGCATATAATATGCCATCCACCCATTCTCTGTGGTTTTCATCCTCACTAGGATCACGGGTGGTAAATGGGTACAAAATAGGTACAGTTGTAGTAGTTGTTTTTGTTGTTGTTGTTTTTTCTTTTTCTTTGTTTACACAATAAATAAATATTTTCATGTTTTTTTTTTCATAAATGTACCTAAACATACAGTAAATCTACATATTTATGCACTCACATGTATAACTCCTAATCCGCTGTTGACTCTGTGATTGATCTTGTGCCTAAGCATGCTATTCATGCTTAGGTTGACAATCATGTCATTACGTGTTGTTGTATACATTTCCTAAAATAACAATACAAACTAAAAACACATATGTTCATGAATAATATATACACATACTCTATACACACGATATGATTTATTTACAAGTGCCGTATAAACTGTTCATTCTGGTCAGTCCATTGCCTGATGTTGTAAATATGTACTGTACATGGATATTTTTGATGCTATAAAAATGGAATGTCATCATCATGGGAGTAATAAAAGATAATTTCTCAGTTATATTTCGAGGCATTACACTTACTTTTATTGCAAAAAATTTTGTTTGCTTCCCCTTTGAGATTTGTGCACAAATGAATATTCAAACATATTAAAAAAAAAAAAAAAAAACTGCTGGAAAAGAATTCCGCTGAAACTTCCCAATTATTTTGTTAAGTGAAAGACAAAGCTCTCTACTGTAATCTATTTTTACAGTACGAAAGAAAAAATAACGCCAGCAGATTCTCCGTCTTAGGTTCAGAGTGTACCATTGCCAAAAGGGAAGAAAAAACCTCTCAGAAGTTGTGTGTGGCCTGCACAGGAAATTAAGAAACCTCTGCAGCTTTAAGCATATTTACGTCTGAATTATCTGCGAGCGCCGGATTTAAACACAAGGTTCAGCGTGTGCTCATACACTGCATGTGTGGTCACTTGGGGTCAATATTGAGAAAGAAAAAGGATTAGCTTTTTTAAGAATTCCCAGCAGATTTTTTTTTTAATTGGAGATGAATATATAAATGTGTTTTGACATAAATAGCCCCTAAAAATGGTAAATAGTTATTTTCAAGAAAAAAAAAAAAGATCAGAAAGATCAGTATACATTTGTTGTATGTTTGTGTACTGGCTATTAGGGGTGGGGAATGCCTTTTTACAGTGAAAGTATGCTTTATTCGATTGCATTGGAATCCAATACCAAAACATAGAGGTAACCAAAAACAAGAACAAAAATGATCTCAATAAATTTATCATAAAATCATGGTGAATGAAAAATATGGTATGTCCTTGTATTGTGATGTGAAATTTAATGCCCAATATCGTTACATATAGTAACTGAGAAAGTGCTATGCATTTTAAATATTAAAAAACTACACACAATCCTACAAAAGTATTAATTTTATGACAACATGTAAAAAAAAAAATTATTTTTAAAGTATTTTTGAAATAAATTTTGGTATTTTTTTTATGCAAGCAAAAAAAAAAAAAAAAAAAATCACTCCTCAATGAAAAAACAAATCAAACCAATCATATCACTAGAGTAACATATAAGAGGTAATAATACAATAAGTCACAATATTGATATTTTTTCCCATCCCTAGAATATGTTGCTATGTACAAGATACCAGAGAATGACTTGGTTGCATGCGTGTGTGCGTGCGTGTGAGTGTGCTAGCGGTCAGAAATAAGAGCTATTTATTTTAGCGTGAAGCAGAAGAGAGCCGAGACTCAAGATGAGACGGATCCTCTTGTGAACGCCTCAGGCTGACGACTCACACATAAGTTGATCCCACACTCATTCACACGTGCACACACATCCCCACACGCACACGCACACAGAGCTGATACAGTAGAGTGCAGTCAGCCAGTGACCAGCAAGGCTCCGTGGGCACACACATTTACACAGATGGTTCTTATACGGGAGGATTAGAGAGCATATTTCCTCAATAAGTGGGAACAACGAAGGCTAGCGCTGAATTTATTATGTCTTAATTGAGGAGACCTACATGGATGTATATTTGTGTGCGAACAAGCCTCTGGTGTTTTGGGGTCAGATAATCTCTGTCAGGAATAGGAGATTACATGCTGCTGGACAAAACTACACTGGTGGACCACCACTGCCTCTGAGAACAGGGAGTAGATTTGTAATATAATAATTAAGAAAAAATACATACATTTTTTTAGACACGATTTATTAGCTTTCTCCTTATCAAGTAGTTTTGTATTTCCATGTATTATTGCTTTTGCATTATTGGGCAGACAACCAAATTTGTGCCTGTTGAAACAGATTAAACTGGATACATGGTTCACTATGAAGTTATAGTAGGACTGTATTTCTATCATCCCATCAGAGGAGGAGAAAAAAAAATACATATTAAAACAATAATGATAACCCCCTTCCAACTACCTTCCAAGAGACTCAAGGATGCATAACAGAATTTCAAGGTATAATTGTATATGCATGTGTGTCTAATCCACTTGAAAGTAATCCTTTCAAATGTTCCAATAAGAATATATATTATATCATCTACTGCAGTTTTGCAAAGATCAGATTTTATTTGAATGTTGTTCAACAATAATACAAATATATTTTAGAGCTGTGTAAATATCTTCAGCGTTCAAAAGCTGAAATTTACAGCCAGAGAACAAGTTTCATTATTTTTTGAATTAATTGCAATATTTGGAAACAACTGAATATAACTGTTAGCACTGACTTTTAATCGATTTATAATGAATCAAAACAGGCAAAAAATTGTTCTAATCTTGACAATGCCAAAATGATTGCAGCAAATAAGGCCATAATTGAACAGGCAGCAAGGGAAATGAATTAATAAATAAAACTAGTGGTTGCAATGTACTCTAAATCTGTGCCAGTTAAACTATTAAAAAGCCTGTCAATGTGCTTGCTGGTGTTCCAACTTTAGGGGACGATAGTGGCCTCCAAGGTGAGCTGTGTCTGAGCCAGGCAAGGACGAGCATGGGAAAACTGGTGCATCAATTAATCAAAGCTAATGAGCTGGAACGGTGCAGCCTGAACCGCCTCCCATGTCCAACGACCCACACACACATGCACACGCACGCACAAACACACACCCACAAGGGCAGAATAACAAATATATTTTTCACTCATGTACTACATTGAAACTTGTTTCACACATCTTTCAATGGCTTTAAAGGTTAGTTTAATGTCCACAGTACGACCCAACAAGTTACTAACAGGAGCAGCAAACACTCGGGTATTTAAGTACAGATATGCGTTTGTGTACAAAAAAAAAATCTAATTCCTTAAATCTCTGGCTGTGCTTTTGACAATTTTTCCAAAAGATGACACATATTTACCCTTCAAACATCCTATGCAACAGTGCTTTATTTTTCCATCTAACAGCTTGAAGGTTCAGGATGTAAATATGAAAAAGAATATAAATAAATCTATAGGTGTGAGTGTGTCCGTGGATGGTTGTTCGTGTCTATGTGCTTTGCGACTCACTGGCAAACAGTTCAGGATGTTCGCTGCCTCATGCCCGTTGTTAGCTAGGATAAGCTCCAGGACCCCCGTGACTCCTTGTGAGGATAAATGGTTCAGAAGATGAATGAATGAATATGAATAAATAATAAGAAAAAAAAAAAAACACAGTAAATAGATAAATAATGAAGTGAAAGTTTCTGACGTGAGAGTTTATTCGTTAACGATTCATAACATAATATGCAAACAAAAACCAAAAGAAAATCAATTGCAAGCTTTTAATCGATTAAACAAGGGCCCCACTGTGGTTGATTTGACTTCTCTTGAAAGCCTGTTTTAAGTTGTGTCATCATCGAGATAGTTGAAAAAAAAGTAACAAGCCTATTTTGACAAATATATATTTGTCTATTTGCCTATTTTTACAAACATATATTTGTGTTCAAATGTAAAAAGTCATCAGAACAATAAATGCCTGAATAATAATTGTACAGATACTTCCTAAAAAAAATCTACAGAAAAATACTAAGCAATTACAAATATTTTGTCACTTCTCACTACTGGTTACTAAATCATTTGATTGTTTTACAGTTGGGGGTGGGAAACTGTGTGCCAAATGTCTGTCCTCAATAATTCTAGCTGTAATGCAAACTAACCATTGTGTATTCACAGTTTCTTGGCATCAAAGTGACCCGCTGCACCGACTGCTTGTAATGAACGGAGTTTAAACAAACAAGAACGCAGAGCGTTGAATGAGAGGAGGAGGAAAACTGAAATAAGTTATGTCACACAAAGTGACTAATGATGGACTTGAGCTTGATAAATACGTTGTGCCAAAGTGTTGTTGTTTTTTTTCAGCACACGATGCATTTGGAGCTGCTCAAATTCTCCTTAATACCTACTTACAACATAACAAATTAAGTGAGGCGAAGCGGTGCGGGTGTAAAGGAGTAATATCCTTATTTTAGGATCCGAAGTTACACAGCTGTTATTATTCTGTGTTACAAATGGCCTACTATACATATAGTGCGGTTTCTCAGCTCCTCATCGGCTACTGTGAGAGCTCCAGCTGCGGGCCTCTTTACTGTAACGCTAATCCTCGTGGCACATACATCATGTGAGCAAACGTTTTAGTTATCATTCCTAGGGTGCACCTCAGTGCCCCCCAGCCTTGGACCCCTGGCAGCTGATCGCAGGCAGTGATGGGGTGAGAGACAATTGTTAGAAAATGTACACCAGGGTTTGTTGTGTTAAATAAATTAGGATTACCTTTCTGGAGTCTGTAAATTATTACGGCTATTCTGTTTTACAATGCTTGAGGTATGAATTTGAGGGGTGGCGACTTTAACCGACATAATCGCATTGTTATGAATCACTTGTGTCTGGGCTTGTGTGTTTGGTTTGTAGCCTGATGCCCATGCAAGAATTGTGGAGTCTGAGCTAACTACGGAATGGATACCTGCACAGTGTCGTATTAAATCCTCCGATAGACACGCACACACACACACTCCTGTACTTGCTTTATGTCGCAGACACACACAACTGTCCAATGTCTGGTGGGCATGTGATGAATGAGGAATGAAAATTGAGTTCCCTGCCAGAAATGTGTGCTATGGCTGTTAACGCATTTGTTATCTAAATGAGTAAAGTTCAGCTTAAACCACTTGTGGCACGATCTCAGTATGGAACATCTAAGGCAGAAGAATTTAAAACCGTTATTTGTCCCATCCCCTAAAGAGGAATTCAATTTTACACTCAATTTTTTTATGCTATGCAGGTGATGAGACAAATCTCTCATTCATGATTAAAATCTTAAATCGACATCTTGCTTGTGCATGAAAGAGTTTAGTGGAATCCCTTTTCTTTTCCCGGTCCTCAATGTAAGGTCCAATAAGTCATGCTTTAATGAGCAATGATGAGTATGAGTTTTTGTTTAAGTTTATGTCGATATTGTAGTCTCAATTAAAGCTCTGGTGACCTTCTGATTGTAACATCTGAAGCACATATTATTGATTAGAACGCACCCACTCATGATAACATTGAAGAAGATTTTCATTTTGAGCAGTGTGCGTGGACAGTGTGGAGTCCACAGAATTACTTATAATAAATTATGCATTGTCATTTTTGGAAAGAGCATACCTTCCCAAGGGAGGTTTAGTTTAAGGATGGTAAGTCACTAGACATCACAACATAACTAAGCAGGCTGTCACCATATTTTCCACAACCCACAATGAGGGTTAAATAAGACATAGTACATTAAATTAACTATGGGTACCACAGTCACACATAAATGGTAATGCTTAACGTCCCACAAAAATTCAATATTACATGAACCGTTGCACTACAGAATTAGTGCTACTACCAAAGCACGAAGTTATTTCTAAATAGTTGCTATGTATGTCTGCCTTGACTACACCAGGGAAAGTTGATATGTGACCTGATGTTGCATTTCAGTAGGTTAGTGTTGCAACATAAAATTAGATTTATTTAACCTTTGAGTTTGTTTGCCCTTTTGTTGGAAGAGCATTCACATCGTGAAAGAGACTGAATTTGTGGAAACACGTCACTTGGCACAACTTGATCACATTGTGCGTTGCTCAATGTCAAGAAATGCCTGGACCACAAAACAATTATTTTCGACATCTATCATTCATTTTTCAGAACACTTGACCTCCGACTTCAGTTAACTTCAACCTATCCCAGTTGAAATTGGTAGGAGTAGGGATACCCTTGACTGGTCGCCAAGAAAACACAAGGCACATCGACAAACAAAGGATTCACACTCACATCTATTCCTAAGGAAAAGTTATTCATTAGGAAAAAGCCACTGTCTGGAATGTCACAGGAAACTGGAGAAGCTGAAACCTGAACCAGAGAAACCCCATGTGAGCACAGGACCACTACCAAGACACGACTGAGACTTGCAGGAACACATATCACCAAGTCAGGATCTTTTGTAAGTCACAATCAAGAGGGGAACATGATCAAGACTGACTCTGAAGATAGGTTTGAGAACAAACCAAAACATTCAACATGTAGTCTTGAAACAGCACCGGTCTACAATGTTTAAGACTAGTGATCATACAAACACCACACCGAAATATTCTCACAGGAATTCCAAACCATGGGCTATCTCAATGTACGTAGATAGATTCCAAAATGAGTGCTGATGATTCTTGACGCTGCGTTCCAGGTTCCACAGTGGAACCCCTACAGCTAAGTCCGTCCCTAGAGACAGCGATGCAGTAGCAGTACAATGAACATATTTTGTCTCAGTATCGGTCTTATGATTTTCTTTCGATCTGGCACATTGTCGCTTGGCTGCCCATGATCATTTTGTGCCCTGATCTTTGGATTCTATCTCTGATTCAGTTTTCCAAACAAGCGTTGTGAAAACACCTTTCTGCTTCTGCAGTGGAACACTTCCATCCAGTCCTTAGAGACTGAGCTGCCCACCCAGTGGTCTTTTTTGAGTTCACGTACTAAAGTCATTCGACAGATGGATGCACAAGAATTTGTCAGGCACATACCTTATACGCGCAATATCATTTATAGACTGACTACATCTTCGAGCTATATTTTGTACTAGGTTCTAAAATCGGTGCGCTCCATTGGTCCCGTGGATGTGGGAAGAGAAAGAGGGTGCGGTGACCTCGATGGTGTGTTTCTAATATCTTCCCAGAAATCCCTGCGGGCAGGATCATCTTGGGTGTTCTAGGGCGGACTCTGGTGTTGTTACATTTAACAGGTTCCCAGCACAGAGCGCAGGCAGGGAGGAGGAAGACAAGGGGGAAAATGAGGGCTACATGGTGGCGAACTGACTGCCGAGAAGCCAGCTTGACCTGAAGGAAAAAACACCCTCTGTGCATTGGCTTGAGGGGGTTGTGGGGGGTTTGAGCTCGACACTGCCCTCTCCCTTTTCTCGCTCTAGGTGGGGAGGAGGCATGGAGGTAATGAAGCTTAAGTGAGCCCAGTGTCTGGTAATGTAATATACACAAAGCCCTTGTCAGGTCTGGATCCAATAATGTGTCATTTACCACGTCTGGAACAGATTGGCCCAGATGATCGGCATGAACCTTTGCCCGGGTGAAGAGTGCTCCGTACTTAGCATCTCTCGACCTACAGGCCTACTAAACAGGCCCTCGCTTCGCCTCATTCCAACGATAGTATCTCTCTGCTCATCCCGCGTTGAGGACGATGCATGCTTTGGATGAGATACTTCATCATTGTCTTCTGACCACACTCGACAGTTTGTCTCAAGTGGATGGGTTTTAAAGCCTTAAATCAGCAGAAGAGATGATACTGTACTGCAGTTTTTACACACCTCACAGCCAAAGCATTTTTGCTTACAATCCACCCAGGGAACTTAATACACTAAATTTCCCAAAGGGAAATGAACAAGTGTACAGGAGAGTCAAAAAGATTATCGAAAAACGAAATGTTCCCACTATAGAGACCAGGAGCAATAACGTTTTGGTTATGGTAACAATTTTATATCAACTTGTTAAGCCTGCACAACTTTGACACCTAATCACTATCTAACATGCCTCTCATGTCTGGAATTTAGGGTTCAAATCAATATCTGTATGGAGTTGTCATGTTCACACGCTTGTCAAGGTTTTCTCTGGTCACTAGTACTCTGGTACTCTACCACATTCCAAAATATGCATGTTAGTTTCACTGAATAATCAGAATCATTCACAGTTTTCTATGTGCATGTCACACTTGGACAGAATGGAGCGACTCCGGTGCAGAATTCTGTCTTTTATTAATATAATCAGGGGCAGGAACAAACTAAGGGTGATCCAGAAGGAGGAAATAACAAGCTATGAAACAAAATGATAAAAATGGGAAACATGAGAGCCAGGCAAAATGCACTGGAGTAGATCACTAAAACAAAGGGTAAGTCTTGTGGCACTAAACAACAACGAACTGTGACAAAATACTATGAACAACTTACAACGTAGAATGTCTTTGGCTACGGAAACGAAGGATGAAGACACTTTGGCACAAGACTTGGGAGTGACAAACAATTTAAGCACATGAGGAATTGGGCACAGGTGGGAAAAATAGGTAATCACAATCAGAGACAGGTGAGGGAGCAGGAAGGGTGACTGGTGGAAACAGGAGGGTGAGGCTTCGAAACAAAACAGGAAGAGACACGACAATAAACCTAGACAGGACAACCCTGACCCAGGTGTAACAATGCTCTGCAATAGAAGGGTGACCACTGCAGGATGTACTTTCCTGTCAAATAATTGCCAAAATAATAACAATTGTGCCATGTCCAGTGTTTGGAGGACATGTTTGTTGAGTGTAGGTGAAGTAACCTTGTCAGCTCGTTGACATGTGGCAAAATGATTTTTGTTCAAAAGACTCTGTTGTAAATCCTGCATCCAATAGTTTAACAGCAGATTTTAATGATTACAAAATGTATTGTTAGATAAGTAAAGTGACAAAGCAACTATATATTACGGAGTTACAAGAATTTTAATATTAGACTACAGAAAAGGTGGGGAACTTGAGTCACGTAAGTCAAATTTGACTCAACACTTTTTGTAGTTGGTATCTCACGGCTTATACAGTGGTATGAAAAAGTATCTGAACCTTTTGGAATTTCTTCCATTTCTGCATAAAATTACCATAAAATGTGATCTAATCTTTGTCAAAATCAAATACATGGAAAAACAGTGTCTGCTTTAATTAAAACCACCCAAACATTTATAGGTTTTCTTATTTTAATGAGGATAGCATGCAAACAATGACAGAGGGGTAAAAATAAGTAAGTGAACCCTCTGCCTAAGGAGACTGAAAGAGCAATGGCATACCAATGTTTACCAAACAATTTAAGTCAGGTGTGTGCTCAGTCATTGATGAGTGGTTTAAAGCTGCCCTGCCCACTATAAAACACAAACCTGGTAAGAATTGTCTTGACGAGAAACATTGTCTGATGTGTATTATGGCTCGGTCAAAAGAGCTGTCTGAAGACCTGCGATCAAGGATTGTTGATTTTTATAAAGCTGGGAAAGGATACAAAACCATCTCTAAAACTCTGGATGTTCATCAATCGACAGTCAGACCAGTTGTCTACGAATGGAGAGAGTCGGGCACTGTTGCTTCTCTCCAAGGGAGTGGCCGGTCACCAAAGATGATGCCAAGAGTTCAGCGCAGAATACTCAGAGAGGTAAAAAAAGAAGCCTAGAGTGTCTGCTGAAGACTAACAGAAATCACTGCCACAGTCCAATATCTCTGCTATAGGTGTGTTTGTGTATTACATAGGACACCCCATGGAACCAGTATCAAGGATGGAGAGCCAAAGATTAAAACTGAACATCAGGATCCAAGGATTACTACATCTGTATTCAAGGATTATACTTCTTGGTGAAATCGGAGAAAATGGGTTGCAACTCAAAAGTAAGAGACAACAACTACGGAAACTAACGTCATATGTTCAGGATTAAACTGACAAATTCACTTAAACTATGTTAATTTCACAGTTTACCTAAAACGGGTAAAGTCATTCTTTGAGCATGTTATGTCTGAAAGGGATGAGAAGACAGCGCGAAAGTGGTGATTAAAAACAATGGGAACATTTTCTTCTAATGTCTTTTAAAATGAAATTAGGGATGAGGTTAAGTCCCCAACGGGGGAAAATAAGTCAGTCGACTGTCTTGACGTACAGATGGAAACAGGAGTGTAGACAATTTAAAACAGACTCCATAAATAGTGATGTCATCTGATTTCCTCATTTGTGAAGAAGCAAAGATCCATTTCCTTCAAAATGGAGGTGAGGATGCTATTAGTGGCTATTAAGGGATTACCGAACATAAATTCAGATTAAATTCAACATTTTTTGAACAACACAGTAGACATGGATAACATATCACATAATGTGTATCATTTAGATTATTTTCAAACAGCTATGAGTTTACACTGCTATAATGTCAGTATTTTTGTTTGTTTGTTTGTTTGTTTGTGTTTTGTTTTTTTAAAGCAGCTTATCAGCAATTTGTGAGGGTAATGTGTGCGTGATAAGACTGGTAATTGGAAACGCAGGGGCTGCTGCTGTGGTTTCAGGAGCACAGGAAGCTTGAGGCTGGAGGTGAATGTGTAAGAATTTACCGCTTGTTCTTCCTGGTCGGCCTGGGGCCTGGGCCCCTAGCCTGAGGCCCACACAGGGCGTGGGGGGCTTGGAGACAAGAGGCCGGACAGCACTGGTACTAGGTGAGAAATACAAATCAAGCAGGAAGACAGTTTTTTCCTCTGAAAGGGACCAATGTTTTTTTAAGAGAGAGAAAATGTAAATGAGGGAATACTGTAACCATCGCATCCTTTCCCCCACAGATTGTTGCTGCTCCCTTTTGGCCAGAATAACTCTGATTTAGTGCGCTTAATAAACATGATGTAGCGCTTCCAGTGATTGCTCGGACAGGCACAGCGTCACATAGACTCCCTCACGCTTGCGTGTAGCGCTGAGAACGAAGCAGGAAACATGCGTGTTTCATTTCAGAGGGCCTCAATTACTTGAGCAGAGGACAAGTTTTATTTATTTAGATAAACCCCAAGAATATGACTTGCTAAGGCTGTCACATGAATTCCTACTACATGGCGATGCCAGAGAACTATAATCTCATTTAAAAACAAATAATAATAAATAAACCTCACCTCAAGTTAGGGTTTTTATTATTTTTTTTACTTATTTTTTTTTTTAAATGCCCTCCTGTTCAAAAATTTTCTTCCCCATAATTGAGATTTTAAGCTTTCCAATGATGTATCACATATGTATGTAGGACAATTTTGAAATTGGGCCAAATTGGGGGTCTCAGAGCTGAACTTCAAGTCACCTGAGCATTTTCTGCCATACATATAAATTAGTTTTGAGAGATAAAGCTCTAATTTTGACAGCACTAGTTTTAATTTGCTTATTAAATGACACATGGTCATTCACTGGAAGCTCTTTCAGTCAGTTCAAATGGATTGGATGTCTATCGCTGTCAATGACAGCCAAGGATTTAATTTCTTTGGTCAGTTTTCTCATAGCAGAATGCTATTTTGAACGTACTAAGAAATATAAGGTATGTTTTGACAACACTGAAAATGCTTGATTTGGCAAAAAAAAAAAAAAGCCATTTAAAAGCTTTCCCTAGAATGTGTATGAGTAAATTGTAGCCTCAAGAGTATTGTCAGATAAATACAGTTTGATATCATATTCCTACACGTGTACTTAAAAAAAGGGGAATTACATTTTTAGATTTAATTTTATTGTTTAAACCAACATACATGTGTTCAATTTGACTATAATCCGTCTTTGAATTGAAAAACATTTCTTACTGTGTGTGTAATGCACTGCATACTGTATATGTGATTAATTAAAAAGCCAAATTATTTAAGATTTTATTTTTATGTTTTAGTCCCACTACATTTTTTAGAAGGTATTCAGAGTGTGTACTAATCCTCTGACATCATATACATGCTTGCAGACAAAAATGTCACCAGGTAAAAAATACAATGTACGTATTTACTCTGAATCCAACGAAAAAGCAGCCCAGTGCAACGAGATGGATTTATGACGCGTCTGTCAGCTATTCCCCGGCCTGAAATGGTCTAGGCACACACTGCAGAGAGGCCTGCACACGGCCGTCCACAGCTGGCTCTTATTACGCAGCCATACAGTAGCCATTCATTTTCACTTACCCCCTCTCTGTTTTGTGATGCTTATTAGAATTGTAACATACTGGCCTGGGAGTTTGTTACAGATTTATGTGACACAGGTGTTCACTTTAAAAAAAAAAAAAAAAAAAAAAAAAAAAAAAACGGTAGTGTTGCTGATGCAGACATGACAATACATCCATGAGTAATATCATGATTTCATCGCCAATTTTTGGTTAACACAATTAGATATTTTTTTAGAATCAGGTTTTTTAAGAAGCAAAACTTTGATTTTATTATCAAAGCTCTGTCACGAATGCATTGAATGATTTAATGGCACATTTTAAAAAAGGAACAGGAAGTATACCATTATGATTTGAAATCAGTAATAAACTTTAATAGTAATAATATTATAATAAATGGCAAACAGTATGTAAGGGCTAATTGTCATTGAAAGTATTTGGTGTTGGTATGCATTGCTTGGCCACTGCTTATTTTGTTTATTTGTAATTCAGTTGAAAGGGCATTACTCTGAACATAAAAACAAACAAACTGTGTTGTAAATATTCTAAAACTTCATGTGTATTTATGCTTGCCAAATGTGTGATCTGAGATATAATGATGGTCTGATATACTGACATATTTTCATTGTCACACACCATAACTCAGTTGAAATAAGTCCATGCATTGAAAATGTTAAATAAAGCAAATCTATACAATGAATTGCTCATTAGCTGTAATACATTTTTCAATGAAACCAATAAAATTAATTGTAAATTTAACTTTAGTGACCAAACAAATGACTGATCAGACATTTGTGGAGAACTGTAATTTTGAGAAGAGTGTCATGCGAGTGCATGTTGGCAGCTTCGAAAGGATTGTGTTTATGTGAGTGAATTTCCACAACCGGCTCTTGATGGACTTTGACTTGTACCTGTGGAGTCTGCTGCTCGTCTGTCAGCACCGGACAACCGTGATTCTCCAGTCTGCCAACGACATGTTGTTGGTGGATTACACTTACTGAGGGCATGACAGAGTTCCCGAAAATGCCCCTGACTGATTCCGATAAGAAGTGGAAAGCATTCTTATCAATCAAAGGCGATGGGTTCACGGGCCGGGCTTTAACTTGTAAGCTTCTCTCAGTCTTCAAGTTTCAGGATCGTCTCTCGTGTGCGCTTGTCTCTGTGCTCTCCAGTTACGTGGAACCACACCTCCTATTTGTTATCCCCTTAGCCTCCATCCCCAGCCTCGCATGCTGAGGCAGGGACACCCAATGCCTTTCATGTGGCCCGAGACCCGTGTTCCTCCCGCAGCTCGAGATGATTCAGGAGCAGCGCTCTCAGATCTGGCCCTGAGTGATTGATGGTGGGGTCACCCTCGCCTCTCGCCCTCCACGACCAACCCCCGACTCAGCGGACAGCGTAGCGTTTCATGAGCTCATCCGCGTGGCGCCCAGGAGCTGCATCTCCAACACAAGGCACCACTCATCTCATCCCACACGACTCCCTGGGGTCCACAAAGCATGTGTGACCTCCCTTTAACCAGCCTTTTGCACATGAGTATCCGTCTCACTGCGTTGCCATTGTCTCCAAAATATTTTGAAGTAGATACTTTCACACGGTTGTTTCCTGTTTGCAGTCAAACACAAACTACAGTTTGACCTTTTACTACCATGAAGTCAAACTTCATTTTCACTAAGTACAAGGGGGCTTAGGTTGATGACAAGTTCAGTTCCTGCAGCTGTAACTTAAACTGTGCATATTGGAAGTCGGAACCAATAAAAACACAGCAAAAAATTCCAACACGGAGGCAATTATGGTTATAAACGATGTGACATTTTTTCTTTACAAAACCCAAACAAGGATAAAGGCACGTTCTGGACAAAGGTTTGCAGTTGTCGGCTTAGTTCATTTGATCTGCTGAAGACACCTTCATTGTGGAAAGCATGGCATAGTCAGTCTATCATGGCCTTCATTCCCACAACATCTGGAACGAAGCCTGAAATTGTACGTCGGCCAGTGTTGTCAGTAACGCGTAAGATGTTACTGTAATCTGATTACTTTGTTTTAGTAAGGAGCAATCTATTTTCCCAAACAGTAATCTGATTAAAGTTAGTTTCCTTAGTGCCTGTGCGTTACTATTTTGTTATTGCCTCATAATGTATGTAGAATGACGAATAATTGTAGTCATGTCCGAACAGCATTTCAAATAGAAATGTTGTTCTTGAGTTTGGGAGTGACATCAAATGTCACGTTTTCTAATCGGAGAACAAAAAAAATGGGTCAATTGTATTACCATGCTGCGTGAGCGCTGCCGGGGCAGCCAACACAACATATAGCCTAGCTACCTCGTCAGGACGCGTGTGAAGTGAAAGAGGCAGGAGAGATACCACAAACGGCTGCATTTGCTCACTGGAAATATAGCCATTACTTCACATTTTTGTCCAGTAAAGATGACAAAAATATCTCAGTGCGTTGCAAACTTTGCGCTGGCTCAAAAAGACTGTTGACTGCTAAAAAAATCCACATATTATTCGAGGAACCACATGGAATTACAGCACAGCGCTATACAACTCGATGTACAGCCTACCGGTAACGAGCCTTTACTTAAATTTTAAAGTTACGGCTTGTAAGCATACTCGGAGTTTGACTTTTGTGTGTGTGTGTGTGGGGGGGGGGTGTCAAAACATCTTGATGGACAAACCTCATCATTTGTGCATTTTCTATATTTTAACTACTTTTTACATTGTAAATTCTCACTGAAGATATCAAAACTATGAATGAACATGTGGAATTATGTAATTGGCAAAAAAAGTGAAATAACTGAAAACAGGTTTTATATTCCACTTTCTTCAAAATATCCATCCTTTGCTCGAATTGCTTTTTTGACACGTTTGTCACTCTCTCAATGAGCTTCAACATAGAGACACCTGAAAAGGTTTTCACTTCATAGGTATGCCTTATCAGGGTTAAGTGGAATTTGTTGCCTTTTCAATGCGGTTGGGACGATCATTTTTATTGCACTGAATGAGGTGTGTCCAAACTTTTGGCCTGTACTATATATAAACAGTGCCCTCCATAATTATTGGCATCCCTGAAAAAGATGTGTTTTTTTAGCTTCTAATAATTTCTTTAAAATTCAAATAATACGGGACCTTAATGGAAAAAAAGAGAAAAATCCAACCTTCAATACAAGTGCATTCATTCAGTGGGGAAAAAATCCCACATAAAGAAAAAATTATTTGACATCAAAAAATGTGTGTCACAATTATTAGCACCCCTGGTGTTAATGCTTTGTACAACCCCCTTTTGCCAACAAAACAAGGTCTGGGGACTGAGATGGCCATGGGAGGAGCTTGATTTTTTGTCTGGTGAACCAATTCTGTGTAGATTTGGCCATATGTTTAGGGTCATTGTCTTGCTGAAAGACCCAGTGACGACCCAGCTTCAGCTTTCGGGCAGAGGGCAACAGATTTTGATTTAAAATGTCCTGGTATTTCAAAGCATTCATGATGCCATGCACCCTAACAAGGTTCCCCAGGCCTTTGGAAGCGAAACAGCCCCACAGCATCACTGACCCACCCCCATACTACTTCACAGTGGGTATGAGGTGCTTTTCAGCATGCGCATCTTTCGTGGCACACCAGACCCACTTAGAGTGTTTGTTGCCAAAAAGCTCCATCTTGGTCTCATCTGACCAAAGCACACGGTCCCAGTTGAAGCCTGGGACCGTGTGTATTTTTGTGTGGGACCAAGATTGAGCCTTTTCTTTATGTGGGATTTTTTCCCCACTGAATGAATACACTTGTATTGAAGGTTGGATTTTTCTCTTTTTTTCCATTAAGGTCCCATATTATTTGAATTAAAAATATTAGAAGCTAAAAAACACATCTTTTTCAGGGGTGCCAATAATTATGGAGGGCACTGTATATACATCTTGACCCTGTTCGTCTTCATTCGTTGGTTCAAGTTCAGTTGTTGTTGAATAGTTTTCAAAGCTTAGGTTTAAAGAAATTCTAAATATCCATCTCCAGCTGTAGTTTTGGCTAAGCAAAGCAAAGGACAGTCTCTCAGGTGCTAGTCACATGATCTGTTCGAAAAATAACTTGGACTCATTATGAAATACTTTGAAGGATTCCTGTTCATTCTGTTCATTCATTCATTCTGTTCATTTCATTCATTTTTGTTGTTTGTATTATTGCTTTACAACTTGTATAGACAATATTTTAATGGCTAGGTATGTATTTTAAAGGGGAAGTTCAGAACTTTTTACGTTAGGCTTAATCTTCGAGTTAGGATGGGTTTAATTAGTCGTTGGAGTTGATTTGAACAAATTCCGTGCAGTTTGTCAGTTATTTGTTAGTTTCATGGCTCCGGAGTGGCTAAGCTAGCGTGAGTCAATGGTGGTTGGAATCAACTCAATTGACTAATTAAACACTCGCTAAATCGAACATAAAGCCTGTTGTGAAAAATTCAATTACATGTGATGACATTTTTCTGTTGTCATTCTTATGTTGAGGGAGCAAAGGGAGAAAAATAGGGGGAAAAGTAACTGATAAATTACATTTAAAGTAACTTAGTTACTTTGATAATAAAGTAATCAGTAAAGTAACTAGGTTACTTTTTTGAGGCGCAATCATTAATTAAATTACGTTTCAAGTAATCTGTGACAACCCTGATGTCGGCCCAAGTCAAAATGTGTCATGTTGTGTTAGGAACGCAGTGGTAACTTTGTACTACCAGCAAATATTTTTATTAAAAACAATTAACAATTTTGCTGCCATTGGCATCAGTAGAAGACCAATACATTTCAACTGGAGAGGCTGTCAGTATATTATGAGTGCCAGTTAAAATGGATTTGATATCTATCGCCATCAATAGCAGCGAATGACATAAAGATCATAATCTTTAAAATAATGATAATAATTAAAAATCAAATGAAACTCTCCAAGTTAAGCAGTAAAAAAGTGTATGTTTTTGTGCCATATGACAACATATTCTCATTCTGCTTTATTGTGAACCATTTGTTAAATTAAAAAGTTTTTTGTTGGTAACCGAGTGTCCCTTGTATTTTGCAGTCTTATGTTGCAAAATTAAGCTTAACAATAGTGGTGGATAAACAACATTTTGTCTACTTATTCTTGATTGAGGACATTGGAGAAAAACACTTTTTGCATTCTAAACCGAAAAACAGACCACTTCCACCAAATAGAAGCCAGCCCACTGTTGAAGGTACAACAGAACAAGGCAAGGTATGCAAATAACACCAAACCGAGGCATGATGATTTAAAAAAAATACTAGAGTCTTGAAAGATTGGCAATTTAGTGACCGACTCATTTCATTACTCAGCACGGATTATTTAGGTAAGGCTCCAGTGGCTTCCTGCTTGCACAGGAACATAATGAAAGATGGAAGTTTCAGGCCTTACTAGTATGTTAACCAGAAAAAGTAATTGTGATGTGTGCTATATAACTACTAATACTTTACAAATTACTTAAGTTATTAAGCTTGAATTTGTAGTTATTGTATCTTAAAACATGACATTCTATCATTCTAATTACAACATAGTCACTAGCCAGACGAAATTGGGAAGATCTGTTCAGCAGGTCCATTTTCGCAAAACAGATAAATCAAGTCACACAAATGACACAAGTCAAATCCGTTTAATGAAATCTAAAAATGATAACAAAAAGACAGTTTGCAAGGAGTTCATACTCCAAGAGTGACCCGTGCCCTCTTATCCCGCTGCCTACCTCGCCTCAGGACGCCAGGAGAACTCTGTCCTCCACCGCATGTGAGACATTCCAAGTGGCAAAGGAATCTGGTGTTGGGGGGGCAGTCATGATCACCTAATCTCTCTGAGGCTGGCAGCACCTGTCAGGGCAAAGAAAAAAAAAATCCAAATCAGTGGCAGCTCTGTGTGGACTTGAAACATGGTCTTCTGTATCAGATGATGCAGACTTAACAGCACTCATCATTTTACACAGCGTGAATGATGGCTGTCCATAAAACCTAACAGACACACCATCATAGCTGAGTTCGAAATCTAGTGTACCCTCCAACAACAAAACATCTACAAAGTAGTGTTTTTTTTTGTTGTTGGTTTTTTTTTTGTACGTTTGTTTGTAACAGGGTTAAATTCTTATTTTAATTGAGTCACAAGTAATAATGTTAAGAATTAAATGTGTGAGAGGTTACAAAAAGCAATTAACAAGTTTGCGCAGTAGATAGTAACGCCACAAAAAGGCACGCTCTGTTACCACCAGACAGTTGAGTTTAAGTTAAAATGTTAGTTTAAAAACTTTATTAACCCTCCACTTAATTTAGGTTTTGTGATCATTTGTTGACCCTGACATCTTCCTTTTGTGGATTTTATGTGTCGCGGTAACCAGCTTCTATTCACGCGACAATTAAGAATGTGAAAAATTTAGCATGCTTGACACTTACAGTATCTGTTACGTGAATAACATTCAGATTAATTTGTTTTAGATTAACATTGGTTAATTCTTCGACACTTCAAGAGATATTGCAGTTATTGGTATAATTATCCATCTTTGTATTGTAATATTTATGGTCTTGGTTTGGGAGTGCTGGCAGTGATTATTCACTCTGCCAACCAGTGTTGTTTTCGTCAACGATGACGATAACAAAAATGTTTCGTCAACGAACATTTTTTTCATGACGATGAGGTCACGATGACGTAGTAAAAAAGGTATCTTGGGAGGCTAAGTGAGTCAGCCTGTGCCCATTCCAGGCTCCTTTTGTGAAATATGTGTCAGGTGCTGCTTGGTAAGTTTTGCTTTCTTATCTTGGCTTGATATGCAATGTTGCTTTAGCCTGTAAAGGTCTGTACTGAGTGATCATCATACACTAAACTAACTTGTAGCGTTAGCATAACAGTCGCATTAGCATTAGGATTTAGCGCAGTGACTCAGTGTCTTTTTAAACTCTTAGAAAATATTTTACATACAGTTCGCGGTGTCCAGATGAGTTTAAATAATTGCAAATAATGTGCTATTTTCCTGCTCAGTGTTTATTATCATCATGAAAATGGTTGATATCATTGTAGAATCTACAGTTATGTGTTAGTCATGTTGATTCAAAATTGTTGGAAACGTTTTATTTATTTATTTATTTATTTATTTATTTATTTATTTATTCACGGACTAAAACTTTTTAAGTTCATAGACGAAAACATTTTAAGAATTGTCGACTAAAACTAGACAAAATTTGTCTGAGTTTTCGTTGACTAAAATTAGAGGAAGACGAATACATTTTGAAATGACTATAATATGACTTAGACTAAGTATTTTCGTCCAAAAGACTAAGACTAAAATGAAAATTAAAATGGCTGCCAGAAACGGCGCTGCTGCCAACCCTCACGGTTAAAGTGGTTTGGATGTCTATCGTCGTCAATGGCGGCGGATAAGGTAAATGATGTGTTGAGGTCAAGCGGTTCATGTTTTCACTGCATTAAGTGGAAAGACATACAGCAACAGACATCTGGTAGGGAGTCTCTTTTCAAAATTATGGCGCGTAATTTTATATACTGGTAGTCCCCGTGTTACGACGCACCCAATTTACGTGATTTCGACTTGACCATGCTGGAGACTTGTGCGCTGTTTTGACCCCAGTTGACTTTTTTTGTTTGTTTTTGGTCGCGTAAACTACCTTATTCTAGCTCACATTATCTCATTTTTTATTTTATTAATATGAATGTTCTGCTGTTTGACAAAATGTGTATTTGATTATAATGTTGACTTTTGTCTTGTGATGCATGCGTTTTTTGGGGGGGGGTTTTCAGCACAGAAAGTGTTGACCAGGTAATACCTTCGCACGTAAGTAAGAGCGCATGTACACATGAAGAAGAACGTATTTGCGCACACGAAGAAGAGCGCAAACACGAGGAAGAGTGCATTTGTCCCCAAGAAGTCGCACAGCCGAGTGAGAGAGAGTGGGGGGGCGGGGGGGGGGGGGGGTTACAGCCTAGCTCGCTGTCTAGCTAGGACTTACTAGCTCCTACGTCTTGGCGAGGACAGTACAATGACATATGATATTATATATATATTATACAGTTATTTTGAGATTAATATATACAGATTAATGTATATGCATAATATATACAGTATATTTTTTAATTAGAACGGATTGTGTTCAACCTCACAGGTTTGTCTGTGTTAAAACACATGTACATACAGTATGTACTATTACAAAATGTGTTATAATTGGAGCGGCTTGGGTGGATGATGTCTTCTAAAGCGTCATTGCCATGTCCATTCTCATGCTCGAGAAATACCAGAGTTTCCTGGAAACACTAGCGAAATGACCCAACTGCTGTGAGAGCACAATAGACTGAGCCATCTGACCCAAATGAAACTGGATCATTGGTGTAAGAATAGAGCGCCAATGAAAAGACACACAGCCTGTGATTCCTGCCTGACAACCAATCAAATATCTTACTCAGCTGTTCATAAGTTGGCCATGTGTGCACAGGGAGGGCCGAAGAGAGAACCATAAATCAGGCGGGAGGACACTACAGTTGCCGCCCGTGTCTGCGCGTGTCCAAGACGCCGGAATGTTTGCCATGGCGGCTTTTGAGAGCTTGTCGTTAAACGTGTTTTTGTTATTATTGTGTTTGCTTCCCTCTAAACTACAAAATGTCATCCATCAAACTCCATCAAACTCTGCCTGTTTAAATGGATCTTTCCAAGACTCAGCAAATGGACAAGCAGAGAAGGTGAAAAAGCGAGTGTGATTTTTTTTTTAAGTTGTGACAAAAGTGGACTGGATTTCTCTGGGACTGTGGCCAAAGGAGGTCCAGTTTTTCCTCTAGCGCAAGGTCATTTAAACTAAACCAACCATTCCTTTTAAATCCCGTATGGCATGGGCCGCAACCTAATGTCTGACAGAAGGAACGTTGCTTTGCATGTAGCTTGATTATTATCTACTACACAAATTGCAAGCAGCTGGCTTGTTCACGGCTGACGGTCCCATAGTTTACGTCTTGAAACTTGGAATGTGGACAATTACCACTTTCACTTTCTCACAAAGGCCCCTAATGCAGTTTACATAAACGGGTGGCCTGAAAATATGACTTGAGAAGGCAATCTGTTCGAGACGATAAAGAATTTGCTTTCGCGGTCTTGTTACATGCGTAGCGAGAGGTGAGACAATCAATCAAGGATGGTACCGGCGTCTTTGTACTGTGACTCTTCAGCTGCCTGACAGTTCTCTCAACCTCTCTTGTGATTTAGAGGTCACCGAAAGAGGAAACCACAGAGAGGTTAGCCAGCAAACAGTTGGACTCCCCAAAAATTTTGGGAGCTTTTGCTGCCCATCATAATCTGATTTGTCACAGTGTAACTTATGTTCTGCATGAGTTATGCTGTGTCTCGGCGAAACAAGACCAAATGTGGTAGTGAAGAGGGATACCCCACTATACAGTTGTTTCTTTGACTAGAGGGAAAATTAAGTCAATAATTCAAACAACTGTAGTTTTTCTTAGGGCACACTCATTGCCTGGTATAAATATTGTTACAATACAGAAATTCCAAGAGTTGCTAATACAACCCCTAGTAAAAAGTATGGAATCACAAGTCTCGGACGAGCACTCACTCAAACATTTTATTACCGCATGTAGAACAAACTCAGATAAAAAGCTTGAAAAAAAAAATGAATTAGTTCAAAAGTGCAACTCTTAAGCATTCAGAAACACCAAACGAAATGAATAAAAAACATTGTGGTGGTCAGTAAATGTTTATACCAGGCAATGAGTGTGCCCTAAGAAAAACCTTTGTTGCCATCAATGCCTTGGGGTTTTTTTTGTTTGCCTGCTTCTGACCACGGTTTTCCCTCATTTTTATTTATTTATTTTTTTATCCTGACCCTTTTTTGTTTCCCTTTTCACGGAAACAGGTAGCGTAATTAAACCACCCTTAATTGATATTACTAGGTTTAAGGATTTTCTTAATCGTTAGTACATTATGCCTGTTGGCATCTAAACAAAACAAGCTGGAAGCGCACGGTAGTACTTTTGGTGTCAAATTTGCCACTTGTAGAAGTTTTGCCAGTGTAGCACATTTTGGCAGAACACCGGTTTTGTCCTACTCGCATCTCATCTCAACCTTTTGTTCCTATTCATTTTGCTTTTTCTGCTCGTTTTGTGAAATCTCGACAGTGCTGTTATGCTCATTAATTTTCCTCTCGGGTTCAAATTGAAAGAGCTGAACAGATGATATGTTTATGTCCCTAGAGCAGGGGTGGGCAAACCAGTCCTCGAGGGCCGCAGTGGGTCCTGGTCTTTGTTCCAACTGATTCAGCACAGACAGTTTAAAGCAGTAATGTGAAGTAATTTCTTCACATGCCAAATAGGGTCACAAGTAAAGTAATTAAACATTGTCCAACAAATAAAGCATGAAGAAAATAATTTATATGTTGTATATTTGACAAAATAATCGTGTTTCCGAAGTTCGAGCCTGAAAGCGGACGAACCCGGAAGTAATAAGTCACACCGGGAACGCGATGGCACCTCCATACATACGGCCGCCATACAAAGCCCTTCAAACAATGATTCAAACAGCGATATAAGCGATAGATCGAGCGCAAGGGAGGCGATCCAAGTTTTTGAAGAGTTGGAGGAAGAAGAGGAGCTTGGAATTTTATGTTGGACCTCACATGTATTAGCCAGACGCTAATCAGGATGCAAACAATGTGCCTAGACTACCTGACATGGAATGGATACAAGACCCATCGAGATTACAACATTGGTAAGATATAGGCTGTTATTATTTTCATGATTTGAAGATGCAGGCATTTGCACATAATTTTATGTTTTTGTCTATCTGATGACATTGTTAAAAAAAATAATAATCAGACTTCATGTTCATTTTGGCAGATCCGGCAGCTCTCGTGGATATAAAATAATAATATAAAAACGTTGGGGGGAAAGAAGGAGATGAGTCGTTGTTATATCTTGACCGAGTGACCCACACGACACCTTTATTGGCTTTTACAACTTTACTCAACGTCTTGCCAAGTGACTGAACAACAACTTTTCTCTCTTTTAGTCAAGGAGTAAGGCACAAACAATAACACATCTTAATGGCGTGAGGAAATGTAGTTTTTTCACACAAGCGAACAGATTACAAAGCACCACTTCAGTGTTGTCCCAAGACTACATTTCCCATGATTCACTGCGTGACCTACCGCGCTCGCTGATTCGCTGCGAGATTGACTCAATGCCTGTCAGCGGCTCTCGCAAAACAAACTAGAAGGCTATCAAGCGATCACAGTGAAAGAAACGCTGAACCGTACAAATGCAATGCAATGCTAGAAGCATGAAGGTGGAAATACATAATACAAATACAAATAAATGTGCACAAACTCACCGGCGGTGTGTGTCTCTTACTGCAACGGGACCGTGAATTACCGCGACGCCGACCCGCTTATGTGCACATCCACACCCCTTTCCTGATTGACAGTGGATTAACCCTTTCGGACAAGATCGTAGATGACGCACAATTTAAACACGCTTAACCTAGCGAACGCAACAACAACTATGATCGGGGATTGCCACGAGTTAACTTTCGGCTAACATCGCTAGCCTATACTGTTCATTCCACAACAGTTGGCAGCTCTGCTTTGACAAAGTCATCAGTCATCTATCCAAAAATCACACTTACTTTTTGGCAAATCCTTGATCATAAGCAGACCGGTTAAGGAAGCAGGCATCTTCGAAGTGTTTGCAGCAGAGAACACTACTCGATGATGGCATGAAATTCATTCGCTTCATGCGAACGAAAGATGTCCATTTACGTGCCCTGCTATCCGTTGGCCACTGATACAACTTTTCGTTTGAGTGAGAACAAAACATCGCCACACACCGCCGTGGCATCTTACCGAGAAGCAATGCAACAAACAATATTGTTCTATGGCGGACTTCCCTCGCACTTCCCGGTGTGACGTAATTTCCGAAGATTTCCGAAGATTGCCGAAGAAAAGCATTTTCGTTGTAAAGGGCGTTGCTATGGGTTAAACAAAGAATCTGGAATGGTTGCGTTAAAAAAAATAATGAAAATATGCTTATAACTGTTTAGCCATTGATATTATTCAAAAACAACCTTGGTTGGCCAACCTTACTTCACATTACAGATTTAACCAATGAGGTTTCAGTGGAAACAAGAAGCACCTGACTGCAATCAACTGATTGCTCTTGTAAGAAACCAGATTGGTGAAAGGCTGTCCTCATGATGGGTATGAACAAAAGCCCGCACCCACTGCGGCCCTTTGTGGAATAGTTTGCCCACCCCTGCCCTAGAGTCATACTCTGGAAGCCCGGCAGCGTAGCCCAGTGACGTCATCGCCCTGTGACGTCAACAACAATGGCGACCTACTAGTTAATCTAATTTTTAAAACCGTATAAAAACAGAAACATCAAGAGGGGTTTTAATATAAAATCATTTTACTCCATACTTACTGTATACTTTATCTTTTAAGAACTACAATTCTTTCTATCCGTGGTTCCCTTTAATACACACAGAACAATCCTTTGGGATTAAGAGTATTTTATTTACAAAACATACTCCAGCTCTGTTCTTAATTAAAGCAATCATGAAAGAAGAATTCCATTTGAAACAATCAAAAATGAGAAAAGGTAGTCAGTCAGTCTGTAAACCAAATAGTTTGTCAGCAAGTCAGTCTGCCAACCAGCTAGCCAGCCAGTCAATCAGGTCAGTCAGGTGAAGTAGGTAGACAGCCAGGCTCAGGGTGATGTGCTGTCACATTTCTCTCTCGACTTACATAAATAAATGATTAGTGCAAAACTGTCACTCAATAATGACAATATGCAAGGTAGCAATCACCTTGTCTAAACAAACAAAAATATGCTACCCTAATTCCAGTGAAGGTAAAAAAAACAGAATGATCCCTTACGCCTATGAGCACCTCATCTTTACAAAAGACGTCAGGTCAAACACATTAATGGGCTAATGAACAATGTGCATATAGCTTGAATTTTCAAATGTAGACCTATGCATTTTGAAAAAATGTTATTGTATAAAAACAAAAAACAACACGGCATGCAATCTTGAAAAGAAAACAAGACAGAGGGACAGACACAGCGAGACCTACACAAACACACATATAAACTTTCATACTTTAAGTACATAATGAGATGATACACTTACTCATGGTGCTATGCAATTTGTGTCGAAAGTTGGCTGGAAAAAGTAGCAGAATCGCCCATAGCCGTTGTTGTTGTTGTTGTTCTTGTTGTTGAAGACAGCACGCTCTCATGGGCGAAAGCGAAAATGCAGAGGAAACTACGGCAGCTTAGATAAACCAAAACGGTGCGGTTTTGAGAAATGAATGTAACGATTTGAACATTTTTAACATCGTTTTAATCAGTAAAGTCTGTTTCGGTTCGAAATCAGTTAATCGAACAGCCTTACTCAGTGTTATGGTCTGCAAATTTGGAAGCAAGGTTGGACGTCATGCAGACAACACTACCAAGGGCATGAGTACAAGGATTTATTGAACACAAAGAAGAAGCGATCACAAAAAGAGAGAAAATAAAAAGGGTCTCCCATCGCAAAAATTTGCTACTCATCTGTTGCTTAATCTCGTCTCGTGAGACAAATTTGATCATCTCAAATTTATCTAATTCTCTGCTTATTTGTTTCTGAGTTTGTGCTCCTAAGGGTACCCTTAGGAGCAAGTGATGGGTCAAAATGAGCAAAGACATCATTGAGACAAAGGAGATTGATTTGAGAAATATGTGAGAAGAAAAATTCTCTTCATTAAAAATGGAGTTACACATGTAGAGCATCTTTCAGGCACTCAAAGCGCTTTGACACTATATCCTCATCTACCTGCTGGTGACACAACAATGTGGGGATCAGTGTCTTGCTCAAGGATACTTAGACGCATTCAGCAGGACAGAGAGTTGAACTCACAACCTCTGAGTTGGGGATCAACTTCTCTACCACTGAGCCACGCACGGGCTCAGATGCCCTGTGCTCGATGTGATGCGGCACATCAATGGAAAGCAACTTCAGAAAGTGCGTGTAGCAGCGATGAAGAAAATTTATTATATTTTGGTTCATTTATATATACACATATATATATATATATATATATATATATACACACATATATATATATATATATATATATATACATACATACATACATACATACATACATACATACATACATACATATACATATATATATATTTCTTTAATATTTCAATAAAATCTTCCAAATTGCAGACAAGTTGCCTGTTAGCCAGTAGTTTTAGCAAGACATCGTCAGCCAGCATGTTGCCTGTTTTGATTACGTCATCAAACAAGAGGACTAAGGTTCTTCACACTATTTTGTGGTAAACTTTCGGTCTTCGAAACCAAGAACCGATAATGCATTTGTAGCGGCCAATAGTTTTCGGTGCCAAATTTTCGGTCACATCTCTAATTTTTACATTGAACAAGATGAACCAAATGAACCAGATATTATTTAATTATTTGACCAATTATATTATTTTCTCGGATTTTGGCATGAGATGAATTAAGATGTGACTGGACATGTCAGAGCAGACACTACTCTTTCTTACAATGAAAGAATCTTGAAAACCCAAAATGAGTAATTGCAGACTGGAAGCAGATAAAATTGAGAAATATTTGTGACTGGCACAATAATAAGGTTGCTCCGCGAGATCAATAAAAGAGGCAGCTTTGAGGAAAGTTGAAGAAATAAAATACTTTGCTCATCCATATCTTTTACTGAGACATTACTGAGATCGTGACTCTAAGTAAGGAGATAAAACTGAGACACATTTGAGATCGACACAAGTACTCATAGTTGTCTCTTGGTGAGATCTTGAAAAAAGACAACTGTGAGACTTTATTGAAAAATCGTGCCAGTAGAACTATTCTCAAGACCTTCTCATGTAATGCTCACTATGAGACTTACTTCTCATGAGACAAATTTGAGAAAACTGAGAAAACCACTCTGGTCTCGATTATTGCTGATTCATTTCTCAGAGATGTAAATTAGACATGAATAAGATCTCATCTTCAATTTTGCTTTGCTATGGGCTGTGACGAAAGGTCAAAAGGGATAAATAATAATAATAATAATAACCTGAGGGTAAACCTAGGTGATAGGCGAGGGCCACAAAAGCAGGATGAAAACAAATAACACCCTCAAAATACCTGCACAAGGTAGAGGATTCAAAGACGCAAGATGCAAGACGAACAATGACTACAAACTGTCAAATGACAACCAGCATGGTAAATCGCTCTGCGCCCCTGCCTTGGAACGCTTGCTTTTAATTATACTTCTGATGAGATGGGATAAAGGTGCAATATTGGGAACTCCGCCCACCGCCAACACTGGGCTCTGTAACAAAACACACTCTAACCTGCATCAGAATGTGACACTCAGATATGATCATTTGCTGTTAAATCTCCCATATTAAATGGATTGGATTGTCTTGTGTCACCAATGGCAGTGAACGAGTTAACAACAAAGTACGTCAGCCAAATGGTTCTTGTTTTGCAAGTGTGTAGCATTTCTTTTTGACCTTTGCTGATTTTGCTGCAACAGGGCAAATCTGGCAGAAATTTGGTCCGATGATCAGTTTTCGTGTATCCCACCTCAAGGCATCCTGCTCTTCTTTATACAGCAAACCTGTAGATATTTAATCAACAGCGCCTCTGCTGGTTACAGCCAAGTCGAGCACTCCATTTCGATTCATTCTTTTTCAAGACGAGTAATCATGAATCCATTCTACACAATAGTTAGCCATTGAAAAATAAATGAATGTTTTATCATGAACAGGCTTCTATCTGCTCTGTATTCTTTATGCACATTGGGAGGGCTTCTCTAATCATTAGAAGGGTGAAGAAAAGTATTTAAAGAGAGGCGAATGGGCCGAAAGGAGTCAAGTTGTCTTCTTGTCAAAAGCCGGTCAGCACCTCGCAAGTGGTCGAACAGTTTAACCTATAATTGCCACAATTAAAATAATACTCATATTAACAAAGCAAAAATTGCTTCCACATGCACGAGGAAAGAAAAACAAAAACACATGGCACGGTTTGGGCCACAGAAGTTTGGCACCACAGCGCTGGCACGTCACATGTGAATGAAACGAGCGTACGACTGAGAAGCGACGGCTGGATTTTAAGATGCCACGCTCCAGAGGAAAGAAAGGGATAGTGTACACGCTGCACCCCACAGAGCTAGCTGGGAAATTCCTGTCATAAAAACTTGTGGGCGAAACAACTTTAAAGTTATCTTTAAAGTGGGAATACACACATACTGATTTTTCAAATGTGAGAGACTCCACAAATGACAAGGGGGAAATACAGATACAATTGCTATTGTTGCTTGAATGTTAGTTTTAGTTCATACGAGGCCTGCAAAATTAATCAAATTTGAATTGTGGTGACAATATTGGCAGTCATGATTTAATTAATCTAATGGTTACAGTTTATAACATTTTTAAATGCAGACTCTGCTGCATATATAATGAGGGACTTTTTTCAATGTCGGCTAACCACTAGAGGGAGAGTATAACTGCAGTGTGATAGTGTGAGAAATAGGAACAGCAAAGGTACAGTTATTAGGATCAATAATCATTGACTGGAGTAGTTTTAGATTCAAGGCAAGTGAGATTAAATAAGACAATTGCATATTATCATATGCATACATTGTAACTGTTGATTTTTTTAAAAGTATAGCAGATGTTTTCCCGAATATGATAACTTGTCGGGATTACCATTTTAGCCACACGCCAAGCAGAACCACAAAAGCACTGTTCACTCCCTTAGTCCAGTATAAAGACACCTGATTGACTCATAACTAGGGGTGGAAGTGGGCCGGAACGGTCTGGTACGCCATTCAGGTAAACGATTCAGGACCGAAATGGGGCAGAACGGTGCTTTGATCCCGAAAATATGACGGTAATTGTCGCAACCCCTTTAAAAAAAAAAAAACTGCCAGGCTGCCACACGTGCATCTCCAAAAAAGAAACAATCAAGTAACGTTAGATTTACAAGTGTTAACAACAAGCCTAATAAAGTGCTTATATATCATAATCCATTTCCACCAATATTTATTATTCATTCAACAGAGTTCTTCCCAGTGTCTATGTGCGCATGCGTGCAGCAAACCTCTGGACTCAGTTCAATTGGCTGACACACCGGCATGTGATCAGCATGGATTGTTAGCTGGTTAGTTGGTTGAAATGCACGTTTTCTGAAACAATAAAAAAAAAAAAAAAAAAAAAGAACAAGCTTGTTGAGTAATGCGATAAAAAGGGCATTGCAACGAAAAATTTATCAGATTTTTAAGAGAAAGGAAAGAGTTGGAGAGGCTTATTTTAGTTCTGATTGGGAAATTAAGAACATCTTCTGGAATCACTTATTTATTTCCTTATGATTTAAATAAGTAAATGTTTGCTTTATTTTCCAAATAATATTCAATTTCACTGTGCATAATGTGAGTCAAATGTATTTTGTTTTGTTTGTTTGTATTTTAGTTAATGTATGTTACTTATATCTTTATTATTAATAAAATAATTTTTACTTTGTCTAAAATTTTAATGTATATCCTATGTTCTCAACAAGTTAAAATTGAGGTTTTGCATTAATATGTGAGGATATGAGGGAAAATAAAAATTAGGCGATGGAGGTCTCTAACTGTTAATCGTTATTTTCAAATCATTAAAAAAAATAAAATTTTGAATGAAAATCAGTTTCTCATGTATGCCTTGTTACAGTAAGTGTAATGCAGTAGCCTCATGAATGTGTCAAACCTGTTGTGTTTTACTGTGTGTTATGTGTATAACTGTGCCGAAAGCAGTTTTCTTTGCATTTCGGTGGTTTTAGGAAGTATAATGCCAAAAAAAAAAAATCAGGGTCCGTGGCGACCTTTATGTCAGGGACTCCCGGCAAGAAATTCTAGCCATTTTCACCCCTGCTTGTAACTAATGTGACCAAGTACACACCTCACAAGATATATACAGTGATTACTAGCTGACTACTACTGTATAATGAATTCTTGAGAAAATTAACATAGGGAGGGGGGGCAGATTTGTCGCCATTGTCATACAGTGGTACCTCTGCATACAAATTTAATTCGTTCCATGACCCGGTTTGTAAGTCGAAATGGTCATACTGTATTTCGAGCGGAATTTTGCCATAGGAATACATTAGAATTTGATTAATTTGAGTCCAAAAACCTACTTTAAATCCTTATGCATAAATAAATAAATACATATATAATAAATACATTTTCGGATAATAAGGCGTATAATAGTTATGTAATGAATCGTGTTATAATGTGGCGGTTGTGTTTTGCGTGCTGTTCCTAAACGCATCATGTGACTGATGACGGCGTGACAGAGGTGTGTTTTTACTTTCACTTTTCATGTTCTGTTGTTGTTGGCATCGGCTACAGCGGACAGTAGCCGTGTTGTGTTGCACAATTTCTGAAATAAATTATTAACAACCTGACGAAGATGGCGACTTGCCAATGTTACAACAATATTAATTGTCACCTTAATTTACAAAGCCTGGTGAAGTCTGATGTCGAAGGAGGACCGTCGAGGTCGTTGACATATTACGGCCGTATTGTCGAGCCAGTTCACTGACGCGCACATCACGCTCATATTTTTCTATACTTTCCATATTCATTTAAATGCTAAACATCACCATTTTCCCCTTTTCACCACCTGCACTAACATTTTTTTGGAGCCATGTTGATTTCTCTCACAATAAAAATCAGCCGTGCATCCGTCTTGTTGGAAAACAATGAAATTGCGAAGCTGTCGAAACAAATGACGAGTCAAATTTTACGTCCGATGTCGAAAGGATCGTATGTCGAAGCGATCGTATGTCGAGGTACCACTGTATATTATTTGTACCCCGCTTAAGAGGATTCAGTTCATAGCTATAAGGTCAAGAGGGAGTGGAAAACGAGAAGGGACGTGAATACAATACAGTACGTTCGATCACACGGTTTGACGTTGCAGACGGGGAACTACAGTAAATATTGTACATACCGCCCCGCCACGCCATGACCTCTTTTGTTTTTTAGCATGGAAAATTGCAGGGGTTGACATCAAAGTCAAAAAGTACACAGTTGAAATCAAAATGTCAACCGTGCGCCCAATAAAAATCACTGGAGCCCTCACTCCTGTGATGAGGAGAAACACGGGAGACTTCCAAAGTCAACACAATTTTCTCCCTTTCCTCGAGACCACTCGCAGGTTTTGCCCTTTTGCCGCTCTGAGTCTGAGGAGCGCTGTTAAACGAGACCTCCAGCAGTATTACTCCATGCATTTCTTTTTTTTTTTTTTTGGCAATAGCAACCTCATGTCCAGTAAGTGCCCTCCCAGCGTTGTATTGATGTAGACGGCTGCCTCAGCTTGGAGGGAGTGCAGGGGAGTGATCAGAGGAGTCCTGTGGACATAATTGCACTGTTGACCCTGTACATCAGTGATTGATTTCGAGTGTGACCATGAAACACAACAGGAGTTCTTGTACTTTTGATTTTATTGGCCACCGTGTCAGTCTGTCTGCACACTGCGGTGGAAGAAGTGGGGAAAAAAGCCCTCTATTGCTATACTATAAGTCTTTGTACATGCACACTGCAGGGATTGGACACCGGTATAATGATACATCAGGGTTTGGTAATTGAATTCTTCTTCTATTTGGAGAGACAACATTATACAGTGACTCTCAGTTGACCACAGTGATATGGAATATTATACTTATATGAGGGTCATGATAAAAGTCGGCGTTGCAAAGATGATACATATCATTTCTCAACTTGAAATTTAGTTGTTTTCATATAGAGATACATCCTCTTAAATCTTCCTTTTGTTCACAAAACCTACTTATCATAGAGAAGTACAGGGTAAACTTCCTGCTGTGTAAAACAAAGCGTAAGAGAAACCATTATATAAAGACAAAAAGACAGATTTTACATCAACAGTATATCCACCTTCTGTGACGTTGATGTTTTAGTAGCACTACGCGAATGGGAAAAATTTGACAGTAGTACTTGATACCTCTTCAGCATGTATTGGTTTTATATTGTACAGGACCATTGCCTGCCTAAACAAAGCTCCTTCTGCTATTTCATCATAGCTCCTTGGCATCAGGATGATAAAGGAGCAATATATATATATATATATATATATATATATATATATATATATATATATATATATATATATATATTTTTTTTTTTTTTTTTTTTTTTTTTTTTGACAAAGCCTGAGCACAGAAAATATGGGGGTGGATAATAATTGGGGGTAGAGTACATGGGTCAATTTCACAAAGCAGTTCAATAGTAAATGAAAGTACATCTGCACCTTCATTCACAGGAGTGTTGAAAAAAGGATATGCCATGACAGTGAAAAAAGGTCTTTGCCTGATCACTGAAAAACAATATTTGTGAATGAACAGAATTTTTTATGTCAGATGTTTGCACAAAATAATTTGACCTGAAGCTAGATATTTTTTATTATGTTGACTGACACTCAAAATAATCGAAATATCTAGCTTTTTATAAATAATAAAAATGTAAAAAAATTTAGATCAAATTATTTGATGCTAAATTGTTTATTCAACAAATGGTATTTTCCCCCTGTGCTGAGTGACCGTGATATTTGTAATGACATACGGCTCATCAAAGATTTCCAAAAATTTGACTATTGGCTATATGAGGAAATCAAATGGCATGACGCTGAGGGTGGAAACTGAGAAAAACTCATAGTTCATTAGGTAAAACCTGCTCCTGACCAGGTTAGATGCAGAGAGTCAATTGCCAGAAAAACAGACAGTTTTACTTACCTGCCTTTGTGTAACTCGAAACCCTGAATTTCCTTTATTGCAGAGTTAATAGACTCCGACTTTTCAATAAACCTGCTTTGTGTAACCAAAGATCTTAACTTGTTTCAGCACCAACATACACCACAGGATAATCACTAAGGATAATTTTTTTAGAGACACCCGATGATCAGACATTTGTCGTATATAGGGAATTGGACGTAGTACGGATACATTGCCACGTTGGTAATATCATGTACTTCCGTTCCAGCAGACTCCACATGGATTGTAACTTGTAGTAATGCTAGGCTAGTTCCTTTGTTGTATTCAAAAGAAAACATGGGTGTGTATTGTTGTGTTACCAGGTGCAACAGTGTCTCCCATGACAAAAAAAGGGGTTAAGAAAACTGCACTGACTTTTTTACCGCTTTCCTGCATGGAGGCCCAGCCATGCATGTACAGTGGGCACTCTGGACTGGCTATTCTTTGTATTCTTTGCGATGATGACCCATGACCAGTCTCATTGAGGCGCTGAGAGTGCAAAACCTGTTATGGCAGAGAGGAAAAAAAATAACACAATCTAGTCTCAAGCTCATTGTTTTGAAATCAATGTGAAAGTCAATAAAAGCACGTGATTTCAACATAGATACAGTCAAGCGAACCGTAAGAGGATAAATGCTTGATCAACAATTAATCATGTAAAAAGCAACAGGTTAACATGATGAATCCCTACGATGCTGAGCATCACTACAGCATGTTGTGCTTTACGTTTTACTTTCGCGCACCAGGGTACAATGAGTAAACGATGGTGATATGTTAACAACACTTTGTGCACTGTGTAACAGAAATGTAGACAAGGCAAAACAGAAACACTGCGAGAACCGCACACCACGTAGCCTACCTGTGAGCAGATGACTGTGTTGTCATCCGTTGCTTTGAAAATCTCCATGCCTTCTTTGACAGCAAGTATGGGTCTACTTCGTTGAATAAAATGATTTTTTTAAAAGTACTGGTTTTCACCTCTATTGGCAGTGTTTCCCTGTAAATCCCACCACGACTTTGGGTTTTTAACATAATCCCTGCAAAAAAACTATCCCACGGTGAAGCAAACAGAAAGACTGGTTACAATCCGCGTTGAGTCTGCCGGAACGGAGGTACGTGATAATACCAACATGGCGGCGTAGCCAAACAATGACGTAGTACGTTCCATTCCCTATTGTCATTATTATTTATATGGATAAGCCTACCTTTACACCTACTGGAAGGAAAAATAAAGGAAAACAAGGAGTTGGGCTGGAGAAAGTAACCACATGCAATTGTATGAGTTTGATTGAGCTCTTTCACATGAAACAACATGAGAGCTACTTATAGTACACTGCATCAACAAAATAATTGATGACAGTAGCAGGTGGAATCTGGAGTATAATACCCTCATTTAATTAAATTTAATGAAAACTAGGGCTGTCCAAATTATCGCGTTAACAGGCGGTAATTAATTTTTTAAATTAATCACGTACGTTAAAATATTTGACGCAATTAACGCACATGCCCTGCTCAAACAGATTAAAATGACAGCAGAGTGTAATGTCCGCTTGTTACTTGTTTTTTTGGTGTTTGGCGCCCTCTGCTGGTGCTTGGGTCCAACTGATTTTATGGCTTTCAGCACAATGAGTGAGCATTTTGTAATTATTGACATCAACAATGGGGAGCTATGAGTTTATATTTTGATTGAAAATTTTACACATTTTAATAAAACGAAAACATTAAGAGGGGTTTTAATATAAAATTTATATAACTTGTACTAACATTTATCTTTTAAGAACTACAAGTCTTTCTATCCATGGATCGCTTTAAGAGAATGTTAATAATGTTAATGTTGATTTATTGTTATAATAAACTAATACAGTACTTATGTACCGTATGTTGAATGTATATATCCGACTTGTGTCTTATCTTTCCATTCCAACAATAATTTACAGAAAAATATGGCATATTTTATAGATGGTTTGAATTGCGATTAATTACGATTAATTAATTTTTAAGCTGTAAGTAACTCGATTAAAAATTTCAACCGTTTGACAGCCCAAATTAAAACCTGTGTCATGTTAATTTTTGTATCACAGTCTTTGTTTACATTGGTGGAATTACATACATGCAATTTGAGCATTTGCACATGTGACGTATTTTTGTGTGGTCGGTGTCAACACTACAGGTATACGTCAAATGAAATATACAGTACATGGAAATAGAAACTAAAAACAAAAAAAAGGATTGAGCTATCAAACTGGCAGTGTAAAATAAATTAATGTAAGTTTAAATTAAAAAAAAAAAAAGAGAGCATTGGTAAGTAATTTACATTCAGCCGCAGCTAGATAAGCAAAAAAAAAAGTGTGGTTGACTACTGACTTTGTGATCTGAAGCATCTAACGTGAGTTAACACAGTTACCCCCCACAGCCAACGGGTCACTATGTCCATCCCCGAAATGTGATCAAGCAACAGCCAGTAAATGTTTTGGACAAAGAGACCACCAACCTTGATACGTATAACCAGTGTGGCTGTCAATCATTCCAGTGGTTTCTCAACATGTTACTTTTTGTACTGAAAGTAACACCTGCATGTCAACATCCATCATATCTTTAGCTTAGACAAAACTCCCCAACCAAACCACAAACTGGCTGCCATTGACACCGATAGGCATCCTATCCATTTTGACTAGGAGCAGTCAATGGCAGTGATTTATTTTCCATAATTTTCGGACTAGAAGCCGCTACGTTTTTCATTCATTTTGAATCCTGCGGCTTCTAGTCCAATTTGGCTTATTTGTTGATTTTTTTGGGGGGTGGTTAATAGGTAACACTTTATTTGACAGCGGCATCATAAGACTGTCAAAAGACCATCATAATTAGGACATGACACTATCATGGGCAATACTGAATGCTTATGACAGAGGTCATTAAATGTCATCCTGCAAATTATGTCACTAACTCCATTTATGTCCAGTTTGGATCTTTTACATCCACTCAAAAGTGAGATAATTTGCCGAATAACATTAAATGACATCTTTTTATAAGCATTCATTAATATTCATGACAGTGTCATGTCATAATTATGATTGCCTAATGACATTCTTATGGTGCCACTGTCAAATAAAGTGTTACCATATACAATAACAAGCAAATAATGAAACAACTGGACCAGTAACTGAAGAAATAATTAGCACAGAACATGCATTTTGATTATTATTTACATCAATAGCGTGGCAATGCATGCTAGGAGGCATGTTGGACAACAACAGTGTTGACAGCAGGTGGCAGCAGAGGTTGACTGTCTCCCCCAAGGGAGCAGAGATGGTCAAATGAAGCTTCTTGAAGCAATGATGGTTGCTTGGTGGTTCATTTGGTTTTATGTCAGTCGTATGATGCCACTGTCAAACGAAGTCTTACCGGTTAATATATTTTGGTGTAAATATCCCATGATACAGTGAGGACAGCTGTGGCTTATCTATGTACAAATGCTGTTTTCATCTCAAATTTGGTGGGTGGCGGCTTATAGTCAGGCTTGCCTTGGAGTGCAAAAATTGCGGTAGTACTTTAAGCCACATCACATTTGTCGGTCTGGGTGACCCATTGCACTTCTGGTTCTAGTGCTACATACAGTATATTTAAATTTGGTCCACTCACCCCCATACTGGATGTGATGAAGCTGTGCCTATGTGCGTAATGGAGTGTCCAGTGAACAGGACATCTTTCAGACATTCAATATTTGTCGCACAAATTGCTGTAATTAGACATTTATGTGTGTGGGATTACAACAGAGGTTAACACCCTCCCCTCCGCATCCACAGAGTGCACACAGTGCAACGGGGAAAATGTAAAACACTGGCCACATTTTTCTCCACATTTATGCATACTGGGAGAGGAGAAAAACAGCACCGTGGTTTATAATTCCCCCGATTTCTCTGGAACGTGCGAGCAACATAAATTCACGTTTAACGGCCTTCCCGGGAGTTGGCCACATGGTCTGGACTTAAGGAACTCTCCGACTTTCATTAAAAGCCACATTATTCCTCGTTAAAGTAGAACAACCTCCGTCTCACAGAGGCCTTCGCGTACATGTGCTAAACTGGGGTGACATCTGTGAGACCTTGAGGTTAGAAATACATGTCGTAATGAACGTGACTGGGATTTTTTCATCTCTATCTCTTCACACCTTCTAAAAACTGTTCCTGTTGTGCAAGTATTGTCCATCAGTTTTTCTGGGTTTTATGTGGTGCTGGAGCTTGTTCACTAAGGCGTACTAATCACATACTGTACTGTACATGGGTCGGAGAAAAAAATAATGCAGGTTAAATCACAAGCTGTGGAGCACACTGCAACTATACAGCTGGTGATATTGATATAGTTCCCTGTAGTATAACTATTTTACCAAGTAGTAGAGTTTCAGGGGATATTATACTGCTGCAAAATCCAAAGTAAAAGCACTTACCCTTGACATTAAAAACAAATGAAATAATAGTAGTAATAATAATAATAATAATAAATTGAGAAATCATAATCATCACCTTTAAAATAGATTTTGTATCTTAAAGACCGCAATGATGTGTGTATGGGCAAATGGTGTGTACATTTGCCAGGTGTCTCTTATTGGGCGGCCGTGGCGCTGTTTGTAGCTCAAATTGTCCTGAGACCGAATGGTCAGCGGTCGATTCCCTGCTATGACTGCCCACTGTTGCAGTGCTCTTGGGCAAGGCACCGAACCCTAATTTGCCCCCAATGGGTTGGCAGCAACATTGGTGCGTGAATGTGTGGGAGAAAGGGTAAATGTGTGCTAATGTAAAGCGCTTTGGGCATGGTAACCATGCAGATAAATGTGCTTTATAAGTACTCTCCATTTACTTATGATATGAATGCATTTAAAAAATACAAAAAAAAAAGACATCTTTTTACTGTTTTACATTTCAATTGAAAAAATAAAGGTATGACTAAAACAAAACAAAACAAAAAAAAAAAACATTGGGATTGAAAAAAAATGTTTTCTTTGCCCTCTTAGTGGTTGCATATGGACAAAACCCACTAAGTGCATGAAAAGAACCGATTAGACAAAAAAAAAAAGAAAAATTGCACATACATACTTGCAGTCTTGAGGCCTTATCTGTGCGACATATAAATCAATTTGCTATGCTAGGTCACATACAGTAGTATGAAAAAGTATCTGAACCTTTTGGAATTTCTCACATTTCTGCATAAAATCACCATCAAATGTGATCTGATCTTTGTCAAAATCACATAGATGAAATAACAGTGTCTGCTGCTAACTAAAACCACCCAAACATTTATTGGTTTTCATATTTTAATGAAGATAGCATCCAAACAATGACAGAAGGTGGTAAATAAGTAAACGAACCCTCTGCCCAAGGAAACTTAGCGCAATTGAAACCATTTTTTACCAAACAATTTAAGTCAGGTGTGTGCCCAACCACTGATGAGAGGTTTAAAGCTGCCCTGCCCACTATAAAACACATACCTGGTGAGAATTGTCTTGATGAGAAGCATTATCTGACATGCATCATGGCTCGGTCAAAAGAGCTGTCTGAAGACCTGTGATCAAGGATTGTTGATTTGTATAAAGCTGGGAAAGGATACAAAAACATGTTCATCAATCGACAGTAAGAGAAGTTGTCTACAAATGGAGAGAGTTTGGCACTGTTGCTTCTCTCCCAAGGAGTGGCCGTCCACCAAAGATGAAACCAAGAGTTCAGCGCAGAATACTGTGAGAGGTAAATAAATAACCCTAGAGTGTCTGCTAAAGACTTACAGAAATCACTGGGACAGTCCAATATCTCTGTGAGAACATCAATTATATGTAAAACTATGGCCAAGAATGGTGTGCATAGGAGGACTCCACGGAGGAAGCCACTGCTGTCTAAAAAAACATTGTTGCTCGTTTAATGTTCGCAAAAAGGCACTTGGACACTCCACAGAAGTTTTGGCAAAATATTTTGTGGTCTAATGAAACCAAAGTTGAATTGTTTGAGAGTAACACACAACGTCGGAGGAGGAAAAATGCAACACCTCACCAACATCAACACCTCATCCCAACCATGAAGCATGGTGGAGGGAGCATCATGATTTGGGGCTGTTTCCCTGCCTCAGGGCCTTGACAACTTGCACAGAATGAATTCAAAGGTTTATCAGGATGTTTTGCAGGAAAACCTGAGGCCGTCTGTCAGACAGTTGAAGCAAAAAAGAGATGGATGCTGCAACAAGACAATGATCCAAAACACAGAAGTAAATCAACTTCAGAATGGTTTCAGGAGAACAAAATACACGTTCTGGAGTGGCCAAGTCAAAGTCCAGACTTGAACCCCATTGAGATGCTGTGGCATGACCTATAGACAGCGATTCATGCCAGACGTCCCAGGATTCTGATTAAACTACAGCAGTTTTGTAGAGAAGAGTGGGCCAAGATTAGATCGATGTGCCAGACTGATGTGTACCTATACAGGAAGTGTCTGGTTGAGGTTATTGCTGGCAAAGGGGTGGGGGGGGGGGCGCACAAAATATTAAATTTGATGGTTCATTTACTTATTTTTTCCCCCTTCTGTCATTGTTTGAATTCTATCCTCAATACTGTAAATATGAAAACCTATAAATATTTGGGTGATTTTAGTTAAAGCAGACAGTTTTTTCATCTGTGTGATTTTGAGAAAAATCAGGTCACATTTGATTGATTTTATGCAGAAATGTGAGAAATTCCAAAACGGTCAGATACTTTTTCATACCGCTGTATAAAGGTTTCCCAACATTGATACTGATCAGGTTTAATATTTTGATTTCGGACCACTGGGATATCTTTAAGAAACAACTAACATTTGTCTCTTGCTGATTTTCACCATGAAGGGTGGCGAGGGTGAGAATGCTCAAATTTTCCCCTCCCAACCTTTAAAAGAACACTTATTACAATAAATATATAAACTGCTGTCTCCCGCTTTGCAACTGGCCGAGGTAATCCGGATGTTTAAATATGTATTCCAAGAAAGAGGAGAGGAGTGTATGAATCCTTCAGGGAGAGGAAACGGAAGGAGTTGTCACTTTTGGTCCACAACCTCAAACTTCAAAACATTTTACATGCAAACTTTCAAAAACAATATTTAACAAAACATTACAAAGATATGAAGTAGCTCTGTGTATTTGCAAGTAAAAGAAAAACAATGCTTCGTTTAACAGACATGATTTAGAAAAAAAAAAAAAAGGACTATCAATAATAGCTAGCAAGAGAGTTCAGCATCATGAAGAGAAACTTGGGAGGTGCTGCGGCGAAATTTAAACAGGCGACGGTTGTTGCACAGACAGGAAATGAGAATGAAGTTAAGTTCCTGAGATGGGACTGAATTGGGGGTTTGGGAGCCTGGCTGGTATCAGAAAGGAGAGACTTGTGTGGCGTTGTTGAGGCGGTAACAGTAAGGTCATTGAGAGCAGCGTTTCCCTTTTCTGATCATTTGGGGGTTCGGCCTCTCACTTCCCACATCCTTGTCCGATTATTCCAAGCGGTTTGATTCAAAGTGTGACATTCAGGCCGGAGCTGCACCAGACCTCCTGCTGCGGCTGCTCGCATTAAAGCCGCTTCAGTCTTCTAGATGCTGACTGCTTTGATTTCAAGCTTCATCCGATGGAAGGAAGTCAAGTCATTTTTTTCAATATTTCATCAAAAACAGGATAAAAAATATGCTTACTGCAGGTCTGAGACGGCCCGATGGCACTCGATCTTTCTTCGCCTGCGGATTTGATTTAAAACAGACACGCAGTACATAAGTCAGAGCAGCACTCATGTTCAGCATTTGCTGGAGGAGCACGCGAGCTTGCTCTGGACTGTGTACCAAGTATCCATCTCAGTGGAGGAGGAGTACCAGCCTGCCAGATTACACGGACTAATCAGTGTGATTACGTCTGAGAGGGCAGACACCTCTGCTCGCACGCGGCCGCCTCGTGTTTTTTGGCGCTCGGTGACGTCGGTGGTGGTGGCGGACGAGACTGTGTGCAGATGTGCTGCCAAAAAAGTGCTGATAAATGAAGCATGTTTGAAGGGCTCCCTGGCTAGATGTCTCACAAGTTTACGACTGGAAGGTTTTAGCATGACGGGAAAATGTGTGGGAATCTGGTATTGAACATTATCCCAGCGGTGTTTTAATACTGCCCGCTGTAAGTTCGGATCCACTCCAGCACCCCCATCAACCCTCACGCGGATAAGCGGTAGAGATAAGAATGAATGTATTTCAGCAAAAAATGGTGCAATCATCAAGAACTTAAAAAAGACAACAACAAAAAAAAAGGATGTACACATACACACTGTAAACTGCCTGAGTAATTTTCAGCCAATGACAGTGATAGAAGTCAAATACATTTGAACTGGGAGGGTTGGCAGAGAAGTTAATGTCTATTGCCTTCAATGGCAGTGAATGACTTAAAGGAATCCACGCATGGAAAGACTTGTAGTTCTTAAAAGATAAACGTTATTAAGAGTTAAAATAATTTTTTGAAATCCCTTTTTGATGTTTTTGTTTTTATACAATTTGTAAAATTAGTTTAACTAGTAGGTCACCATTGTTGTTGACGTCGCAGGACGTTGTCGTCAAATGGTTACGCTACTTGGCTTCCAAAGTATGACTCTAGTGACATAAACATGTCATCTGTTCAACCCTTCCAATTTGAACCCGAGAGGAACATTAATGAGCATGACAGCACTGTCGATATTTCACAAAATGAGCTGCAAAAAGCAAAACGAACAGGAAAGACGGGATGAGACGTGACGAGAGTAGGAAAAAAAAAAAACGGTGTTCTGCCAAAATGTGCTACACCGGTGAAACGTGCTACATGAGGCAAATTTGATACCCAAAGTACTTTCTTGCGCTTTCAGCTTTTGTTTAGATGCATAGACAGAACATACTAAAGATGCCTTAAGAAAATACTTAAACGTAGTAATATCAATTAAGGGTGGTTTAAATACGTTGCGTGACTAATGTGGTCAACAGATCAACAATCTGCTTTAAAGCTGCCACAGGAAAACACTTTGCTCAAAATTATGACAAGGATACACATGCAAAAATTTATTTGAGGCAATGAAAAGGTAATAAAAGACTCGATAAAAACACAAATAGTAAGTACTCGCCACTTTTAACCGATGAGCGCATGTGTTGGACGTCTCGCCATGTAGGAGAAATTGCAGTAACCCGGTAGGTAGTATTCATCAAGTGACAGTGACAATCTACGTTATCAACCTGAGCATCCATAAAACATGGCGCCCTCCGTAGGTCAAAACGTGGACTAAATATTAGGTTTTTTTAAACGAATGGCAATATTTTATGTGTTTCTAATAACATATTTCAGTAACAGAGAACAATTGCGGCCTATTAGAACCTATAAATCTTTAAAGTCCGAGGTTCCCTTCAAGTTAAAATGCTTTCTTTTGCCTTCACGGGTGATTGCTTTTTATGGTTAGCTAGCAATCACTGTTGCAGAATTATGTTGAACAATTAAAGAGCTTCATTTAAGCTAAGCTAGTACTTTGCCACCATCTTGTGTAAGGGATAGGCTACAATCCATGCCAATGTACAAACAAACAAACAAACAATTCACACTTACTTTCACACGTATTCAGTCTTCAATGAACCTAACATGTTTTGGAATCTAGGAATACCCTTACAAAACCCACATAAACATGCTCTACTCAGGAAGCCCTAACCAAGATTGAAACCCAGAACCCCAGAAATGTGAGGCAGATGTGCAAACTACTTTCCCACCACACTGCTGCTCCAATCAGTGTTCAAGTAAATTAATTTCTTCTGTAAAAAAAAAAAAAATGCATAGCATTCCCTAAACTCATTGAAGCCGCGCGCCATTGCTGGTGAAATACAAGGCCACATGTAGCAGCCCACCCTGCCACTCCTTTGGTGTGCATGCAGGAAAAACAGCCACATAAGTCCTTCCAGGCCTCCTATTATAAACAGGTGTCACTTTGGTGATAAAATATGACACGTTAATTGGCCAGTGAGATGCTTTGTCGGAGGAGATTAACACATCATTGCGCCTGATTTATTTTTATAGTGCCAGCATCATTTGGGGCGGAGGTCGTGGATGTCAGTAAAGTGGTAGCATCGGACCCGTTCCTGGGAGGGCCACATGTTGGACCTTGATGTCTTACTCTGCTAGATGTTCTGTTGACAGACGACATCTGCATGGTGCTCCAGCCTCTAATAGCCCATGATGGTTTCTTTTATTTTTTTATTTTCTTTCTTTAGGCTAACAATGTTGCACAAGTACCACCGTGTTGTGTAACATGAAGCGATCCAACATTGAGTTGCAGTTGATGAATTTGCATTGTGAAGAATGCAAAAGGTTTACCGGAACACATGTTGACCACAGTTGTTAGGGGCCATTTAATTTCTATCATTATAGCGTATGTGCCACATGATTGGCTGGCGACCTGTCAAGGGTGTATCCAGCCTCCATAAGACTGCTAAACTAGGCTCTAGCCACTGCTCATACTAATACTGTATAAAGATAAGATTACTTCCAATCAGATTATTTTCAAGGTATGTTTTGCCAATACCGATCCAATGACCATATTTTTAGACCAGTAAAAATGAATGTAAAAAAAATAATAATAATCTAACCAGTAAATGACACATCCTATTTTTTTGTATAAAAGTGAACCCTGCTTGTACCCCCACAAATTATGCTCTGTTTACAAATATTAGGTGATGGTCCGTTACTAGGATTAGTTTCTGAAGAGAAGTACTCCCACTCAGTGGATGTGTTAGCGTACTGGTTTGATTTACAGTAAACGGAAAGAAACGACGGTACTGAAAACATACATGACTACTGGTTCGGATCCCATCTTGTGACCAAATCTGATACTGTCCGATACTCCAAAAATACCGATAGTGAGTATTAGATCAAGACAGCACACACACACATATTACATTTAAAAATAAAAAAAACTCTTCCCTCACTCTCCCTCCATCTCCCCCGGTAGGGTGGGTGGCTGTTCACCTCAAGCCCGGGTCCTCTACCAAAGGCCTGGGAGGTTTAGGCTCCTGCACAGTATCTTTGCGGTTCCTAGGACAGTGCTGTTCTGGACGGAGATTTCTGATGTATCTGCTGGAGCAACTTCTCCAGTGTGGGGTACACGGCCCCAGTGCTCCTATGACCACGGGCACCACTGTTGCTTTCACCATCCAGGCTCTTTCCAGCTATTCTTTGAGCCCTTGGTATTTCTCTGGTTTCTCGTGTTCCTTTTTCCTGATATTACCATCATTGGGGATGGCTACATCGATCACAAAGGCTGTCCTGCGCTCCTTATTCATGATCACAATGTCCGGTTGGTTGGCCACGACCATCTTATCAGTCTGTATCCGGAAGTCCCACTGGATCTTAGCTCTCTCATTTTCCTCAACCTTGGAAGTTCTTCACATTAAGATCTAGAGGTCCATACTCGGCACAGATGTTTCTCTACACTATACCGGCTACTTGGTTATGGTCTTTCAATGGGGGGAAGCTTGAAGTGTGTCCACCTGTGAGTTCTTTGTGACAATGGAGGGGCTGAGTGGCACCGGTTGCTCAGTAAGGACAGAAAGTGCAAAGCGATAGAAGTTAGTATCCAAACGCAAGCAGCTACAAAGAAAAAGAAGTGTGATATTTCGTAAGTCATTTTTAACAAAGAAAGTGTCGCGAGGATGATTAGGAAAGTCTCCAGTTCAACTTATAACAGCAGAATGAACTTTTAAAAATGCTACCAAGGGCGTTTCCACCACAATATCGCTGATTTGCTCATTTTGCGGTCAATCAAAAAGGGATTCAGCCTCAGACAGATCATCCACTCATTATGCATAAAGTGCGTAGTCCAGGGCGGCCAAGCCCCGCTCACTGCCCATAGACCACCAGAGACGCTGAGCGTCCGATGGACAGGATAAACCCCGCCCTTAACCAATGACTCGTCTCGTTTCGCTGTAGTGAAACAATGTACTCTCAACTCTGGAGACTCGGCGCAGTCCGCACTGTTTAAAGGACTGAAGCTGCACGAATGAATGAAAAGCCAGCCGCATCATAACCAGTGATAAGAAGCTAATTCTGATTCTAATTCTAACACATATTTAGTCAATGACATGTAAACACAACAGTATACATCTGATCACTTATTTTTTTGACACTTTAGGGAAACTTGAGCTTCCCTTCTAGTCTTAGAGCAATTGCCACTAATATAGTATATATATGGTGGAAAACCCACACAAGGCTGAAAAAACAGTGTCTGTTCTTGTACCCCTCTATAAAATAAACTGCTGTATTTCAAGCCCAAAGAACTGTTGTGTTTGATAGAACAATATGTGTATATCTTACCATAGCAGTTTCATGGCGCATTATGCCCCCGGACTATTTTCAATTTGTCCAGTTTACCCTGGAGAACCCCGTTTACAGACACTGCGCAACCGCTTTTGTTTCAACCCAGCCATAAAAAGAAGGTAAGTAATTATATTATTCGAAATGTCTATCATTTTTAGCTAAGAATCATTCATTAATGTCTAATATTTAGCTTAAAAAAAATAACTTGAAAAAAATTATTCACTCGCATATTTTAAACTTTTAAATAAATTATGTCACAATGAAAAAAAATAGTGTCTGTAAATATGTTACAGATGCTTAATTGTATTTTTTGCTTATTTATTATTTTTATTTTAACAATTCTTTATTTATTATTTATTATTGCTTATTTGTAATTTTATATATTTTTTCCTCGATATTTTAGATGAAAATAATTGATCAAAACAAAGAAAAATTGAAGGAAACAAAACGTTTAAAAGGGTAAATATTTGATAAAGAAAATCTCGACCACTCCTTTTTGTCTGTGACTTCTACCTTGCGACCCTTGTTATATTACCGTGTTTCACACATAAAACCCCCCCAAAGCTCTGCTGTGGCCATTCACAGCTGTGTCTTGAGACTCGTTGATATATGCTACACGGCGTTTTAGGATCGAAACAAGGTAAGTACGCAATAATATCTCGTAAAAATCAGCGTGTCTTTAATGATGCTTGCTCATTCTTGCACCTCGAGTTACCGGAAAGCGACAAAACGATGTTCATTGCAGTCGAACGCTAGAATTATGGACACAGTAGGCTAAGTGACTATCCATTATCTTTTTGACCCTTGTTGCCGTTTGGATTGCTCATTATGGGATGATATTGATGTATTAGATAAATTAGATGCTTAAATCATAAAGCCTAGGTCCTAGGCTTCAAGGCTAAATAGAATAAATAGATAATGTGTTATTTACTCACATTTATATGTTCCCTTTATGCATATGGAGCCTTTTATTCTCAGTATCTCGCATTCACATTCTTTAATCATAACTGAATTTTTTTTTTTAAAAGCCCACTGAAAAAGTTGAAATACTTTGGTATTGGAATTTAACCCCTAAAATTCTCCTGGACATGTTTTTTCTTTGCACAGATTATAATCAAGCCAAATCAAAAAATGTATGCAGTAAATGTATCATTAACTATACAGCTAACTCCCCGTTTATCCATGTTTATTGACAAAATAAAACACAGGATAAAATTAAATCTCTGTTTACTTACACACCAATTTCCTTTATGATTGTATATCCACCCACATGGCTTAGTGCATGCATATTGATTATCAAAGACCTGAGTAGACAACGGGGATCATCTTGAAGTGTTCATTATTTAATATGTACCAGGATGGGTGGGTGTCCAAAACCCTTTTTTTGAATGAGAAACTTTAAAGAAAATTTCAAGGGTCTCAAAAATAACTATTTTTCACTCACCTGATTTGACCTACTTTTTTTTAAGGTGTCAAAAAAATGCCCTCCTGTTCAAAATTTTTCTTCCAGCAGAAAATGGACATTTTAAGCTTTCCAATCGTATATCACACATGCATATAGGACAATGTTGAAATTCGGCCAAATTGCGGGTGTCAGAGCGGAACTTCAAGGCACCTGAGTGTTTTCCTGCCATATCATATCATATCATATCATATAATAAAATGCTATACACCTAAGTATATTATATAATATACACATATACGTATATTATATAATATACATACGCACACATATCATTTGAGCATTTGTGAGATAAAAGGGACATGCCGTATTACAGAAAGGACTTTTTATTCTTTGCCCATAAAAGTTGGGTAATACCAGGGCATTCATTGATAACATGAAATTTTTTTTCAGGTTGATTCAAATGCATTTTCTAGCAGATTTCTTAATCGCCTTTTAAATGATTATTGTGTACTGTACAGCTGTAGATCACTCAACATGATGTCGTACTACAACCTAAAAGCATGGAGAGCCTTCATGGCGCACCACAGAGCGGGGGAGCTGACATGTAGTGGTCTCTACAGGCCTGTGCAGGCTGTGTTTATGGACACACCCGGCACTTACCGTCTGTTTCTTATAAAGGCTATCAAACGGGGGAGCACCTGTTTCCGACACTTCTACTAGACACACACACATACACACGTGTTTTGCTGCTGTGTTCAAAGAGCCCTCGCAGGCGAAAGAACACAAATGGGACCACTTTTGGAACCACGGGAGCTAAAGTGAATATAGTTATTTGGATTAATCGGGTTTGTCATTTATACAGTAGGTGAGCTTTTTCACATGGCTTGTGATAAGGATGCAGGCTTTCTGTTAGAACAAAAACACATGAACATTCATCAATGACATTAATGTCAGTGATGGGCAGTATATATTGTGCTTTCGACAGGGTTATGTGATAAGGATGAGGGGGGAAAATATTGTCAGGAAGACATTCATTTATTATTTTTGTTGCTTTTTGTTTGACAAATATGGCTGCATGAATAGATATGAGTAGAGAAAACACATGTGATCAAGTCAAAGCTCATAGGAAGTGGATGGAACTCTTATCTGATGTGATGTTCATAGCAGAAAGGGAACACAAACAGGTGAGTCAGTCTTTCGCTTTTTTTTTTTTTTTTTTTTTTGTAACTAAGAAACTTGTTTCAAATATATTTATGCAATTTGGAAACTCAACAAGGTTTGAGGTTTTGTTCCAGGATTCTATTTGACCTTCAATTTATACTGCCAAAAAAAAAAATCAATGGCTTCCATTGATGTTAGCCATTAAATCCATTTTAACTGGGAGGGTTGGCAGTGATCAGTCACCCTTAAAATGGATTGGAGAATCTTTCGCCATCAATGGCATCAATTGAAAAAAAGAATTTTTTTTTTTTAATGTAGGTAACATAAATAAGTCAGAAAAAGTAAGTGTCATAACCACACTTTTCTGTGTATAAAAAAACAAACAAACATACAAAATAAACCCTAAAACCATTGATTGGTTCACTGCATAGTAAACAATAGTGTATTTTCATGGGAAGAGGAACATTTCTAGATGAAAATAAAGAATGAAAAAATGTGTCCCATGGTCAAATTGTTGTCATTCTTACCTTCCAAGTAAATATAAAAGAATAATACATGACCACTGTTAACATAGTAAAATGTAAAATCAGATTTATTAATTCTCATGCTTGGGTGGTGAGTCTCTTCACAACCAGACAAAACAAGTGAACTCTTATTCTCCGTCACTCCTTAATAATATCAATTTAAGTATTACATAATGCAGAGCTGATTAATTGGCTGGTGACCAGTCCACGATGTGTATTTTTTTTTTTTTTTTAATCAGGTGGGGGGTGAAAAATGGGTGTGTCCCAATACTTTTGTTCATAACATGGCACAGAACTGTCTTCGTATTAGGGTTGTGGCGAACATTTTTACTGTGCAGGGTCTTTTGAAGTTCACTTTAGAGGTTACGCTGTATGCGACACCATGTCTCCAAATGTAATAATCTCTCATGCTGAGAGTTCACAGAACTTTCCAGCAGTTCTCATGTGTTCTGTACATCCCCCCAACCCACCAGGAGGAGTCACTGGCCGGTTAGTCTCCCATAAAACTGACTTGTAAGAATCCCTACCACCACCACCACCTCAAATAAATGTACAGTACATTCGCTAGACCACAACTGGACTTAAAGATGGCTCAGCAACTTTCTCAGCAGTTTCGCAATGACAGTGGGAAGGTCGCTTCAAGGTCAACAGATACGTTTGTACTGTCCACCCTCTTTGTGTTGGTCTACCTCACAGTGTGTCTAAGTCTGAGAGTGACATGACACACAACGCCACAACAGAACAGAACATTTCCAAGGCAGGAGTAAAAGAGGCGCTTAGCCATGTCATGACAGCAGACCACATTGTTTTCTCGTGTCATCTGGATGTCATCAGCTCTTTACTCGCTTTTCTCACTCGGCACCGCACAGGGTTAACGGCATGAGTCGCCCTGTGGACAATTACATGCGCCGCGCACACACACACTCAGAAACATTCAGACAAACACACATTAATGCTGCTACCTCCATCCTCCCCCCCAAGCCCAAGTAATGAAAACAAGATGTTTCACGCTCCTACCATGGTAGGAGTGCAGTGAGCTCCCTCCTCCGCCTTCTGACCGCAGATCCACTATAAATACGCTTACGACTTTCTTAAATATGTGACAAAAATACATTTACGGAGAGTTTATGAGCACGCATACGGTCGGTCTGAGGTGCATAAGTGACAATGAGTTCCGAGGCAGAGTGAAGTTGTGTCTGAGGTAGGCATACCTCTTGTGTACTGAAGGTAATCCGAGTGCTTCGATAAAAGAAGAAAAAAAAAAGACATCTGCCCCCCACACGCTGCACCTGATCTTCATGTCTCAATTTGTAACCAATCTCCTCACAATTGGCCACCAAATTACAGTATAAACATGCCAGATACTGATCTTGTTTACAGCAAAAAGGGGAAAAAGTCCCCCCCTCCTCTCCTTGTGGAAGCTCCAGTCCACTGCTTCCTATTTGCCAGTTAGCAGCTTCTATTTGGATTGGCAGCGTTAGAAGTCAATTTAATCCGAGTGAGTGGTGGATCTGTATATGGCCACCGTCCTGTTCAGCTGCTTGACACGGAGAATGAAGGTCTCAGTGTCCGATTGATTAGAACAGTTTTAATGTTTCACATGGGAGTATGACACACTGTACATCCATTGTGATCATTCAACGTACCTCGTTTATTTGGAGAAAGCAGCGACCAGGAAGGGGTTGTGGGAGAACAGAAAAAAAGAGGGAGAGAGAGACAGAGCACAAACAACAACAAGAAATACAATAAATGCCTACTCTAACTAACTATGCTATACTACTATAATATATTGGTACTATCATTAGGCAGTTGTATTTCCAGTTGACACCATGTGGAGGGCCTGATAACCAAGGAAAGGGGGGGTCTGAAAGATAAGTGATTGGGAGGGGTGAAGTGTACATGAATCAGCCATGTGGTCTAGAATTTGTATTTATTTTATTATTTATTTATTTATTTATTTATTTATTTATTTATTTATTTAATTAGTATTTGTGTGAATCCCTTGTGAGTGTGAGTATGGTGGCATCCTATTCTGTGCTGTCTCGTCAATAATCCCGACTCCGAGGTTTTCTACTTGAGTGTGTCTAATTTCACCTAGTCATGCGTGAGTCCCACCTAACATGTGATAGTCCCGCAGATGAGTGGAGATGCTGCGTGGGTGCCGCCCCAGGGCCACGGCCCTTCCCCAGCCAATCCGGAGGGGCGAGCCAGCAGAGCCCATCCCTCCTCCTGCAGCCCAGCAAAGGGGCCATCCTCACCTCTCAGGGATCCAGGGTGGTCCCCGGGCCACCCGCGCCCGCATCAACCGGCCTGTATGGCCAACTTTCATATTAAATTATTTGAAGCCCAACATAAATCTGAGGAATTTAGAGTAGACTTTTTATTCTGATTGAATGTTTTTGTGACATGATTGGTTCCAATTCTCACGTTGCATCATGGTATCGTGTGGTTTGATTTTTTTCATGTTTCACTGCTATTACTGGCTATTACTGTAAATGATCACCAGCAGCCCTCCCAAGTCAAAATATATTGGATGTCTATCACCATCTATATTTACCAATGAGTTAAAATGGATTAGACATCAATCGCTGTCAGTGAAAACAAATGAAATAACACAAGATGATTCCAAGATGCAGGCTAAACACAAGAGGGTGTGTACTCTACTTATAAATGTATTCAGTGACCTAAATGTTGAGTATTAACGTCACCTAACGGGCCTAAGCACATGGTTACAAACTATATAGCACACCTGTACTCACTGTTAAAGTGGCCTTGTGTTTATCAACATGGCGTGTTAAAGCCAGAGGAGGAATCTAGTGCTTGTAAAACACAAGACGACATTGATAGAGTAGAGCGTAGCACAGGTGTACCCTATAGTGTGGCCCCTAACAACCTAGCAGCAGAGTACCATCTAAACAAACATGACTACCGTGTAACACGTTTTAATGTGTAGCCTTCTAAACGCGCAGGGAGCCGTGTCGTCTTTTATTGCAATTATCAACCAAAGCGGCATTCCTCCCTCCCGAGAGGAAGGTGCAAGATCCCATGAGAACAGTCTGTACCTGTCGGAGGAAACCTGGCTTTGTAATTAAAGCAGACGTGTTATTTTGGTGGAGTAACTCACACATTCACATGATGCTGAAAACAGACTCCGAGGCAAATATTATATGCAGGACCGGAAGCAGATCCAGCTTTTGCCAGTGCTTTCCAATATAGATTACAATATAATTGACATCAAATTTACATGAATGCCCTTGCTAAAGAGAGATCTCTTAGGGACATAGGGGAAATTCATTTTGTTTTAATAGTTGGGTCTATAGAGAGCCCAAATAAAGCAACAAAGTAGATATTTTGTTTAATTCCTTGTTCTGAAAATGTGTCGATTAACTAGGTTTATATATAATTTTGGTGATGCAAAGTTAAAGCCATAAGTTTAAAGCTGTTAGTTAGAGTTAAATATCTAAAGTTTCACTCATAATTTTCAGGCCATAAGCTGCCACTTTTTTCCCTCATTTTGAATCTTGCGGCTTATAGTCCAGTGTGGCTTGCCGTAATTTCCCGAATATAACGTGCACTTTTTTTTCCCCAAAATCAACTTGTAAAATCATGGTGCGCATTATACACGGGTACATGGATGGAGACAGAAATATATATATATTATATATATATATATATATATTAGAAATGTTTTTTTTTTTTTTTATTGACACTGCCATGTTGTGTTGAAGAAACGTATGCGGCGATCCATTGCCGACCATTACGGTACGTGACGTAACCATTTTGTTTCGGTAATACTTCACTCTGATCGGCCGAATGATTTCTTCTGTGTTAAATTCTGCTTTTTTTCCATTCTTCATAAAGCACAGAATTTAGTTTCTTGAACTCATTTGAGTCAACGTTTATTGCAGCTCGGCAACTCGGACCATAACAAACGTAACACAACACCGACTTCCTGTGTCCGTCAACTATATCTGTCCCTTGGGAAACTCAAAACCAAATAACAATAGTTCCTATTGTTACTGTCGTGTCGACAGCGATGAGCTCTCTCGGTTTTCCGACTTACGTTCTCACTTTCATTTTACTGTATCAATCCATGCAGGAAACATTTATTCATCATGATGAAACGAGCAAGTTATACAGCAGCCTTTAAAAGAAAAGTCACATCTCTTTTGTTTTCTCCTGGATTCTGGTAAGTTGAAGAAGTTATCAGATCATATGATTACCGTACATATTGTCAGTTTACGGTAATGTTTTGAGCTACCAATGTGCTATGCTTGTGCTATGTTTCACCAGTCAGTCAAATGACATTTCTGTATCTGTACACGAGCTCTGTTTTCTTGTATTCTTCTATTTATTGGTGCTAAAATTAGGGTGCGCGTTATACACGGGTACAATCATTTTTCCTAGATTTTATACGTAAATTTGGGGTGCGCGTTATACACGGGTGCGCCTTATATTCGGGAAATTACGGTATTTGTTGATCTTTTGGGGTTGACAGGTAACACTTTATTTGACAGCGGCGTCATAAGACTGTCAAAGGACCATCATAATTATGACATAACCCTATCATGGGCGTGACTGAAAGCTTATGACAGATGTCATGAGGTGTCATCTGGCAAATTATGGCACTAACTCCATTTATGTCCAGCTCGAATCTTTTACATCCATTCAAAAGTGAGATAATTTGCTATAAGCATTCATTCATGCTCATAACAGTGTCATGTCATAATTATGATTGTATTATGACAGTCTTATGGCACCACTGTCATATAAAGTCTAATCAAATACCATAAATAGCAATTAATGACACAACTGGAACAGTAACTGAAACAACTGGAACAGTAACTGAAGAAATAATTAGCACAGAACATGAATTTTGATTGTTATTTACAAAGCTTACAAAGCTTCATGGTAGTTCATTTGATTTTCTGACAGTCTTATGATGCCACTGTCAAATAAATTGTTACTGATTAATATGTTTTGGTGTAAATATCCCATAATACAGTGAGGACAGCTGTAGAGAGGCTTATAGTCCAGTGCGGCTTATCTATGAACAAATGACGTTTTCGTGGCGAATTTGGTGAATGGTGGCTTATAGTCAGGTGTGCCTTATAGTCCGAAAATTACAGTAGATATAGAGCAAAGATTTCACTTTGACAGCACATTTAAATCTTACAAAATGTTAAGATTTGTACAGTAAAGATATATTTGACTCCACCAATAGATACATACACTGTATTGTAATCAAAATTAAACCGTTTAGTCAGTCTGGGTGAAGATCAAGCGCCATTTTAAAGCAACGTCCGTAGGATTAAATCGTCGGAATTGTAGGACCCCCTCCAAGTGTGACACCCCTGAAATTATCTCAAAGCCGAAAGAGCTGAAATGGGTTTTCCCTTTCTCTTCATATGCCCAATCGCATACAGTACACGGTGTGGTGCATAGTCTCACTTGTGTAAGACAAGGTCCTAAAAACATTTATAATTCTTCATATTTGGGTGGTTTTGACTAATGCATGCTGCAGACATGTTATTAGGACAACCAGTAAGTGTTTCAAATTGCATTTTAATGTACTACCAATATCTAAGCATTGTTGCCAACTCCCAAAGTAAGGAAAGTAGCTATTGGCTCTCCTAAAAGTCGCTAGATGACATCATCATCTAATGTGCATAATTGACAATTTGCATGTAATTGTAATGGACCTGAATGAATGAAAGAAAGAAAGAAAAAAAGAAAGAAAAAAAGAAAGAAAAAAAGAAAGAAAGAAAGAAAGAAAGAAAGAAAGAAAGAAAGAAAGAAAGAAAGAAAGAAAGAAAGAAAGAAAGAAAGAAAGAAAGAAAGAAAGAAAGAAAGAGGAATAACGTTGCAAAAGAAGCAAAAAGTGAGTTAAAAAAAAACAGACAAAAAAAACACTTTAAATATGTTTAGAACTACAAATAAACCCTAACCTTAACTTTTTATAACATCACCAAAATGGACCAGAAATAAAATACAGTACAATAGGAAACCAATAATGGTAACTTGCCGCTAGCTTTGCCGCTAGTCGCTTTTAGTCGCCAAGAGGCTTTGGAAAGTCACCAGATATAGTGATAAAGTCGCCAAATTGGCAAAACCCTATCTATGATATCAATATATCTATTGTGGGACTTTCCAGAGCAAATAAAAGCTCGTTTTACATGAAATTCAGTATAATGAGCTAAAATTCGGACACAGGTGTGGCAGTGATTGTGTGTGTGCGCTTGTGAGTGCATGCCTTCCCTTTTGTGAACACTCGTGTGTGTGTGCGTGCATGTTTGCTTTGATTGACAGTGTTGTTTTGAAAGCTGTTCCTACACACTTTATGTCAAGCGAGCATCTCCATTAGCTCAGTGTGGCCATTGTTCAGCACTTCTTGACAAGTTGAAGCCACAAACCTCACTTGTGTTTTATTGGTGGGTCTCTGTTAGTGGTTCGAATGTGCAGCAGCTAATCGTCCACATTGTCACAAATATAAATACACACACACATTCGGTACATATTTAAACACACACACACCTATATACAGTATACACATATACTGCATCTAAACATATTAGTGGGACTTTTTCGGTTTGTTTGGCTCTTACATTTTGTTGAGCTATGGGATTAAAGAAGTTTATAAAACCAAAGAATTTTGAATACTTAAACTTATGTAATATCTGTTAGTGAGACTGAGACTGTTATGGAAGGAGAAGCGTTTTTTTGAGAAAGACCTTTATTTTGTTAGTAGATGACACACTATGTCTCATGAACTAAATCCTGCATGTTGATCCAACTGAATGAGTGCATGGTTACCTTCTTTATCACACCTACTGTATCACACCTGACTTCATTGTTGAGGTGCCCTTGTGATTATTACCGTGACGGGTCAAATGCAGAAGTGGAATTTAGTGCTTGTAAAACAAACGTGACATTGATTGAGAGTAGCAAGTCACTATATCAACTTTCACAACAGCTCAGTGCCGTGAGCCCCCTACCCCACTCACCTCCAAGTGACAATAAACAAGGGGAAACTTCACCTATACCACCCTAAGGTTGTGGGACTATATGCAGTAAAAGAAAAAGTAGATTGCTGCCAGAGGTTAACTTAACTTTCCCACTGTGTAAATTCCATGTATTCCAATGAAATAGAACAGGCCTGGAAGGCAACACGTGAAGGTGTCATTTGAATGTATAATATGAAAGGTGCTGAATGATTACTACAAGGATGGATGTCAAGACTGAACATTCCCCGCCAATCACCATGGCGATATTTCATAACAAAAAAGAATGTTAGAAGAAGAAGGCAATGTAGTATGAATGGCTAAGTTTAAACATCTTAATGGCTCTCAGAGCAGCAACTTGGCAACATCACGACTTATGAGTAATGCCCATCGCCAGGCTGCTGGTTCATTTAAGAGACAAGCAATAAACGGCTCAAGCGAGGGAAACTTTTGGGATTTAAACAAGGCAGGAACTCCATTTACTTTGTTTTTAGGGGTCCCAAAATGGACATAATAAATAATGAAAAAAGCCAGTGTTTGGTGGTTTTGTATTTAATGTGGTGAAATAGACTAAGGCCAATGGCGGCACAACATAAACAAATCCAGATTTTAGGCGAGAAGCTCATAGATGTATCGCATTCAAACGTTAACTTTCCAATAATGCCACCCTCGCCTGCAGCCATTTAAAAGTCATATCCTGCATGCTAAACATTTTTCTCCAAAACATTTCACTTCTTGGCCATGTATCTAAATCAATCCAATAAAAACAGTAAGAAAGATAGTAAACGTCATGCCTTCTTATGCCATACACGCATCGTTCATAACCTCGAAACGCTGCATGTGAGTACTAGCGTAAACTATGGAAGGCCCACACATGCTCAAATGTGGTAAATACCCTTGCCGAGTTATTTGAATTTTTTTCCTAAACTCAAAAACAGCTAGAATATGGGAAAGTAGGTGATTCATTTACTTTTTAAATTAAGTGTTATCCTGTTTTACACTTTTAAAGAATTTACTATTGCCATTGATGCATGAAACTAGTTCAGATTATGACAAGTAGGCCCTTACCAAACGTTAAGTATCATCATAAATATAAAACGTTAAATAATATAATAAAATTAATATCATAATGTCAGCATTCAACTTATAAACCACATTGTACTTACTAAGTATTAAGAATGAACATATACTATAATCAGGGGTGCACATAATTTTTTCGCCCAGGTTCTCAGAGGAGGACCTGGAGATGTGACTTGGTCCTCATTGAGCTTGAGAGCCGACCCGCCTGATGCAATAAATTTATGACAAGCTTTACTTAGAGCCAATTAACTTTAATTAATTATATTAACAATTAATGCTTGATTAACATCAAATGGCACAACAAAATTGGCATTACTTTGAAGTGAAATGCAAAGAAATAAACATAAAAGCACCAATTCAAAAAAAGGGCGTTATGCGGCTCCCACATTAACTCCAAGCCTTTTTAAAAGTGGGATGTCCTCCTCATAAGACCTCATTGAACGTGCATGTTTAGCTTTGTAAAATGCGAGCAAAAACACGTTTGTCAGTGCATGTCGCTGTTCATTACCTTTATTCCGCGACTTGTCCGTATGGCGAGTGGGGTCATGTCTGACATCGATAGTTTGCTTAATTGCCACATGCTCTCTGTTTTTTTCGTGCTTTTCAAAGTTTGGATGGCTGAAATTCTTTGACCCTACATAAAATGCGCTGCTCTTATCGGCGACATTGGGTTTCTCACGGCACATTTTGCACCGCATTTCCGTGCGAGCATCATTTGCTTCTAGCCATGGTACCTCCTGTTGCCACTTTTCAGCAAAAGTCCTTTTTTCGGTAGCTCCGGTGACGTCTCTGTCGTCTGTCTGTCTTTTGACGGGGGTGGGGGAACACGGAAGTAATTACTCAGTGTGGCCTGCCTCTCCGACATTTTGAGAAGTTATTTTCTCGTGTCCGCCGCAAATACAGTGGCCAGCCATCGGTACGCAAAAGCGTATGGAAGTCGTTGAGGGCCAGTGCGTTTGTCTACGTCCAGTACGCATGCGCGCATGCGGACCACTTATGTGCACCCCTGACTATGATGTTATTTTAGCATATGCAGCGAAATTTTAATAAAACAAACACCTACATTGGTCACAAACACGTTCACTGTCCCTCAGACCCATGCAGTCCAATGGGCAAGCTAGGCAAATGCTAGGGGGCGTCGCAGCATCCAAAAGAGTGTCAAAAAAATATATATATATATTTGATAGCAGTATTAAAAAAATTATACAAGCCAATAAAACAAAAGAACAACAATACATAAAGTATTAAGTCTTGACGAAATGAAATACTTTTTCTAATGTGCCTTCTGCCCGTTTACTGTTTCCTGTGATGCGGTAATTTTAACCACAGTCTCTAACCCCCCTACCCCCCACCCCAAAAAAAAGCCTAAAATCTTGTCTTGCTGAATTTGTGTTGTGAAGCGCTTTTACCTTGTGTTAAATTGTGCTATTCAAATTAATTTGCCTTGCCTAAAAATGCCATGGTTAATTTAATAAATACACTACTTATAATTAGGGATGGGAATCGAAATCCGATTCCAATTCCGAACCGGTTCCGAGTGTTTCGAGGCCTCGACATCACAATGAAAAAGCCTAAACGATCCCTTTAACGATCCCTAAAGACGCATATTGCGTCGTGACGTGTCTTGTTGTCCAGACGCATCAAACTAGCATGGCGCCAAGAACCACTCGCTCCAAAGTTTGGCTACACTTCACCAGGAAAAAAGGGTGAAAATGAAAGGTTACGATAGTTTAGCACGAGCATTGCCACTGCAAACATAACAATGTCAGCACGTTGGTTCGAACACTCGAAAGTGTGTCTTCACTTCACGAGGAAAAATTACAACAAAGTGACTTGCAGTCATTGCAAGGTGGACATAACTGCAACGGGAGCGAATAGACTGCACTGTCCTCACCGAAACGCTAAGGCTCAGTCCTGGCTATACAGCAAGCTAAACTCCCAAATGACGATGCAGAAGATGTTGGTATAATTTGCTGACTTTATTCAACCATCACTTGAAATTAAAAATAGAAATTAAACAAATCAATTTCGTCCCCAATAACAAACAGGTTTGCATCAACGTAAATCAGCGATGATTAGCTGCTAACACAATAATAACAAACAGTTAGCATGCATTCGCTAGCATTAGCACATCGTTTAAACCACTACACAACTGGATTTAAGTGTCCGATCGCGAGTGGAAACACACAACAACAACACAGAAGATGATACATACAGGCGTTGCCTCTGTAGATATTTTACAAACGTTAACAAAGAACTCGCTCACTCGCTTGGATGTGGCATTTCTTCTTCTTCGCGTGTAAGCGCGCACTTCTTCACGTGAGCGCGTTCTTCGCGTGAGGAAGCGCAAGGGCGCCACCACTTGGGCGTGCAAGCACCATAAAAACTAAAAGGCATGCATTTCAATATACTGGTAAATAAAAACAGGGGTCCCCAAACTACGGCCCGCGGCTCCATCTTTGGTCCGGCCCCCTGAACAATTCCAGAGAGCATTTTGAATTTTTTTTGTTTTTTTCTCCCTCAGTAGTGTTAATTATTTCCTGGCCTTTTTCAGTGAATAACTCAGAGAGGGTTATTTGGTTAATATCTATTTAATTAATAGTGCTATTATTATTTATTAGTATTATATTATTTTTTTTTATTTTATTTACTTTTGTTCCGTGAAGAATCCACAGAGGGTTATTTGATTGTGGTATTCTGAAAAACAATATTTTTTTTACATTTACGCACTCCTGCAATCGTCACACTTTTTCTGTTACAAACTGACTCCGGCCTCTCATCAGAGAAGGGAAAAGTTATGTGGCCCTCACAGGAAAAAGTTTGGGGACCTCTGCTTTAATACATATTGCGAAAGGCAGAACAACGACCTATATGCCAATATATACCAATATTTTTTATTTCTATTAGAAAAATGTTTCAGTAAAATGTTACACATTCTTGTGCATTTGCCACTTATTGCCACAGTTAACATTGAGGCTTTGGGCCTGTTTTGACCTCGTTGTCAGTTTGTAAGGTTGTGACTTCTGATTAAACAAACTCGATGACAATCAAAATATTTGTTCTTCTTTTTCCCGAAATTAGAATCGATAAGAGAATCGATAAAGAATCGAATCGTTAAGCAATATCGATAATTGAATCGGAATCGTAAAAATTGTATCAATTCCCATCCCTACTTATAATGCAATGAATCATTTCATACAGTGGTATGAAAAAGTATTTGAACCTTTTGGAATTTGTCACATTTCTGCATAAAATCACCATCAAATGTGAGCTGATCTTTGTCAAAATCACACAGATGAAAAAACAGTGTCTGCTTTAACTAAAACCACCCAAACATTTATAGGTTTTCATATTTTAATGAGGATAGTATGCAAAAAATGACAAAAGGGGGAAAATAAGTAAGTGAACCATCACATTTAATATTTTGTGCCCCCCCCCTCCCCCCCCCTTTGGCAGCAATAACTTTAACCAGACACTTCCTGTAGCTGCAGATCAGTCTAAACATCGATCAGGACTAATCTTGGCTCATTCCTTTCTACAAAACTGCTGTAGTTCAGTCAGATTCCTTGGTTGTCTGGCATTAATCGCTGTCTTGAGGTCATCCATCCCACAGCATCTCAATGGGGTTCAAGTCTGGACTTTGACTTGGGCACTCCAGAACGTGTAGTTTGTTCTTCTGAAACCATGATGAAGTTGATTTACTTCTGTGTTCTGGATCACTGTCTTGTTGCAGCATCCATCCTCTTTTTAGCTTCAACTGTTTGACAGATGGCCTCAGGTTTAACATCCTGATAAACTTTTGAATTCATTCTTTCATTAATGATTGTACGTTGTCCACGCCCTAAGGCAGCAAAACAGCCCCAAATCATGATGCTTCCTCCACCATGCTTCACGGTGGGGATGAGGTGTCTATTGTTGGTATGTGTTGGCAACAATGTTTTTTTTAGACAGCAGTGGCTTCCTTCGTGGAGTCCTCCAATGAACACCATTCTTGGCCATAGTTTTACATATAGTTGATGTGTGCACAGAGATATTGGACTGGGCCAATGATTTCTTTAAGTCTTTAGCAGGCACTCTAAGGTTCTTTTTTACCTCTCTGAGTTTTCTGCGCAGAACTCTTGGCGTCATCTTTGGTGGACGGCCACTCCTTGGGAGAGAAGCAACAGTGCCAAACTCTCTTCATTTGTAGACAACTTCTCTGACGGTCAATTGATGAACATCCAGACTTTTAGAGATGGTTTTGTATCCTTTCCCAGCTACATATACAGCAAATCAACAATCCTTGATCGCAAGTCTTCAGACAGCTCTTTTGACTGAGCCATGATGCACATCAGACAATGCTTTCCATCAAGACAATTCTTACCAGGGTTTGTGTTTTATAGTGGGCAGGGCAGCTTTAAACCACTCATCAGTAATTGGGCACACACCTGACTTAAAAATGTTTGGTAAGAATTGGTTTCAATTCCTCTTTAATTCTCCTTAGGCAGAGGGTTCACTTACTAGTTTTTCCCCCTTCTGTCATTGTTTGCATGCTATCCTCATTAAAATATGAAAACCTATAAATGTTTGGGTGGTTTTAGTTGAGGCCAACACTGTTTTTTTCATCTGTGTGATTTTGACAAAGATCAGATTACAATGACAATTCTATTCATGTAAAAAAAAAAACATATATACACAATTTCATTTTATTACTGTCATACGTAATTTAATTCATTATTATTAGATGGTCCTGTGTAGTTGCAGTGCCTCATGAATTTTTTTTAATTTTTCAACCTCGCCCATCAAAGTTAGTGGCCGTATCTGAACACCGGATTGAGCCAGGTACAGTAGGCTCCCAAATTAGGCGCTATTATTGTTATGGCATGCTGGTTTCACATTCAACAGCTATTATAATGTAACATCCCACTTTCTTCTCTTTGTGGATACTCTTCTGAAATATTTTTCTTCCACCTCTGTACATCCCGGGCCATCTTTTAGTCCAAGCCTGCCAAGTCCAGTACCTTCCCACACGCAAACTGCCAGTGGAGAAAGAAGTACAGAGTGAGTGTTCAAATATTTGTGTTGAAAATAGCTTTTGTGGGGGAGGGGGGGGGGTACCAGGAAATATGTTGCCTTGGGTATCAAATTGGTCAAGTACGGCCCTGCTGTCCCTACTGTGAAACATGAAAGAGGCTCTGTTCTGGGCTGTATCTTGCACTGTGTGTCTCAAGTCTGTGCAGAGTACCATGAAATTTCATTACTATCAAGGCATTCTATAGTAAAATGTGCTGCCCTGTATCAGAAAGTTGTCTCAGTCACAGGCCATGGGTTTTGCAACAGGATAATGGTGACAATGCAAATATCTCACCCATGGCCTTTCTAAGAGAAAAGTAATTAAAAATTTTTTTAAAAAACATGGCTATGAAGTAAAAAAAAAATAAAAAACAACCAAATTTCTTTTCTTTTGTTTTTTGGAGTTCCAAAACAGAAAAAAATATGATGAAAATGGTTCATGTTTATTTCTTTTAATGTGGCATGATTGGACTGATGCATGAAAAAGGGTGGCACACCTTTAACAGAATCCAGATTTTGGGTTCATAGTTCATGGAAGTTCATAGATGTCACTTTGATTTCAAGTGGCGCATTCAAACTATGACCTTCCAATAAGTCCTACCCTGCCTGCAGCTATCTAAAAGTCACAACCTGGGCTAAACATTTTCTCTGAAGTAACACATTTTTTAAAATTTTCCCTTTAATCGCCATGTTTCCTTCACTAAACCAGTCCTCATGTTTACCCTTGTCGCCTCAACCCCTCTCGTCTTTTTTTTTTTTTTTTTTTTGTATGGGGGGTGGAGTGGAGGGGGTCATTTCCACACGGTTCTAAGTTCTCCCACCGAGGGGACAAAGTGTGTCTCTAAGTTCACATAGCACCTCAGGCAATGTGAGGGGAACAAGAGAACAAGAGGTGGGTGACCAGTGACAGGGGAGCTCTGTAGACGGCGTGTGGGAGAAAATTGCAGGGTTGGTGAACTTGCAGGGAAATAAGAAAAGGCTTGAGAAAATACACAACAAACAGGAGGCAGGTCCCAGGGGCCTATCCCAGTCACTTTCAGCTCGAGGTCCTCGTTGGGTTTTGAGTGTGAGAAATAACCTGAAGGTCAAAGGATGGATCACACGGGCAGCTCGGAGACTGGCGGCTATATTTCTTTTAAACAACTGGCAATAAAATTCATTTGGAAATGCGACCAGAAAAACATATGGATTGCCAACCACTGCGGTTATTTGTCATGTCCAAGCATCATTTGAGTAGCTGGCTAATGTTATTTAGTGTAGTGCATTTTTAACCATGACAAATGTGCTGCATAATATCTGCTCAGATTCAAAGCTTGGAAGAGCTTCATGACATTTATTAAGGAAGACATAGGGTATTAAAAAAGAAATTTTAGCCAATCCATATTAAATATTGACCTGCAATATGCCTATTACCTATTACTGTAAAGTTATTTCCACCAGTGTGAAGCCTATAGTAGTTACATTCCATTCTGAAACGGTAAAAATAGCAGAGTTGGCAACAAGGATTTTTTTTTCCCAGCGAAAGGTAAATACCATTTTGACTGTCACCTCAATAAACAAGTGCATGGTTTCAAGTCAGATATTTTAGGAATCCTTAAGACAATGGAAAAAGTTGGACGAAACAGTTTAGTAGAAACATGGCCTAAAGGAGACACATAATGTCTCCTCCATATTATGAACAATTGCACACAAATTAAAACTAGGAGGGTGGATGGTTGTACTATGCATGTCTGTGACGTTTCAGTCAAAATGAAGAATCGAGGAACTATTTACAGCCACTGTAAAACAGCCATGTACAGCGCAGTCTGGCCCAACTGCATTCTATGCCAAAGCAAGAACAAACTTGCTTTACCATGATGAGTATTAAGTGTGAATACTGTGAAACATACAGTAGCTGACCAGGCTAGTACATCAGTACATCCAAATGTGAGAACCATAGATCGTGATCCCTATAGTATCCGAGCAGGCAGCGTGGGATCAATTCCCTTCAGTGGTGGTGGGACTGTGGGTGTGAATGGTTGTCAGTCTATTTGTGCCCTAGAACCTAGTGAACGCCTGAGGTCAGCTGGGATAGGCTCCAGCCCCCCATGACCGTGAGAAGGATAGTACTGTAAATGGCTAGATGGACTGACAGATGGATGGACTGACAAACGGATGGATGGATATTGAGTGGAGCTCAAAAATTAATTTTGGCGCTCAAAACAAAGGGAAAATTCAAGTATCAGGTAATTTTCTTTCAAAAATAGCATCTATCGCTTTTTGCAAGGGATATGCGTGTTGCCTTTTGTGATACATACAGTGTATCACAAAAGTGAGTACACCCCTCGCATTTCTGCAGATATTCAAGTATTTCTTTTCATGGGACAACAATGACAAAATGACACTTTGACACAATGAAAAGTAGTCTGTGTGCAGATTGTATACCGTATTGGCCCGAATATATGACGGTGTTTTTTGCATTGAAATAACACTGAAAAAAGCGGGTGGTTTTATATTCGCTGTCTAGACATTATACCCATTTACGACGCTAGATGGTGCCAGATATCATTGAAGTGATATTCTGTCATGACAGAGCTCAGCTACTCTCAAGTTTAACCAGTTTGCATTATTTTATTGCAATGTTTTTCCTTATTCAGATTTGTTTCAAGACTACAGTTACAGTTAGACTTCACTTTGATGGTTAATGTATTTATTGCAATTTTGTTCTTTTATCACAATAGATTGGTTTATTTACATTTCAAAAACCAGAAACCATTCATTTACGAATGTTATTGCACTTTAGTTTACATATTTAAATGTTCAGATATTAAGATTTGAATGAGGCAAAATAACATGCTTTTTCTCTCAAATATATAGTTATAATAATTTGTTTCAGATGTTCTGTAATTTTTTTCTGTATAAAAATTAATTTGGTGTTCAAAAAGTCTTTTTTCAAACTTGAGTCTTGAAAAAGAGGGGGTCGTCTTATAATTAGGGCCGTCTTATATTCGGGCCAATACGGTAATAGAGTTCATTTATTTTCCCCTCAAAATAACTCAAAATATAGCCATTAGTATCTAAACCCCTGGCAACAAAAGTGAGTACACCCCTTAGAAACTACGTACATCCCTAAATGTCCAAACTGAGTACTGCTTGTCATTTTCCCTCCAAAATGTCACGTGACTCATAACAGGAGTGCTGTCAGCATTGCTGCAGAGATTGAAGAGGTGGGGGGTTAGCCTGTTAGTGCTCAGACCATACGCCGCACTCTTTATTAAATTGGTATGCATGGCTGTCACACAGGAGGAAGCCTCTTCTGAAGATGGTACGCAAGAAAGCCTGCAAACAGTTGCCTGAAGACACGTCAACAAAGCACATGGATTACTGGAACCATGTCCTATGGTCTGATGAGACGGGCGGGCTTTCCTGTAAACAAACGGGGGTCTCCAGGGTGAAACAGACAAATTAAAAATAGTTCGGGAGTTTAATGCACCATGAAACAGCTATGTCTATATAGCATATAGACACATTGTTCTATCAAACACAAGAGTTCTTTTGGCTTAAATTACAGCAGTTTATTTCAAAGAGGGGTGCAACAGCAGAAACTGTTTTTTCAGCCTCGTCTGTGTTTTCCGCCACACATATACGTATATATACACACAGTATATTCATCTACTATTTTCACTTATTTGTTTCTTCAATTTCCTCCAATATGGAGCACATTGTTGTTAGGACTCGAACATGCACAGGTAGACCCCATTGAACTTCTAAAATATGAACAAGATAAAATATGTTTGCAGTTTCTAAACGCTTGTTAAAGGCACAATAAGGCCGAATATCTTATTTTCCAATAATGAACTCTGTGTCATGGAATGTCTCACAAATAATTAATTCACTTAATTTCCGATACATATGTACATATACAGTGATGGCCAAAAGTATTGGCACCCCTGCAATAATAATGCTCAATTTCTCCCAGAAAATGATTGCAATTACAAATGCCTCGGTAATAATAACTTCATTTATTTTGCATACAATGAAAAAAACACAAAAGAGAATGGGGAAAAAAATCATTATCATTTTACACAAAACTCCAAAAATGGGCCGGACAAAAGTAGCGGCACCCTTTGAAAAGTCATGTGATGCTTCTCTAATTTGTGTAACAGCAGCTGTTACTTACCTGTGGCACATAACAGGTGGTGGCAATACGTAAATTACACTTGAAGCCAGTTAAAATGGATTCAAGTTGACTCAACCTCTGTCCTGTGTTCTTGTGTGTACCACATTGAGCATGAAAGAAGACCAAAGAATTGTCTGAGAACTTGAGAAGCAAAATTGTTACAAAGCATGGGCAATCTAAAGGTTACAAGTCCATCTCCAAAGACCTGAATGCTCCTGTGTCTACTGTGCGCAGTGACATCAATAACTGTAAGGGCCATGGCACTGTAGCAAACCTCCCTAGATGTGGACCGAAAAGAAAAATTGACGAGAGATTTCAACGAAAGATTGCGCGGATGGTGGATAAAAAACTGTGACCAACATCCAAACAAGTTCAAGCTGTCCTGCAGCCCGAGGGTACATCACTGCCAACCAGTACTGTCCGTTGGTGTCTGACTGAAAAGAGACTCTATGGTATGATACCCAGGAAGACCCCATTTCTGACCCAGAGACATAAAAAAGCCAGGCTGGAGTTTGCCAAAACTAACCTGAGAAAGCCAAAAATGTTTTGGAAGAATGTTCTCTGGTCAGATGAGACAAAAGTAGAGCTTTTTGGGTAAAGGCATTAACATAGGATCTACAGGGGGAAAAAACGAGGCCTTCAGAGAAAAGAACACGGTCTCCACAGTCAAACATGGTAGAGGTTCCCTGATGTTTTGGGGTTACTTTGCTGCCTCTGGCACTGGACTACTTGACCGTGTGCATGGCATTATGAAGTCTTAAGACTACCAACAAATTTTGCAGCATAATGTAGGGCCGAGTGTGAGAAATCTGGGTCTCCCTCAGAGGTCATGGGTCTTCCAGCAGGACAATGACCCCAAACACACTTTAAAAAAAACACTAGAAAATTGTTTGAAAGAAAGCACTGGAGATTTCTAAAGTGGCCAACAATTAGTTTAGACCTGAATCCTATAGAACACCTGTGGAGAGATCTGAAAATGGCAGTTTGGAGAAGGCACCCTTCAAATCTCAGAGACCTGGAGCAGTTGGCCAAAGAAGAATGGTCTAAAATTCCAGCAGAGCATTGTAAGAATCTCATTGATGGATACCGGAAACGGTTGTTCACAGTTATTTTGTCTGAAGGTTGTGCTACTAAGTATTAGGCTGAGGTTGGCAATACTTTTGTCTGGCCCATTTTTGGAGTTTTGTGTAAAATGATAATGATTTAATTTTTTTCATTTCATTTCATTTTTTTTTTCATTCTCTTTTGTGTTTTTTTCATTGCAAGCAAAATAAATGAAGATATTACTACCAAAACATTTGTAATTGCAATTTTTTTCTGGAAGAAATTGAGCATTATCTGACAAAATTACAGGAGTGTCAATAATTTTGGCCAGCACTGTATATTCACCAACTATTTTTGCATTTTTTTTCTTGAATTTCCCCAAATATGGAGCACATTGTTGTCAGGACTCCAACATGCACAGGTAGACCCCACTGAACTTCTCAAATATGAACAAAATAAAATATGTTTGCAGTTTTTAAAAGCTTGTCAAAGGCACAATGAAGACTGTTAAAAATCGAATTTTCCAATTTTGAACCCGGTGTCATGGAATATCTCACAAATAATGAATTCAATGTCGTGTCCCCTTTGAAGTTAAGCGAGATTATTCTAGCTAATTAGTCACACTAAATAATGGTCACATTGTAGCGTCAACCAGCAGACATGCGAGGGTGTTAGGGGCCCACAAACGGGGTAAAGAACAAGTCATCTGTCTGAGTTCAGAGTCTGACGACGTCAATGGGTCGAAAGACAAATTTTGCCGCGGGCAAAAATGAGACAGTAGCATGATGGATGTTCTCCAGCCTTTAATGAAGTTCCTGTCTCATATTAGGCTTCAGTGAGACGAAACAAAAAGGGAAAGGAAGTTATAGAGGCTTAATGGGGGGTAAGGGGTACTGGGAGCGGTGAGTTATCTCATGCTAACTTCGTTAGCTGATCGGCTCCAGGGATACAGGAGAAGGGTCAAGACCCCTACCAACGTCCCCCAAGGGACAGAGGCACCGACAAGTCAACATTCCTGAGAAACTCGGCAGACCCTTTAGAGAGGTGGCAGGGGGTGAGAGAGTGACAGCAGAGAGAAAAAGGGTGAGAGAAAGAATCACGTCCTTTCCATTTCGCCGCCTCGCGGAACAATGAATGCACAAACGCACTCTTCACATCGCTTCCACATTTTCCAGGCCGTCAAGCTCAAGACATCATCGGTGACTCATAAACTCACACTGACCTATGCACCACTCATTCCTGCCGTTATTTATGAAATATTTTTTGGGCAGCCTTTCTAAAATAGCCTCTCTCTCACTAGTTCTCTCGCTCTCTCCACTACTCCCCTTGGCGAAGTCATTTCCAGTACAGCGGCGGCTGGCGCCTGCGGAAGTCTGAGGAAAAGGAGGAATTCTTACAAGTTGTTTGGCTGACAGCCACCACAATAGCGATGTGAACGAATCGGGTTTATCACTTACATGTGCATGTAAAAAACTATTTGCTTCTCGAGATGCAACCTATGGAGAACTTTATGAAGCTGTACGAGATCTTGTGACAGTTATAATCATGTTTTTCATTCATCTTGTCCTAAACCTTCCCCGGAATGATAGCGGCCCTGGGCTGCGAGCCTACGGCTGCTCCGGTTTATGATTTGTGTCCTGAATATGAGCATGTAAAAAAAAAAAGAAAAATGCCTCACTCCCACATTGTCAAAAAGTTGGCTTTGTTACTGTGACTCTTTGTATGAGTGCTGAAATTCCTCAAGGATTTGTTGTTCGGACATGTTTCCATAAAAGATCAGATGTGATGATATGTTCATATACAGAATAATGTTTAGAAACGCCAACTACGGCAGATAGATTTCATTTTGAAAGGTGACATTTGAGAAAATGGCAATTTACAGTGTCATATTTAGATGCATTGATTTCCAAATTTGGGTAAGGTCGGGCTGAGTACAGGTAATCCCCAGATTACAAAAGAGTTCTGTTCCTAGGCTAGCGATGTAACCCGAATTTCCGAGTAAGTCGGAATTAACCCTCTAGGTACCTCTAAATAGAAAATAACTGTCCAAAAACTTGTAATATACGTCATATTACTAAGATTAAGTATAAAAATATACACTGGGAGGTACGTTAAGTTAAATGCCGTTATATTGAATGACTATTTGGGCTTTAAAGGAAAAAAAAAAACTTTGGGCTTCACTCGCAATCGAGTCGCTTTGCTGAGAGAAAAGGGCGCTGTGGAAAGAGTAGGGTGGCGAGAAAGGGAGGGCATCATGGCGTCTCAGGTCCCCTCTGTTAACGCGAGCCCACCGTCCAAACTCCAAAAACTGGATCGGGATTCACAAGAGGAGATAGCGCAGGGGGAGAAGTGGCAGCAGCAGCATTAAAGCTTGGAATTGGGAAGTCTACAAAAGGCACATTGTCAGCGGCCAGGGAAGAACCGGAGGCTGGGGCGGGAATCATGATTCTCCCAAGCCAAAAAGGGCGCTGCTCGGGCGGACACATTAGAACCGGTGATGACAGCGGGTGGCTGCTTGAGCTTTGTCGGCAATCAGAAGAGAACCGGAACCGTGATGACGCTCCCAAGCCGAGAAGGGTGCTTCTCCGGCGGACACATGAGAACCGGAGATGACAGTGGATGGGGCCTGACACTGTCAGGAACTGCAGGATGGCGGCGCTGCTGGGGGAGGAGGCATGGCAAGAACTAGGTATCGTTTTGCAACTAAAAAAAAGAAGAAAAAAAGCACGACTGGAGACAGAATGGCGGACAAGACTTCGGCGTAATAAAGTCGAAATCACGTGAGTTGGGTACGTTGTAACTACACGTCATGAAACAAGTAAAAAAAAAACAAAAAACAATGTAACCCGGGAACTACCTGTACGTGTAGGGTCATGTAATAATTTTTTTTAAAATGTTGATTAAAAATGGATCTATTATCTGTAACGTTCGATCTCAACCTACATTATTCTATAGTATGTTATATTTACTAGTAATTTATTTCCTAAGCAATTGCTTTTATTTACCAATCTTCCTGATACAGTGATGTAAAAGCTTTACTTTCTATTCCTGTACTGTTGCGCTTTCAATCATGTTCTGACAACAACGCTACAGTTAGTCGCTTGTTGTGCATCACCTACTACAGTGGTACCTCGACATGCAATTGCTTCGACATAACGTCCTTTCGACATTCAACGTAAAATTTGTCTCGACATATGACGACATGCTCGAAATATGAAGATTTATGACTATCGCAATTTCATTGTTTTCCCGCAAGACGGACGCACAGCAGATTTTCTTGGGGACAAATCAACATGCGTCTCAAGAAGGTCAGTGCAGGTGAAATGATAGAAAAATATGGTGTGCGCATCAGTGAACTGGCTCGAAAATACAGCCGCAAATGTCTCCGATCTCGAGAACGACTCTCATTAATACTATTATTATTATAACATGGGCAAGAAAGTCGTCAGCTTTGTCAGGTTTTTAATAAGCTTGGGAACTATAAACCAATACGACCAGATATCCGGTTTTACAGGTGAGAGATACAGATGTATCAATAGTAAAGTTACCATTCGACAGTAATTAGCCATTAAATATTCAATGAACCAATAGTAGAGATATAATTCGGCTATCGCGAGCACAAAAATCGGCTTCTAATGCTTAGTTCAATACATTGCTTAATGTGATAATAATTTAGCTTTTACTTCACATGCTGCGCTTGAGTCATTCAACACACAGCACACTTAGATCGAGACCGCACGCATGATATAATATGGACAAGTACTACTCACGGTCGTGGTAGCCTCAACTTCCCATGCATTTCAGCAGAACCGCTACTAGTCGCCGTCATTACCCGATCGTCACGGGCGGGTCATAACATTGCGAGAGCTAACGAAACCACTGTAACGCACGCTCCGTAGCATTTTCTTCACAGCCCAAAACTAAACTAGTAGTAGCAACGAAGCAACATGCTAAAACAATAGACAGTGTGATCACCGACGCCAGCGACATGCAGCGATTGATTTTCAACGCACCCAGGAAAACAAAAGTCTTTGTTCACTTTGAAGTGATGAAGGCAGCCAGATCTGTTCGCATGGGACAGAGCTTGTGATGAGCGGTACAGAGATCGTGAGTTTTTAACCCTGAAAAATAACCCACTACAATGGTGGAAAGGACGGCATATTGTTTCCACGAAACGCAGTCTACTTAAACATGAACATGTGGATTAGTTGATCTTCCTCAAGAAAAATCTGCCCTTCAAAAAAGATATGGACAGTGATGAGGAATAAAAAATGAGGAAGCACAGGCATAAGTGAATGACTTTGTTGTTTATTAGCTTAAAGCAATGATTATTGACCTGTCTAAAATGTCATGTTTTTATTCCCCCAATTATACAAGTCGTAAAGTATAATTTATTATTTATTAATGATAACACTAGCAGAGTTAATTCTTTTCTTTTTTTCTAGAGCTGCTGCATATAATTAATATTTTTTGTTTGTAAGATGTTTACGTTGAAAGTTTGCACTTAAATTACTCACCTCTTGTGCTAAAAACACCAGGAAATACAGTAATTGAATTACTGCACTTTATTGTTGTCTGTCACTGGAGTTTTATTTTATTATCAATCCCATCCAACAAAATGACGGTCATGTAGTAAGCCTTTTTTTTTTTTTTTTCCATAAAAAAATAAAACATAAAATTGGTATGAAATTTTGTTCTTTAATTTTGCTATATTAGAAATGTGGTCTTTTTATATGTTTTAAATACTGTACAAACACACACAACAAATATTTACTATCGTATCGTTTTCACTCTATCGAACCGTACCGGTCTTACACTGTATCGAATCGCTCGGCCTTAAAAATGTATCGTTTTTTAATCGAATCGTACTCTGTGTATCTAGATACATACATATCGAATCGGCTTCATGCCAGAGATTCCCAACCCTAGTTTTTAATCATTTATTTCAGAACTTGTGCAACACAACACGGCTACCGTCCGCCGTAGCCGATGCAACAACAACATAACATGAAAATAGATAGTAAAACTTCTCAGTCTTCTTCTCTCACTCTAGCGTCAGTCAAACAGTGCGTTTAGTAACAGCATGCAAAACACAACTGCCACATTAGAACCCAATTCATTACATTATTGTTATTATTATTGTATTTGTTGTACTTTGTGTAATTGCTATTTGTAACTGTACTTGTAGTATTAATTAAGGATTTTACGTAAGTTTTTGGGCTGTGGAACGAATTATAATGTAGTCTTAAGGGAATATTCCTCTCGACATATGAACATTTCAACTTACAAACCAGGTCCTGGAACGAATTAAATTTGTATGTAAAGGAACCACTGCAATTTCTTTTATACTCAAGCTGTCCAACAATGCACACCAAACACAAAACCATATCTGAACTGACAATTGTTTATGTAGTATCAAGACTAATCTTAAGAAGGAGCATAGTGGAGCATGATAAAAAAGAAAACAAGAGTAGCCAGAAACTAAGTGAGTAAGTGTCTGGTAGTAGTTTCCTGATTTTGATCGCAAGAGAGGGAAAATGCATAAATGTGGCTTGGTTGTTGTTTGTAACCCACTTAACTCATCTTCCTGGGCTATGAAGATCAAACATTGCTGTCGTTACATCTTTTTTTTTTTTTTTTTTTCTAATTTGTTGGTGACACAAGTGAATGGTGGGCTGCTCTCGCAGGAATTAAGGTTCTTGTTTTGATCCTTAAAAGTCATTTTTTTAAATCTTCAATTCATAGATATCTCATTACGATGCCACTTTGTCTGACCCCACAACAAAATTCCTATGACTCCACCCACTACACAGGAAGCCCAGGAGGCTCAGCGTATTTAAAACACTGTCAAATGTGAGACACCAAGATCCTAGATTCTATTCTTGTTCGCAAAAAAAAAAAAAAAAACGTATTCCCTACACCGTGAATGTAAGGCATCATTTGTTTTCAATGACGCCGAGCCATTCGTAAGTAGAAAAGCAGAAGATGAGTGCACAATTGCGCCGTTTTGCTTCACTTCCCATGTCTGTCACAGTTCAACGGCAGTTCAAGCGACAACGACCATTCCTGACGTAGGACGTTCTTTTGTCTGGTCTCCACTGTAAGATGCTGTCGTTCTTCACTTTGACGGCCCTCATTCTGCTCAAGAATCCCCTCCTTCACCGTGGAAGAATGTATGGGAAATGGACTAGCTTCTTGGAATGCCACGTGCAATCCCTGCCAGCCAGAGAGAGGGAAAAAAATGACGCATGATTTTCAATCACTCATCAATTGTGAATTCAGCTGTGGGGGTTACGTCCACTGAGGGTAAGTAAACGTGCCACTGCCAGTAATGACACGGGGCTGTCTCCGTGCCTACCCCCGCCCCCGGTCTATCCGACTCCCTTCAACTAGATTGGAAGGCTGCAATATCTGGCAGCAGTGGTGGGTGGAAGGATATTCAAACTTTCAGCATGGTTTAAAAATAGGCCGCCTCCTTCTCCGAGACAAAAAGAGAGCCCTGCTAATAATCACGGCTCTGTGCTGGCTGTCTGAAGCATCTGGTCTGCGAATGTGTCATTTTTTTAGGAGGGGCCTGGGAAACTGTAGACACCAAGCTGCTCGCTGCCCAGAATAAGAACCATGGGAATAATTGAATGGACCTTTCCAACCCCCTCTATTCGTGTGGGCCACTAAACTTGCTTGTGTCCAGGATTGGCTCAGCTGCCAGTATAAGTTACTTAGTGGCTCGTTTTAGTAGAAACAGATTATTTTTATGGTAAGACATTAAGAAAAGCTGAGGGACACAATCAGGTCGACAAATCATGGAGGATAAGGGGCGCCAGGCAGGCCAGCACAGAGCACAGTTTATGATAGGAATGTCAAATAAAGTCCCATCGACCAAATTAGAAGAATGCATCATTATACATCAGTTCACTTGGTCAACATTTTCTATGCAGCCAACCTTCTAATAAAAACACATCTACAGTAAAATGGCCCAATTTTAGCTATAATGTATCTTGACTCCTACAATCATTGGGTTTTTTTTTCTTTCCATTTTCTTTTCAATCATTGATATTAATCATCCTTCAAAACATGTATAGTGGTACCTCGACATACGATTGCTTCGACACACGATCTTTTCGACATCCGACGTAAAATTTGACTCGCCATTTGTTTCTACAGCTGACGACATGCTCGAAATAGGACGATTTATGACAGCGGCACAGTTACGTTGTTTTCCCACAAGAAGGACGCATGGCAAATTTACTTGTGAGAGAAATGAACATGGATTCAAAGAATGTTAGTCAGGTGGTGAGAAAAGGAAAAAGGTGAGACTTACCAGTGAAATGAAGATGGAAATGATAGAAAAATATGAGCGTGGTGAGCGCGTCCGTGAAATGTCTCGACAATACGGCCGTAGAATGTCCATCATCTGGACGGTCCTCCTCCGACCTCTGTTCGCCAGTCTTTATAAGACGATTATTATGATTGCAACATCGCCGAAAATTCGCCAGCTTCGTCAGGTTTTTAATCATTTATTTCAGAACTTGTGCAACACAACAAGCCTACTGTCCGCTGCAGCTGAACATGAAAAGTGAAAGTAAAAAGTCTTCTCTCACTCTATCACGTCAGGCATGCAGTGCGTTCAGGTACACCACCCAAAATATATTCACCACATTAGTGGTGAATTATAATGGATTATTATGGGAAAATCCTGCTTGACATACGACCATTTCGACTCGCAAACAAGGTCCTGGAATGAATTAACTTTGTATGTAGAGGTACCACTGTACTTCCATTTCAGAACACATCCTTGCAATTCACATCACAGTACACTAAGGACTTACTAAAGTGAGATCAAATTTGTTTGTTTAAATTCTTCAATTAATTATGAATGGCCCTGATTTCAATGTAGAAATCAGGAGTGTTCATATGCATTAGACGTACATCGCCTTTAATGGTACTGGAAAATTATCGTTTACTGCCAGATCTATCAGTTGAAAATGGATTTGACGTTTACCTCCGTCAATGGCATCAATGAGCTACCCACAGCATCACAATTGTTGAGATGGATTTTTGTGTCTGGTTATTACATGACATGACTGATGATGCTAAATGAATATTGGTGTGTGCAAAGTGGGGTTTCACCGTTTGCTGACATCACAGTGTGGTAGCGCCACAGCCAGGGAGTGACTGACTGGGAATGAGGCGCTTGATTGCTCTCTGGAGCAATGCCCACTCAGGGGAAACCCACAGGAGCACTGGCAAGAAAGGCCACAGCGTGCCATGGTTTGAATACAATTCTTTGACAAATGTAAAAAAAATTAGTGTTAGGTTTTGTGTTTGTTTTCTCCTAGTGTGACTTGTCCCTGTGATTGCCCATTGATTTCACCTGATGTGCCTTCTCCTAGGCTATCCTCCTGTGCTCACCTGTTCCTTGTTGTCTCGTTACCCCTTGTCTGCTTGTGTGTATATAAGCTCCCATTTTCTGTTCACTCCTTGTTGCGTCATTGTCAATGTCTGTCTGTCTCAAAGTCAAGACCTCTCCAAGCCTTCGTGTACCAGTCCCTCCGTTTAAGTAAGTTTTGTTTAGAACCTTGCCTTTTGATCCCCAGTCCTTTTGTTTGTACTTTGTGCTTTTGTTAGTTATAATTAAAACCATTTTTTGAGTTCTCTGCCACCTGCCTTGCGTTGTTGTTTCCTTGCATTTGGGTCCACACAACCTGCCTGCCCGTGCGCTCCCTGACAGAAGGAGCTCAGAGCTGACCCTGATTGTCCCCCACCTCAGTCTCCTCTCTTCCACCTGCAGCACACCTCACTTCTTTTTCTGCTGTCCTCATACATCTCTTGGATTTTAAAGAGGTTTTCGAATTTCAGTGTAATTTTACGAATATAAACTTTGGACGAGTTCGTCAAAACAACCATGTCATTTTTAACACGTAACGGCAAGGATAATTTGCGTTTTTTGTAGGTTTTGTGCACTCCGTTAATAGTCCCTTCCCAAACCCGGAAGTGTGACGTAAATTCCCCAACGCAACAGAAGACTATCCGCAGCGAGCATAGCAGCAACAATGATATACATGATATTACCACCAAAAGTAACCATTCAGGATTGCTCTTTTGTAACATTAACGATGGAAAAGGCTCCCATGAAAGATGATCTACAATTAATCCCTACATGTTTCAACCTGAGGCGTCAGATGATGACGATTTATTCGGCACAGCAGACGTTAGAGATGACGCCGGTTCGGAGCTCGACACTCATCACGAAAGAGTGGTAGGCATCTAGCATCGTGATTTCTCTCTGAAGCTTTCTTTCCCCAGTCATTGTGTTATATAATTATCAGCATTTGCAAAAAAAGACAAGTAGTTATATATTGTAGTTCTAGTAATAATTATTTCAAATTGACATGAATAAACAACCATCAGAAATTGCAACATTGTGTTAAAAATGGCCGCGAATACAGCGATTACAAAGTAAACACTCCAACTTTCTTTAAATAAAGGATTACTTACTTACGTTTGATCATGGACTGACATAGAGAGAAGTTCTCCTCAGACATATGCTGCCATGTTAGCTGCCAAACAACTGCAAGCCGCTCTCTGTTTATGTTGTCGTCGTGCAGTAAAGCATAATTTTACGCCATATTTGTGGTGACCATGTGGCAGCTAAGTGCTCCTCCGACGTTTGCCGGTTTATCCGGCTGTACTCTCCAGCTGCTTCCCCGGCAGGCTGTCCGTAGCAGGGCAACGAGTTGTAACTTGCTCTCCGCCAGGCGGTTTGCTGATCAGCGAAGCCAATCGACAACCCCGCCGCCATGTGACATGTTTCAAGCTAGTTTTGTGTGATTTTTCGCTTCGAAAAGCGAAAATAAGTCTTTGAGACATCACTCGGTTCGGGTTAGTATGTCGGCTAGCTGTCATGCCTCTTGGTTTGTTTACATTCTCCGAAGCCGGGGCAGGGAAACGACAAAAGCCTGACTAACTACGGTGGCATAAAATATCATTCGGGAGGTGCGACAGTAAAGGTGAAGTCAACAGTTTTGACCATTATGGAGTAATTTTGCCATGTCATACTGAATAAATGCATTTTTATTATTTCCTATTACATTTAACACAAGAGTGTCTTTTGTCATGACCAAACCATTTATTTAGCAATTGGGGAAAAATACTTTGATAAAAAGAATATCCTGGGGCCGTTTACATGGTGACTCTCCGAGAATACGAAAAATTTCAAATTTGTATTTATATATGGGCCCGTCTCCATTCGAACAATGTCGCTATTCCGCATGAAAACGATGTGGTATTCATGCGAGGCCCTAGGGGGCAGTGCAGATTTACAAGGCGACAGCGAATGATGCACTTTGACCCCACCAAAGTTCCTCAGCCCGGAAAAAAATATGCCCGCCCACTCGAAGCAACGGCATTTTTCTTTTGTTCAAAAAGGCACAAAAATGGAAACATTCAACATATTTAATTTAAAAATATTATTGAAAGAGTAAATTAAAGCCGACTTTCCGCCATATTTGCTGTTTTTAATGTTTAGTAGCACCGCTGCGCACGCACAATGTGACGTGTACGAGTGCTGACGTTATCGGCGCGGTGTCGCGCCGCGGGAACCTTTGATATGCATGCAGAGTAGGCCCCACTCAATCCCCCACAATCGAATTCTTCCACTTTGGAGGCAGGATTCAGAATTTTTCATCTTCGCCTTCAGTCTTCGCTGACACCATATGCACGCGAGGCCAGTCCACAACACAATCATTGCGTCTTCGTGTCGCAGAGTCGCCATGTAAACTGCCCCTGAAACAATGACATTTTGCAGCTCTCTTCGTTGCATTTTCCTCGTTCTGAATAATTCCCCCTCAATGGACTGAATTGTAAATCAGATGAAACCATTACCCTGCCGACGCTAGAGCCCTATCATGATGGGCGCGGCTAAACGGCGGATTGAAAGACTAATTTCTCGTCATCTGTGCTTTGCCAAATTGTTGTATATAGTCAAATCATCTCAAAATATGATTCAAATTCACATAATAATGCTATTTAAGACTCTTTTTATCCTGTCGTAAGCACTTTAAGGGGTCCGTATGCCCGGTGGCACCAGGCTGCCTTTTACAGGTCAGTGTTGGTACTGTAACATTTGGTTTGGGAAAAGAAGACTACAGACTGACAGTGGACATGTGTGGAGAGAAAAAAAGTCTTGTAATAAGAAAGAGGGGTTTGTGTGTCATAAAAAGGGTTTAATGTGTCACTGCTTGGTTAGCGTTTAGCAGTGAGTCACCTACTTCTCCAAATGTGCATTTTGTCATGAAATGTACGAATTTTGAGTTAACAATTTGAAAGTCCTGATAGAATTGCTCATCCCTATTTTCGGGAATGCCCATTGGGAGGACAGCGTGTTTGTAATCGTGTATCCACTTACGAGCAATCAAAGCTCCATTACTACTGCATTTTAAGGCATTAGAGATGTCAACATTGTTAAGGCGTGTGTATTGTTTGCTCAGTCAAGGAAAATTAGAAAATGAATTCCTCTGGGCAAGAGTGGAGTGTGTTCACGAACAGGGGGGTGGGGGCAGTAATGTGAGGGAGGTGCACATGTGCAGGGTCAGAGGGTGGGTGTCTGTGTGCTCAGGGAGGGTGGTGGCGCTAGAGAGTGTGTGTGCGTGGATGTGGGGTGTGTGTGTTAAGTGGTGATGGTGGTGGGGGGCAAATTGTGCTCAGTCACTGACGGATCATTTTCACTGAGACAGCTGAATTGTGGGAAAAGAGGAAGCACAGTGGCTCTGCCGTTTGTTTAGCTTGTCACAACCTTCCACCCAGACGCAGCTGAGCGTGCACTGATTAAAAAGTCAAAAGCGCATTTTTACACACCAAAGTACGGAAAAATGGGAGCCTCTGCAAACAGCTCACAGGTATGACAGGGAAATCCCTTTATATCTGTACAAGCAAACCATGATGGCTTCATTTTTATTGGCCCCTTATTTAGTGGACGAATCCCGACAACGCGTAAACATCTCACCATGTTTTACACCAACAATTGCTCACATCTTAACCAATTTTAAAGTGGGGTAACGTTCGAAGCATGTGTTTAGTTATGCCGTTTGTTGTTCAATAAAAAAATAAGGAAAACTACATGTGTAGCCTTAAAACATCACTTTCCAATAACACATTTGCAGCGAGTTAGTTAAAAAGTCTTCCAAAGCAACATGAATTGAACATGCATTGTGTTGCATTCGATTAAAATGTGGTCAATAATGTGAATAATTTAACAGGTTGAAGCGGAGGTTCAGAATTTTTTTATATTAGGCTTAATCTTTCAAAAAATTCTGTGCAGTTTATAAGTTATTTGTTAGTTTCAGGGCTCCGCAGTGGCTAAGCTAGCGCAAGTCAATGATGCCTGCTTAGCATGCCAATAAAAAACGATACAGATCTACAAACAGATCCAACATAGTCAAATAAATTCAAAATGTAGATCATCGTTCCAAAACACCCAAGCGGACAAAACAATGTCACACCAAACTGCCGTAATTCATTTCATTCTGCGGGACTATTTTTTTCGATGCGTAAAACGACCACAATAGAGAGGAGTGCTTCGACCACTCGTGCTCACGCTGCATTCGAGGAAGGTGGGAAGCCGGACCTATCCTACCCCAATGGTACCAATTGCGACCTCGAAGCGTTCTACAAAAATGTAAACAGCAAAGATGGCTGATTGCGACAAGTTGTTTTTTATTTTGGCCATAAAAAGACATTCTGACCTCCAGCAGACCTGCCTTTTCGTAAGCGATCAAATAGTGGAGGCATTCCAATGATATTTTTCCAGAACGGAGGTTGAAAACTCTGACTTCCCAACTTCATCAAATGCAGCATCAGTCTGCTGAGTTAACTGACGGCCGGCACCATGGCAAAATGTGCATTTAGAAGCTGTGGAAACAGACAGAAGAAATGGGCAAAGCGAAATTTCCACAAATTTCCTATGAAGAACGAGGAACAATATAAACTGGTTACTTGCTGCTGGCTACGACATAAAAAAATCAGCGGTGAAAAATAGCAATGTGATATCATTCCACTCTGCTTCTCTGCAGAGCTGCTGGATTACAAATGTTGCTGTTCATACTGCAATATTTGACATGCGATGGCAAGTTTTAATAACTTTATCCTGAAAACATAGCCAACACTATTGATTGTATGGGTCATCGATGAATTTCATGTGTAGATGTTGTTTTGTTATTTGCTAAATCAGCCCAATTGACTCGCGCTAGCTTAGCCACTCCAGAGCCCTGATGCTAACAAACTACACAGAATTTGTTGAAATCAACTCTACCCACGAATTCAACCCTCACAAACTCGAAGATTAAGCCTGATGTCAAAAATTCTAAACTTCCTCTTTAAAGAAGGGATTTTTTTATTACATAAGTTTTCCATTTTTGATTAATTCATTCATCTTCTATGCAACTTATCCTCACGAGGGTCATGCGGGTGCTTGAGCCTTAGCCAGCTATGGGCAGTGTACACCCTTACACACCCTCCAGTATTGCACTGCATTCTCCGGGCAGTGGTGGCATGAGGACAACAGAGGTGTCAGTAAAGAGCCCCATTCAAATGCGAGTAGGCGGGCCAGCACACGGGAGGCGAGCGGCCCCCAAGGAGCGCCTCGGCGGGGTCAAGCCACCCTCCCCGCAATACAAGTCAGCAAGGTGTGTGAACTTTTGCCTCGTCCCACTCGGTCCGTCATCCGGCAAATGGAGCACATCAGCCACACTGCTTTGGGCGGAGGGGGTTGCTCGGAGGTGGGCGGGGGTGGGGGGAAAACACCTCACACAGGCTTCCTTTGTGCTCAGGGCAGAGGTTTGCATTTCTCAGGCTGGGTGTGCTGAATTAAGGAGATGGGTGGAGCGGATTGGAGAAGCGAAGAACATTGTTGGAGTAATTACCACTCATGCTCATTATCATGCTCATGTTGATGAGCAGCTTACTTCTCACTGAAGGTGTCACCTGGTCTGCATTACACTGACATTGAATACATTAACATGCACACATTTTGGTCAATTCCTGAGCATTTTGTGAACTGTATTGCCTGCTGTGAAGACAGATCTTTTTCGTGGATTGGTATTGCATCGTGTAATAAAGACGTGGTCTCCATTTGTCAGCCCCAAAAAATCAAAGTTGGGCATTATCTCGCCGCATGTATCTGATACCATTTTTACCATGTTTACTGGTCCGAGGCCAATTATATTGTATCTGAGATGAGGATTTTTTTTATCTTATTGAGATAAAGAATTGATTGAAATGCAGGAATTCTAATTGCCTGAGAAGCCAGATTTCGGCTGGCTTGGAGCAGTCGAGCAGATCAGTAACCGATGGATGCTCCTCTGAGCACGGGTTTGTTAACACAGGGTCAACAGGAGCAAAAGGCGAAGTGGATATTTTGCTAAATGGTTATTTTACTTAATTTTACTGTGTTAATATTACATATTCTTGTGTAGCCATCAAGACGTTGTACACATTATGCCAAATAAACAGTCCTGTCTTGATCACAACTTTTGTGACCCATTCCTTTAAAACAAATCTGGTCTTCCAACTATGAATAAGAAACTTGAGAACAGACGATGGACGGATTACTCAATGTTTATTAATGACAAGGGAAAAAAACACTGTAATACTAATGACAAACGGGGAGAACACTCTTGCTTACCAGGCAGGAGAAAACATAAACAAAAGTACAGAAACAAAGATATGGCGGAAAACACAGACAAGGTTGAAAAATAAATTTCTTCTTGCACCCCTCTTTAAAATAAACTGCTGTATTTTAAGCCAAAAGAACTGTTGTGTTTGATAGAACAATATGTCTACATGCTGCCATAGCAGTTTCATGGCGCATTAAGCCCCCAAAACTATTTTTAATGTGTCCATTTTACCCTGGAGACCCCCGTTTACAGACACCGCACAACCGGTTTTGTTTCAACCCAGCCATAAAAAGAAGTAATCATATTTATTATTTAAAATGTCTATCATTTTTATCTTAGAATCATTAATTGATGTCTAATACAGTATTTAGTTTTAAAAAATTAAAACGACTTTAAAAAATTATTCACTCGCATATTTTAAACTTTTAAACAAGTAATGTCACAGTGAAAAAATAGTGTCTGTATAAAGGTCACGGATATCTACCTCAAAACTATCGCTTAATTGGTTTTTGGTTAGTGTCACATTTTCGCTGATATTTTAGATGATAAATATTTGATCCAAACAAAGAAAAACTGGGGGGAAAAAAACGTTTAAAAAGGTAAATATTTGAAAAACTAAATCTCAACCAATCCTTGATGTCTGCAATTTCTGCATCGAGACCCTTGTTATATTACCATGTTTCAACCATAAAATCCCCATAAAGTCCGGCTGTGGCTATTCACAGCTGTGTCTTGACACTCGGTGAGACATGCTACACGTAGTTTTTGGATCGAAACAAGGTAAATACGTGATAATATCTCGTTAAACCTCAGAGCAGAACTTCAAATCACCTGAGTGTTTTCCGCCATATCCATGGGGAATTCACTTAACGAAGAAGAATATAAACATATCTCTCAAAAATCGGATCAGAAGTTTAAAAAAAACTATATCGGGACATCCATAATATTAAACATTATACCATTTGCTCATTATCCTGGTACTGTATACAGTGGAGCAAATTAGTATTTAGTCAACCACTAATTGTGCAAGTTCTCCCATTTGAAAATACAGTATTAGAGAGGCCGGTAATTGTCAATATGGGTAAACCTCAACCATGAGAGACAGAATGTGGGGGGGGGGAAAATCACATTTATTTGCAAATCATGGTGGAAAATAAGTATTTGGTCAATACCAAAAGTTAATCTCAATACTTTGTTATGTACCCTTTGTTGGCAATAACGCAGGCCAAACGTTTTCTGTAACTCTTCACAAGCTTTTCACACACTGTTGTTGGTATTTTGGCCCATTCCTCCATGCAGATCTCTTCTAGAGCAGTGATGTTTTCGGGCTGTCGTTGGGCAACACGGTCTTTCAACTCCCTCCACAGATTTTCTATGGGGCTGAGCTCTGGAGGCTGGCTAGGCCACTCCAGGACCTTGAAATGCTTCTTACGAAGCCACTCCTTTGTTGTCCTGTTTGTGTGTTTGGGATCATTGTCATGCTGAAAGACCCAGCCATGTCTCTTCTTCAATGCCCTTGCTGATGGAAGGAGATTTTCACTCAAAATCTCTCGACACATGGCCCCATTCATTCTTTCCTTTACACAGATCAGTTGTCCTGGTCCCTTTCCAGAAAAACAGCCCCAAAGCATGATGTTTCCATCCCCATGCTTCACAGTGGGTATGGTGTTCTTCGGATGCAATTCAGTATTCTTTCTCCTCCAAACACGAGAACCTGTGTTTCTACCAAAAAGTTCTATTTTGGTTTCATCTGACCATAACACATTCTCCCAGTCCTCTTCTGGATCATCCAAATGCTCTCTAGCGAACCGCAGATGGGCCTGGACATGTACTGGCTTCAGCAGGAGGACACGTCTGCCAGTGCAGGATTTGAGTCCCTGTTGGCACATTGTGTTACTGATAGTAACATTTGTTACTGTGGTCCCAGCTCACTTTAGGTCATTCACTAGGTCCCCCAGTGTGGTTCTGGGATTTTTGCTCACCGTTCTTGTTATCATTTTGACGCCACGGGGTGAGATCTTGTATGTCTTCCATTTTTCTAATAATTGCTCCCACAGTTGATTTCTTTACACCAAGCGTTTTACCTATTGCAAATTCAGTCTTCCCAGCCTGGTGCAGGTCTACAATTTTGTCTCTGGTGTCCTTCGACAGCTCTTTGGTCTTGGCCATAGTGGAGTTTGGAGTGTGACTGACAGAGATTGTGGACAGGTTTCTTTTATACCGATAATGAGTTAAAACAGGTGCCATTAATACAGGTAACGAGTGGAGCCTCGTTAGACCTCGTTAGAAGTGAGACCTCTTTGACAGCCAGAAATCTTGCTTGTTTGTAGCTGACCAAATACTTATTTTCCACTCTAATTTGGAAATAAATTCTTTAAAAATCAAACAATGTGATTTTCTGTTTTTTTTTTTCACATTCTGTCTCTCATGGTTGAGGTTTACCCATGTTGACAATTACAGGCCTCTCTAATCTTTTCAAGTAGGAGAACTTGCACAATTGGTGGTTGACTAAATACTTATTTGCCCCACATTATGTGCAAAAATTGACACAAGACAAAAGGAAAGTTTCTCATTGCTCACCTTGATTTAGCATTTTGATGAGTTGTGTTGCGATGTTGTGATATCTCAGTATGGAAGGCCGTGGTGTGGGAATATTCAATGCAAACAAAAGAGGGTTTAGGTAAATATGACCTACTTCTCTTCTCGTATGGTCCAATTTGAGTAAAGATAGCAAACTGAGCTGCTTGACTTATTTTAACGACAGTAAAATTAGTTACTGTTCTATTTAAAAGGAGATATTTCAAGGTGTGTTGACAATTCAAAAATAACTAGGAGCTATTTCTGCAGGCGGTAAACTGTTTGAATCCTTATACCAAAAATATTATGAGTGAAAATATAATTATAGTTGTATAATTAATGTGTTGTGTGCTAGATACAAAATTTAAAGAAAAATAGAAATAAAAAATGAAAACGTTTTTTTTTTTCCTTCCTGGGAAAAAGACTAAAGTAAAATGTTTAAGAATTTCATCTTGGAAAAGATTGATGGATAGATCTTATACTTCTTTAGTATCGAAATATCACATTGAGATCCCAAACAACAAATGCAAAATTAGACTGGATTATCACTTTTATTCTTTGATTTAATAGAAATGTTTTTCTTGTAAAATAAAGCTTTTTTGCGTTACAAAATATTACGTTTATTTTAAGACTTGTTGCACATAAGATCCCCAATGTGTCTCCATACAAATGTGAAAATTCTCGTAAAATTTTACCGAAAAACAATTCCAAGTAAATTCCTTTCAGGTGTCAATTTAGACATTTTTTAATTTTCATTGAATCCGTTCTCAAAACTCTTTTTTGCTCAATGTCCTCTGAATGGATAAAATAAAGGATCTAGGGCACTGCATATAATCTAATTAAGTTACCAAGAAAAGAGAACATTGAAGAAAAAGGCACAGATTTTGTCAATCTCCACGATTGATTTAATTAACTGCAAATCTCACGCCGTGACCCCTGTAATCCTGTTTTTTTGCCTTTTTTCACCCGCTAAAAATTAAAGTTTAACTATAAATAGAGGTGGATAATGCAGTTGACCCATGGGGTTAATTCTCTGGCTCTTGGATGCTCGCGGCCCCCCGGAGGCCCTAGCTGCACGCTCTCCTCGGGTTACATTACCGTGAACTCGAGAAGCAGCGTAAGGAAATGAGTTCATATGGAGAAATGAAGCGAGGATTTGGTGCGCTCGGGCACCTTTGCAGGCGCTCCAAAGATGAGAGGCCCGCAATGGGCTGAGCCTAAGTCTCCGTTAAGACCCCTCACTTTCACGCGTTCACATCATGAGATCGCCAAGCGATGTCAAATGAAAGAAGAAATGCCGGAGCCTCATCTTAGATGAAGTTTTCCACTTTTCCAACTCAAATAGTGCATTCTTAGAGCTAGCCATGTACCGGTTACATGGTATGAAAACGTCACGGTTTCAAAACCACTAAAATTTTCTGTCATACCGTAGTAGGGTAATTTTTATGTCCCAAAAATGCAGCGAGAAATCCGTGGCTTGTTGCTCTGTCCTGTGTCTGTCGGTGACACTAAACCTGAGTTTTTTTCCCCCTCAAAAAAGACAAAGTCCCTAGTATGGGAGTACTTAGGCTACCTAGAAGAAACAGACAGCCACGGCTTCGAGGAGGAAGGACAGCCGACATGCTTGTGGAGGGTGGTTGCCAGAGGAAGCAACACCTCCAACATGATTTCACATTAAAGTGACCATCATCTATTACTTTACACAAAATTTAAGGTAAGTAAACATTGTCGTGGACGTTTCCCATCAGCTACGAGAATTCACAGGGTGTTTAGTGTGTCTAGCATGGTAAAACAAATACTATAACGTAAGCTTGTTAATGAGGCAGATAACGTGGCTAGTTAGCATGCCAAGACGGCTAATTAGTTTCCTCTCTACTATTAGCCTACTTTTGTAAAGTCTTCCGCCATTGTAAACATCTGTTCAAAATAACATTTTCATAATACAGGCTAGGAGTGGGAACCTCTTGGTACCTCACGATACGATACAATTTGCGATATAAAGCTCACGATAACGATGACCTGACGATATGGCGATACAAAGATTATCGCTGCATCGGTCAGGAAATCATTCCAGGATATTCTACAAACAACTAATAAACAGAAAAACAACCTTCATCTGTGAATTGGAATGAGTTTATCACTAATAGATGTCCAATCCATTTGAACTGGGAGGGTGGCAGCGAATGAACGAATGTTCCCTCCCACTTCAAACGGATTGAACTTCTATGGCCAGTAGTGGCAGCCAATGCCAGGCAATGAGGTAATTTTGGGCCATTTAAGGTCATTTACCTGTTGATTTTCAGTTACTTCCTGCGGATTTTGGGGTATTTTATGGGTTTCTTCCAGTTTATTTTGAGTCACAGAACAGGAAGTGACCTGGGAATCACCCAAATGAATAAGCAGTGACTCAAACTCAACAGGAAATGACCTGTAAATGCCCTAAAAATCGATCAGAATGACTGTGAATGCTCTGGTTTCGAATGAACGAACGTTCCCAGTCTAAATGGCTTGGGCGACGAGCACCGTCAATGCAGCCTTAAGGCCGAGTTATACTTCCGCGTCAGACCTGCGCCGTCAAGGAAGACCCGAGTTACGACCCTGCGCCGTAGCCTGACGCGCTCCTCTCGAATTTTCTAACCTTCGCGTCGCTTAGACACGTATGATGTGGCGAAAACAGACTGTGATTGGTGTGCTCAGACTGTTGTTTCTGGTTCAGCGCGAAATCACCGCCATTGTAGAATAGAATCAAACATTATTTTTCTACACGCAAAAATGGACCAAGCTGATGGGAGTATCATTGAAGAGCAAGTATGATTGTCAAATGGCAAGGTCGGCGATTGAAAAAAAAAAAATGGAAGAACCACCGAAACGTGTGTGTTCGGAATCGAGTGGCCACACGAAGCGGTGACCCAGTCGGCCAAAAACTGCTTACTTTTTATCACTTTATGTCGTATTTTTGGTTGGTGCACTTCCTCATTTATTGTGTACATATGTTTGCTGTGAGTCTGTGACTTATTTACGTGTCGCACTTCAAGTATATGAAGAATAAAGCACAGATTTGGTGTCAAGAGTTGTTTTGATCTTTAATTTTCAATAACAGACAGTTCACACACGATACATCATCACTGATTGAGAGTGCCTCGGTGCTTTTTATGATAACATTAAAATCAAGGCTCCCAACGCAGTTTGGGAAGTTCCATAGACGCCAGAAATCTGCTATGGCTTCCCACCGGCTGGTTGTAGGACACGGCAAACAAATCGGGCTGGAAGGCTTTGCAGACCTTGGACGCAGTGCTCGACGCCAGTTTGAAGCTTGCCGCCACAGCTAGCTCTCTCCACCCGAGTCTAGAACTCTCTGTGCGGCATCAAAAGTCAGCCAGACCGGCGCGAAACCGTCTTCTGCGTCGCCTGCCCCTCAACATTTGTATGTTCAACATTTATTCAATGTTGATAAGCACAAGATTTACATTCAAGAGTTCCATCTTTCATTGTTTATTTTTTCTCTGTTAAACTAGACTAGCGGAAGTCAATAAGCATGCCCCAAAACCGTACAAACATACCGCCACACCCCTCTAGTGGCTTGGCGGTGAATTACAGAGCAACGTGTTCCCTCACCGCAGAACTACCGAATGTCGAATGACGCCGTAGTCGCTGCGCTGTCACCGCAACGCGGGAGTATAACTCAGGCTTTAGAGTTAACTGAGACACTATTATGGTGGAAGATTTAGTAGCAACTTGTTGCTTCATTTTTATTTATTTATTTTTTTTTTTAGACATCGACACCTTTTTAAAACGATATCTCGATTTTTGGCAGGAACTTATCGATAACCATTTAGGATACAACGTATCATGATATATCACCATTTCGATATTTTGTCACACCCCTAATACAGGCTGTGGTGGGCGTATAATGTGAAAATAATTATATGATTCAAACACACGCGCTCTGTCTCTTACGCTCACTCTCCATTAATATTCAACTAATTATTAAAAATTATTAAATTATATATATATTATTAGGGCTGTCAAAATTATCGCGTTAACGGGCGGTAATTAATTTTTTAAATTAACCACGTTAAAATATTTGACGCATTTAACGCACATGCCCCGCTCAAACAGATTAAAATGACAGCACAGTGTAATGTCCACTTGTTACTTGTGTTTTTTGGTGTTTTGTCGCCCTCTGCTGGCGCTTGGGTGCGACTGATTTTATGGGTTTCAGCACCATGAGCATTGTTTAATTATTGACATCAACAATGGCGAGCTACTAGTTTATTTTTTGATTGAAAATTTTACCAATTTTTTAAAAACGAAAACATTAAGAGGGGTTTTAATAAAAGATTTCTATAACTTGTACTAACATTTATGTTTTAAAAACTACAAGTCTTTCTGTCCATGGATGACTTTAACAGAATGTTAATAATGTTAATGCCATCTTGTTGATTTATTGTTATAATAAACAAATACAGTACTTATGTACTGTATGGTGAATGTATATATCGGTCTTGTGTCTTATCTTTCCATTTCAACAATAATTTACAGAAAAATATGGCATATTTCAGAGATGGTTTGAACTGCGATTAATTACAACTAATTTTTAAGCTGTAATTAACTCGATTAAAAATGTTAATCGTTTGACAGACCTATATATTATAAATTATTAATAGTAGTAGTTGTATGTGTTTTACATAAAATCAGTTTGATCATATATTGTACATAATTCCAGTTCGATATTACCAAGGGTTCTTGTCCTAATGTTGAGCAACTTGAGCTGTGGCTGTGGGTATAGTCTAAGTTCTATTTATTTCAGTTTTATTTAAAATATATTTCAGTTATTAATTTTTGTCATTTTATTTATTTATTTTAACATTATATTCATGTTTATGTTCCAATTTGCAAATATGTTGTGGAAAATAAAAAACCTTGTTCAATGGAAAAAAAGTTTTCTTTAAAAAAAAAAAACATACATCTCAAAATTACACATTTCAGAGTTGTGATGGCAATACCGTGACACCGCAGTATTTTTGCTTAAGGTTATCATACCATCAAAATCTCATTCTGCCACATACCTACTTAGAGCACAAGTCAGGTGAAAGTTTTGCAATTAATAGCAGATAAAAGAACTTGTTGAGAGCAGTGTCCCCACATGCCCACCGCCCTGCTGAATAATTGCTTCTTCACCAAATCCTCTAATGCTTTTCACAATTGCAAATGGTGTTTGAACATGAAACGCAGCAGATTAGCCTTCTATAGTATAACAATGCCAGACAAAATATACAGTTCACCTTATTTTACGGGACTAGCAGCTTCAGAGTTAATCTTTGCTCTACTAATCAAAATAGAGTGTGATGAATAGAAAAATGTGGCTTAAATACACAGTAAGAAGTCAAACAGAGGGTGACGTGACGAGGTTATTTCATTATAGTGACAATCAGGAAGTCCTGGCGTACACACTGAAATATCACACCCCCACGTAAGCTCACGCAAACAAACACAAAGTTAAACTCCACCATGAATTTACACGCGTACACGCACGCACATACACACACAAAACAGAGCAATGATTGCCTGAGCAGCTGAGCTAAACTGTGGTCTGGAAAGTCCATTCAAAGAGCTACTGTGGTGCTGCGCCAAGTGTAAAAGTGCATCCTCGGGGTGGGGAGTTCAGGGGAAAAGTTTGTTACTGCGGGCATCAAGTAACAAGGCACCATTTCCTTTGCAAAAAATTAATGAGCGATGCTAGTATTGAACATGTTTATTTCACAGCCCAATTGAGCACTTCCTGTACTACTTTGGTTAACAAAACACGTTGTTCATCATGTGGTATTTTTTGAGGTAAATTCTATGTGGACAAATTAGTTTAATTCATGAGGTAGATGAAACCAAACCTGCCAGCCCATTAACAGTTCAAACGTATCTGCATCTATTGCCATCTACGGTTTGAAATTTCATCATCCACTGCAAGCCCTCCACGTCCATGAGTTCGTATTATTTTGCCATGGCACAAATTAGTGCATGGAGTGTCACAGGTAACCTCATAAGTGCATCATAAAGTGAGGACACCCGTGAAATAATAATAGAGGAAAAGCTAAAAGGGAAGCAGATGTGGGTATTATACTTTCACTCAACTGATTCCTCTTCATTGTATGTACACTGGGACAATTCAAGTATCTCTCGTCCAATTAAATGACTTAGTGGAGCTAAAGCGGTAGCTCTGTTAAACTGTGCATGTAAATGTAGTAACAGATGCTATACTTAAGCTCTCCCTCGATGCATGCTGTGCACCGATCCATTAGTGCGTGTGCGTGGGTGTGTCTTTATTGGATTAAAATAAGAGAGAGTGTATTAAGTGAATTTCCCCCAAGGAAAGCAATGCTCTTGTATTTGGACACATGATTTTGTGGCCTTCCTGACATAAGCTGGGAACTAAACTTAAGACAGATACAGGAAAAGCAGCAACGTGACGCACTGCACTAGCGATACCCTGATAATGGCATTCAAAAAGGATGACTCACTCAAAATCTGAAGTAAGGCGATGAAAATCCTGGCAAGATAAGTTAAAGCTCAGCCAAAAAAGTGAAAACATCAGAACTTTTCAAATGATAACATTCTGTAGCTTCCTTTGCTTGTAAGTTTCTGTATTTTAAAGGGATTCACGGATAGAAAGACGTGTACTTCTTAAACGAGAAATCTTATTAGAGCTAAAATAATTTGACATTGAAACCCCTCTTGATGTTTTCGTTTTTATACAATTTGTAAAATTAGTTTAACTAGTTGGTCGCCATTGTTGTTGACGTTGCAGGGCTGTGACATCGCATGGTTATGCTGCTGGGCTTCCAGAGTATGACTCTAGCGATATAAACATGTAATCTTTTTAAGTTTCAGTTTCAACCCAAGAGGAACATTAATGAGCAGGACAATACTGTCAATATTTCACAAAACGAGCAGCAAAAGCAAAATGAACAGGAAAGATGGGATGGGACGAGACAAGAATAGTAAAAGAAAAAACAGAGTTCTGCCACACCTGCGAAATGTCTACAAGAGGCGAATTTCAAAGTATTACCGTGCGCTTTCAGCTTGTTTTGTTTAGATGCATAGAGACAGAACATACTAAAGATGCATTAAGAAAATACTTAAACGTAGTAATATCAAACGAGGGTGGTTTAAATATGCTACGCGACTAATAGAGGTGGGAATCTTGGGGCACCTAACGATTCGATCAAGATTACGATTCAGAGGCTCTGATTCGATTATAAATTGATTATTAATGCACCCCAATAACCCCCCACACTTTTAATGTTTTGTACATTACTTCCAAAATATTTCCAAAACAGTAAATAAAATGCTCAAGTCCCCATTCTGTATCAGCAGCTTTAAACTACATTCAATTAATTCATTGTTGTGAATCAACGGTTAAAGTTGTTAAAATTGCTCCCGTTATTCCATAATTTTCCTTCTGACTACTTTCGACATGTCAAAGTTTAAAAATTTTTTCATAATTTAAAGACAGATTCAAGTCAAGATTTTGGCGATTTAAGAGTATTTTAGAAAAAAAAAGTTAATTAGGTTCATTACAAGAGAGCTTTCTAGAGAAGTCTACTGCTTTAAGATGGTGGCTGTTCACTAACGCCAGCAAGTCTGTCATTTCGGATCTAGTTCTCTATTCATGTTCTAACACCGCAGTCGTCTGTAATTTCGCATCTAGTTCTAAATATATGTGATATCTACCGTAGCCGTATGTGGCCGTTGTTTGTAGCGGCTGTCCACCACAGTCAGGTATTATTGTTTTTTTGTTTGTTTGTTTGTTTGTTTGTTTTTTTTTATCTAACAGCATGAGTTAAACATGACTTTTACTCTCTATCCTTTCTTCATTGTGTCCCGAAGACCACGCTGACTGTGTTTTAGTTCCGCTTTACCTGGTATAATTCAATAATCGGAATTTGGATGTTTGTGAATCGTTCTCGAATCTTCCACGGCCAAATCGTGAATAATCTAAGAATCATAAATTTCGCATGCCTCTAGTGACTAATGTGGTCAATAGATCAACAATCTGCCTTAAAGCTACCACAACGTATTGTGAGGCAATGAAAAGGTAATAAAAGACTCAATAAAAGTACAAATAGTAAGTCCTCGCCACTTTTAACCAATGAGCACATGTATTGGACGTCTCGCCGAGTAGAAGGAATTGCAGTGACCCGGTAGTATTTACTGAGTGACAGTGACAATCCATGTCATCACCCCAAGCGGCCATTGCGCAGCTAAAACATGGTGCCCTCAGTAGGTCAAAACATGTACCGTACTAAATATTTTATGTGTTTCAAATAGCATACAGTATTTAAGTAAAAGATAACAAATGTGGCATATTAGAGCCAACAAGTCTTTATGTCCGAGGTTCCCTTTAAAACAGTTTGTGCTTACAGCCACATTTGTCTCTAGCATAAAACTCTCGAGTGTCCACTTAAAGCTTTGTCCTTGGTCAGTTGCTAATCATATTCCATTTCATTTGTCACAGTTGCTCAGGAGCAATTGACCTTATGCTAAAAATGAATTAAAGTTTGTTCCAGGCACTGTCTCGAAGCAACTTTAGACTTCAAACATCTTACATCAAAGTCATTCAGCTCAGCTAAGAGAAGAAAGGGAAATTTCACGGCAAAAAAACAAGAATCCAAAGAAGGCTTGACACTATCATACAGTCATCGTGGCTGATTTAGGCACCATATTATCCTACAGCAGACATGTCCAAAGTCCGGCCCAGGGGCCGAATGCGGCCCGTGGTCAAATTTCATCCGGCCCCCAGCCTCTGTCATAAAATCAATAACCTCTGGCCCGAAAACAAACTTTTAATAAATTGGTCAGCAGTACTGCAACCAGGATATGAAGTAGTTTACACCCAAAATGCTGCCCCTCATTTACCCACCAAAAGGCAGCAGCACTTTAACCCTTTATTGCCAAATGTATCACATGTCATACAACTAAAATTTCATGATATTGAGACTAATTTAGAATTTTGACACTTCTTTTTGAAAAAAAAAGTGATGGCTGCATCTGCAGGTTCCATGAGAAAAAAAAAACACATGATTTAGCATGGGTTATAGCTATAGAGCGCTTATTACACATATTCATTTTGACTTTTCTTTTTACAAATTTGAAAAAAAAGGTTTCATTAGGACCTTATTTTATCAAATTTAGGGATTCTCTGATAATTTCTTCATGTTGGAGGTATTTAAGGGCTAAGCAACCTTACTCCGTGAGACCCATTACTTCCATTTTCTAAAATGGTGACAATCAACAAAAAAAAGGAAGTTGATCGCGCTTACGACGCGCCTGCGGTTGGCCCAAAAGACGCAATCGGCGAAAAGACCCACGCACTCAATCGACAAGCTGAAAAGGTAAATATTGTGTATGAAATTTGCCAAAAATGATGCAAACCGAGTGTTGTTTTTCAATTACCGATTCGAGCTAACGCTAGTTAGGCTAGCTGGTGTGTGGATAAGCCGTGTTGTGCGCGTTGCGCCGCGCTAATAATAATTAGCCATGTGCAGGCATGCACGTAACGTTAACATTCAATGACTCCGTGTGCTATACGTCTTGTATTACTTGTAACTAGTCACAAATTTAACCAATAACTCATTCATTTCACTTGTGTTCAATGCATTTTTTGTTGTCACGTGATCCTCCCTAGTATGATGCCCACACTGTAAATGCTCCCTATTTGGATTACAAAAAAACTAAACAAAACAGAAATACTGTACTACATAGACGTCATCATTTTGTAAGTGGGCCAATTTTGCATTTTCCCCAATAACTTCGGTTTTACTTGGAATTTGGGAATTAGATGAACTCAAGACACCCCTCTCAACATTTTAGCATCTCTGAACATCAAGTCATTTTTCTTTTTCTAATTGCCAGCTAGGAATGGAGGCATCCTCTTCAAAACCAACAAAAACGCAATTTTATTATTACCATCATCGAGAATTTTTCCTCCGTGTCATGTCCTGCTTTTGTGTTGACACTTGCCTTTGTGTTTCTCAGTGTACATCAGAAGCGATGACCGGCCACCACGCTTTGCTGCCTAAACTGCGCTTGAGAAGTACATGTACAAACAAGGTATTGTTCTGGATGCCTTTTAAAAAAAAAAACATCTCCTTCGTTTATAAAATGAATTGAACTATATTATTACTTCTTGTCTGATGTGTTTTTTTTTTTTTTTTTTTACACCTAACAGGTAGGAAAATCTGCCTTGCCGTCACCGCAGCTCCAACAGGCCAGCAGATCTCCGGCCAGCTCACGGTGACCTTTGGGAAATACAAAGGCAAGACCTTCATGTGGCTTACGGAGGAAGATGTCGGCTATGTCAAGTAGTGAGTATATATAAGAAATTGATAATAGGCAGTGGATTGTGTGTCTTTGTTACCCAAAATAAAAAAAATCGGTTTAAAACAACTACTGCATGCTCTCTTAAAAAGTCTCCTCGATGGCCACGTGAAGGAGAGGCGACGACAGAAGGGAAGGTGCGACACCAAAACTGGGGAGTGGAGGCTGAAGGAGCAGCTTCTACGCTACGTGGATATGTTCCCTCCGGTGTCATGCCACTTAGAGCAGAACATCGACCGGGCCATCTGCGGGCATGGCCGCTTCCGGTCCTTCACGTTCGAGGATATGTGGCAGTTTTATGACTTCTCCAAGCTCATCCATAACGATCTCCAGGCCGAAAGCGCAGAAGAATGGAAGATGGCCCAGGAAGCTTTGTGCGTCAGTGGCTACTGATGACGGAGTAGGACATCAATGTCACGTTAAGAGATTTCGATTGTACATCCTCACAAAGGAGGAGGGGGTTAGTAGGTCGATTAAAAAATAACATAATTTCCTTTGCCAGTGTTTTAATGCATTTCAGGGCTTATCCGTGATATTTATTTTTTGTTCTGTAGCGAGCTAAAGGCAAAGTTGCACCAGCTACGCCCCTCACGTCAGCTTGTGCATCAGCATTAGCAGCATTATCAACATGACCTGCTGTAGCAAATACACCATCATCATCAGCAGCAGTAGCAGCAGCACAACAACAAGCACCACCACCACAAGGTGATGATGAAGACTGGCAATGTAAAATACTACGCGCCTGGGCGCTTTGTGGCCAATCCGCACAGGGTCACAAAAAATATTCCAAATAAAAACAAACAAACAAAAACTACACGGTCAAGGCGTCCACGTCCAAAGGACTTTCTGGCAGGTCTTTTGAAAACTTTGTAAATTTTAAGGAGGCGGTCAATGACCTTGTAAAATAAAACACATTGATATGTACTTCATGTCTCAGCTACTTTTTACACACACAAATATGCAGTATGTTCGGCATAGCATATAGTCCTGTATATTGTGCACTTTCCCAATGAGTGCAGACAGAAAATTAAAAACCTAGTCCTTATTTCTCAACACTTCAATATCTGCAAAACACTTGCTTATCATTAAACTTATTTAAGACTCAATACAGGCTGCTTAACTTTTACTGTGTACTATAGCTCCTTTATTGAAATACAAGAAAAAAACTGGAATTTGAGTGTTATAACAAATACATTTAAAGCATACAGAGATTGGGAAAAGTCCTAATGCCCTTAATTGAAAGTGGAGAAAAAATAGGCCAAGACAACACAACAGCTAAAACGCAGTAATGATGAAATCTATAATGCTGCGCTTCGGACTACGACGTCACTTGAAGGAAACAACGTCAAACTTTGGTCCCGCCCTCCCGCAGCCTCTGAACAGATGCTCAACCACCCTGCGGAATGGAAAGATGCCAAGACCACCCAGAGGTAACTTGTTACCTGTTGGGCAGAATAACCTCGTGAATGAAAATTTAAAACCTAGTGACTTACTTCTAATGGAATACTAGTTTCTTAACACTTGTATATCTGATTAACACTTGCATATTGCAGTTTGCTATTGGCGTAGTTCAGGAGTCAGCTATCATTTTATTTATTTCAACATCATCCTTCGTACACTGCTTAGTTTAAATTTATTTTTAGGTAGTAGTAGTGTATATTATTTATTTATGTATTGACATTAATTTATTGTGTGATGCACTGATAGGGTGTTGCTATTTTTAATGTCATTGTACTATTTGAATGACAAAGCCTATTCTATTCTAACATTTAAACAGCCGTATTCAACCGCCTGCAACTACCACAGAAAAGACAACACACACAAATTGACCTAAAATATGAATGAATCAGCTCATCTGTGAATACGTATTTTATATAACAAACAAGGCATTTAGGATTCTTTTACATTGGCCAAAAACACACTTCCTTAAAATAAATTCCTATATGTAATCTTTAAAAAGCTTTGAAATGTCATAAATTTTCTTAATTCCAGAATAAATATGGTTCAAAACATTATTTGAAAGCAATTTTTTTTATTTAGGTAAAAAATGAACAACTTTTAGATGTATGTGCTTAATAAGAACAAATGGCAATATTTACTGAAGTAAGTAAGTGGAATAATCTCACATTCATCTGTTAAATAGTCTTTAACGGGCAAAACATGATGGAGAAAATGATTTGACTAGACTATGTGGGCCTAAAGTGCAGTAAGCAACCGGAATTAGTGCTCATTGTTTAAATACACTTTAAACTCATTCATAAACTGTTTTACAAAAAACTCACAGCTGCCACCCTGGAGGGGATGTTCAATTGGAGTGGGTTCGGTCACACACAGATTGCAGACCGGAAGGAGTACTGGCCAATCAGAGCAGGGTTGGGGTTCCACCCCACAGTCTGGACTGATGACCAATCAGAGAGGGCGTATTTAATTGTAGGGCAGAATTGATACAAATCAGTCAACGTTTCGCGATTTGAAGACAGAGGCCGCATCGCGCTCGACCTTTGACCCTTGACTCTAAAGTTGGCCCCGGACCTCAACGTTGAGCGCAGGTGTCGCTAGAGTTCGATTGCACTTCACGTGGGAGGAGGCCCCTGTGACGGCCGACGCTTCAAGGATAGGTGCAAATTAGACAATTTCTTCACTAAAATACGCAAAAACTGTGTCTGCCTCGTTTGCAAAAAGACGTCACTGTTTTTAAAGATTTCAATGTGAGGCGATATTACCAAACAAGACACGCTGACATGTACGACACGATTACAGGGAAGATACGCAGTGAGAAATTGAAGCAACTTGAAGCTAGTTTAATGTCACAGCAGCAGTATTTCGCAATAGCCCGAGAGTCGAAAGAGAAAAAAAATAATAAAGCAAACGTGACACACTGAATGGCTTGCTAAAATTTGCTTAAATATATTGTTCTAGGTAAAGGACGTCAGCCAAGGTCAGCCCCCCACATTTTTACCACACCAAATCTGGCCCCCTTTACAAAAAGTTTGGACACCCCTGTCCTACAGTGTAACTACATGTACAAGTTACACGAGGGTAGATCCTTGGAGAAAACAACAAAAGTGTTTCTACTCATTCTTGCAATGTAGGAGAAACAGTGAATTAACCCTAAAGTGCAGGAATCCCTGATTTCAGCTTTCAAACAGCAGAGAGTTCTGTCGTGCGCATCAAGAAGAAACGACTAGCGCCTGGAGAAAGTGCCAAGGATGATTGTCTTTACCTGATGCCTAAAATCTACACAGCTCACATAATAAACTGCTCACAACAATTGCTGTGCAGTGCAGTATATACACTGCTCACAAAAATTAAAGGCGGTATAAAGTATTCATTCCTAAATTTTATGCCATATACCGTTGTCTCTCTTCCTACTGGATCAAACATTTCTTTCAAGCTTTCGTTACACCAATGTTGCTTCACGATGGTAGTAAACAAACAACATGTTGGTGAGTACTTGTCCCTCTGAGAAAAAAACAAGCAAGAAAAAGAGACTTTAGCTCTCTCCTTCCTTTGAGCATTTGCTCTCTGTGTGGCCTTGGAGGGAGCGGCACACACATCCTGCCTCTCAGTGTGATGCAAGGTCAGATGGTCAAAGCAAAGGAGCCAGCAGGAAGACTACAGTGTGTCCATCTGCTGACTTGTCCCGTTGAGAGATGTGCTGCATTAGATGTGCTGAATGGACCTAGAATGCTGCACCCTCCAAAAAATGTATTCATTCCCACTAAATATTTTACAACCATGTTGCTGCGGTCCACATTCGCATTTCTACACTGTATATAATATTTACTATAATAGTTGGTTTTATCTACTCTAATGCACATACATGTTGATGTGGAATAGATTTTTGCTACAAACAATACTGCTGACTATTCTTGCCACAAACAGCATACAAAAAGTATATTGTATTTATACATTCATGTACAGTGTTTCACTTTTTATTAATCCAGCGCTGCCTATACACAGCTGCTATCAGACATTTAGAATTTTATATTTGTTGATGTTAGGATATTCATTTGCTTCTGTGTGGTAAAACTTGAATCGCCCCCTATAGCCATTTGAAAATGAGAAATACAGTCTTGTAATGTATGAAGGTAGATTTGAGTCTTTCTTATTCAATCATAAAAAAAGTTGCTTCAATCATTAAAAAAGTTGCTTTCATCAAAATATATATATATATTCATTCAAAAAAAGTCACGTCAATAGAGAAAAATAGTGTTTGAATGCAAAAAAAATTTTGAAACTCAAAATGATGCATTTGAAAACTATTTTCCTTGGATTAAATTTTTTTTTGATTGAAGTTTTTTTTTATTGAAACAAGTTTTTTGATTGAAGTAATATCATTTTGCGTTTGGGCCACATTTTGGCTTGGATATTTATGTCTTTATTATTCAATCAAAAAAGAAGTTGCTTCACACACGAAAAAATATTTTCGAAAGAAAAATGATTTTAATCAAAAATTCAATCATAGAAAAAAAGGTTTTGAATGTGAAAAAAATATTTGAGACTCAAAAATTTGCATTTGAACACTTAATTTTGCATTGAAAATGTTTTCTCCGATTGAAGCAATCTTTTTTGTGTTTGGACCATATATGGGGGGGGGGGTGTTATTGTCACTTTTTTTTTTTTTTTTTTTTTGAAGCGCAAAAACTTTTGAACTCACCTCAGGCAGATGACAAATCTACCTCCATAGTAATGCTACATTTTTTCCCCCTGTTCTTTAGTCAAATTTACGCCTACCTGCACTTCAATGTTATCTATATTTCTGGCAGCTTTCACATTTACTGCGCTACATGCATTCATTTTCCATACTGCTCATCCTCACAAAGGGCGCGGGGGTGCTGGAGCCAATCCTTGCTGACTACATACAGGAGGCAGCGTACACCCTGAACTGGTTGCTATTAAATCACAGAGCAAATACTACTAAGCGCTAACATTTTGACACCCACAATCACAACTATGAAGATTTTGTAGTTCTTTGTAGCGTTTTTTTTTTTTTTTTTTTTTTACTTGTAATTCTTTCTTCTCACCAATAATTGTGGCAAGCTCCTCGTAAGGAAAAGCGGCATGGAAAATGAATGAATGAATGAATATAGAACCACGGACACACATTATTTTATCCACTTAAACACTGAAACTGTGTCAGATTCATCTTCATATTCAATTTCCAACCCGTGTCGGTACGGACTTATTCGTAAAACTTAAATGTTGGTACTGGGCCAGTGTTCCGTCAGATTTTGTACCCCATCAAAAATTGCAACTTTGTGGTTCTGTACATGCGCGTAACGTTACAAACAGCCACAAATGCAGCGATTCTAAAATAAACACCAAAAACTTTCTCTTGAATACTGTACATGGACACACATGAAAGAAAAAAATGTGGCTGTGCTCAGCTTGTCTGCACACCGCTCTTTCTCCGCGTTTTCCCTGTGCCGTTAAGCATATTCATCTTGCAGAAGTATGTTTGTGATGTAACTTATTTATTTACCACCTTTGGATAATACTTAGAGTCCAACTGAATGTAAAAGAATGGTTATTGCCGCATTTGCTAAAATAATACAGCCATGACAGCCTCAGGCAGCTTGACTTGCCAGGTTAGATGGTTTTCCACTATTAAGGTTTGGGTTTTTTTATTTGGCTTTAACTGCAGTTTTGTCGGAAAGGCTCTAATTCTGAACTCATGAACATACAGACTACGTGTCCCATGATCACCATGTGTTCACGCAGCCAATGGGATGAGACTTGGGGGAATTAAAAGGGCAAATCACTGTTCTGTTATATATCTTGCGAGATGTGAGCGAGAGTTACGGTGAATGAATAAAAATGAAAAAATTTTTAAAAATAAAATAAAAACAAAGACTTGACATCACAGTACTTGACAGTGACCAGTGCTTGACAATGAACGAGGTTATAAACGCCGCTCACAACCGCTAGATCACAGTAACATTCATGAGACAAAAATATATTGCGTTCAGTCAAGGGCATAGGTTTGGTCGCAACATTGGTAGGGACGCTAAATGATCAATGCAAATAAATCTGTAACTTTCATGTTCATTGGTTCAGATGATGAACTGTTCAATTCAAACCTTTGTTTTCAAAAACTGCTAAAGATACATTTTGAAACTTCCAGAAAAAATGTCGGAATATTATTAGAAAATTTTAAATTGCAATATTTGAACATAAATTTTATTAACATACACAATAAATACAAACTTGTTAATAATGTCTTAACTATCCAGGAATACAAAAAATATACTTTTGTCTTAAGACCACTCAACATTGTCTGTCTAAATTAATTAATTAAAAACTTCTTATTTAGGGATTAACAAAAATAAATACAAATAAGGCCTTCCTTCAGGTATAACACAACTGCTTTTGTCCACAGACACAGGCAAAATACACAAAAAAGCTGATCAACCCGTGCGGGCGCCCAACATCTGGCGCCCCAAGCGCCCACCCGATCGACCCGTGCGATCGGCCCACGTCTGGCGTCCTGGACGCCCACCTGACTAGCCCTGACGGGCTAATGTTGCTCCCTCCTCCAGCATCCTTCTTCTCGCCGTGTTTGGGACTTTGTTTTCTTCGGAACGTCTGGGATCCGTCCCTTGAGTGGGGGGAACTGTTAGGTTTTGTGTTGGTTATCTCCTAGTGTGACTTGTCCCTGTGATTGCCCATTGATTTCACCTGTTGTTCCTCCTAGTGTATCCTCCAACCTGCATCCTCCTGTGCTCACCTGTTCCTCGTTGTGTCGTTACCCCTCGCCTCTGTGTGGATATAAGCTCCCAGTTTCTTTTCACTCCTTGTTGCGTCATTGTCTATGTCAATGTCGATGTCGAAGTCCTGTCCAACCCCTCGTGTATTAGTTCCTTCGATAAAGTAAGTTTCGTTTGAACCTTGCATTTTTGATCCCCAGTACTTTTGGTTGTACTTTGTGCTATTGTTAGTTATTATTAAAACATTTTTTGAGTTCACCGCAAGAGGCAGCAAGGCAGGTGCCTTTTGTTTCCCTGCATTTGGGTCCACACCACCTGCCTGCCCGGTTTTGCTGACAAGTACAGAATGCTGCAGCCATAGTTCTCACAAATACAAGGAAACTGGACCACATTACACCGGTTTTGAAATTGTTACAGTGGTTTCCATTGAGTCAAAGGATAGACTATAAAATATTACTGCTCGTTTACAAAACACTTAATGGCCTTGGACCAAAATACATGCTTGATTTGTTAGATTCATATGAAACATCTAGACCCTAAGGTCATCTGGAACCGGTCTTCTGCATGTTCCAATAACAAGAACCAAGCAGGGTGAGGCAGCATTTAGTTATACTCCTCACCTCTGGAACAAGTTACCTGAAGGTCTGAAGTATGCTCAAACTGCAAGCTCCTTTAAATCAGGGCTAAAAACGCTTTTGTTTAGCACTGCATATCCATAACTGTCTATATATTTCAATCTATTTGCTTTCTATTCCTTTTGTGCATTATTACTATGATTTTTTTTTTAATTCTATTCGTGATTAAATGTGATTTCTATGTATAATTTTATTTCCTATTTCGATTGTCTTTGTTTTTACGTCCTATTTATTTTAATGTGATTTTTATGATCTTCATGTGATGTAAAGCGCTTTGAATTGCCTTTTGTTGAATTGATCTACATAAATAAATTTGCCTTGCCTTATGTGAGTGAAATATGGGCATTACAAAAAAAAAAAACATTCATCCCAAGGAAACTCAATGAGTCAGTCCATATTCTGTATATGTATAACAAATGACTTCCAATACTTAAAATTCAGAAATACTACAATAGCATTTGATACTTACTTTGAGAGCAGAACTCTTTACTCACATCAATATTTACAAGGAGACTTTCCATCTACCATTTTTTCCTGTTAGGATATTTGAACTTTTACCTAAATCTCCCTTTCAGGTACCTTATACAAGAATGCCCATATGTGTTCCCCAGCACCTACCCTCTGAAGGGCTCAGTTGCACAGGAAGAGGAAGCGAAGAAGACATTTTAGTGTGAAGCGACACCTCGCCTTGTGGAACAGCTAGTCTGCAAGCTGTGACGTGTGAGGACAGGGGAGGCTCAGCCAGCGCTGTCCCCCCGTGAGCCCTCTCTGCCTTTGGAGACAGGGAACATTTCATTAAAGGCGTCAAGATTGGTACCAGACATTTCCAAATGTTCCCCCTGCCTGACCCTTCTCACCCTGGCAGAGGTCAACACAGCTTCTATCAATCCTGCTTGTGTTGAAAGAGACATGCTTTTGCAGGTGTGTCAAGAAATTCAATCAAACGTGCTGTGGTAGAATTAGTTTTTGATCAAATTTGGTCTGTTGAGTAGAGGGGTGTATAACCTGGGAGGGATTCCATGGCGTTCAGTCAGAATTTACTATTAATCACATCAAATGATTGATGTGACATTGTACCTACTGTCCCTACTCACCGTCTCCTTTGCTTTCGTGAGGGCATACTTTTAGTTCTGCATGAGGACAATCTTTTAGCGCATGTTCTCCTCACCTCTTTTCAGTGCTGCCCGCGTGTTGAAAGGATGCTGTCTTTGTTTCGCTCTTAAGTGAGATACACGTGGTCATAAATGGCAGTTCCTGTCAGCGGAGTGAACTCTCCCGCCAACCTTGCCACGGCGCTGAAACGTAAAACTTGTTGAGTTGAGGCGCTTCAAATATTAGCCCGCCGTTCTCACACGCAGCATTCCACAATTCTGGACACCGACCAAAAACAAGCTTATCGACAGTATTAAGTCATGCATTGTCGAATTTAGAGTTTTGGGGCTTTTCCCACGCACTCGCAACCCCATATTTAATTCGATCTCAATCAGCGAGTCCATATGTTGCGACTTTTCTGAGCATGGGACTTATCAAGCCATTCCATTAATCATGCTTGTCGCCAGTTCTCCCACCAGTGTCCAACAGACTCATTAGCTAACGCCAAAATGTGGTAGTCATAAATCCTGTCAGGGTGGTGGGGTTGGGCTGCGGGGGATGGGCCATGTTGGTATGCGACAAGCATTGGAGAAGGAGGTGAGACACCGTAAGATGGCACAACAGGAGAAGGAGAAGGTGAGGTGTCAACAAGCTGCAGCATCCAGTCTTCAGCACGGGTCGCCAGGCAATAGGACACTGACAGTGGGAGATGAATGGGAGGGAATTATCAACTCACTCGGCCAGATAATTGCTCCATTTGGCCCTGAGTTAGAGAATGGTTTCTAATTAGCTCCCTGCAGTCCCCTGGACCTTCACTCCTCCTCCTACTCAAAAAGAAAACACCCTCACACATGTTGGGAGGTTTAACCAACTGGGTCACTTTGATGACGCCTTAGAAAAGGAGAGAACTTAAATGCCAGGTGGCAACACATCTCCTTTCAGTGATTTCAATTCACTTTAAATTAGGGCTGTCAAATGATGAAAATTCTTATTCGAGTTAATCACAGCTTAAAAATTAATTAATCGTAATTAATCGCAATTCAAACCATCTATAAAATATGCCCTGTTTTTCTGTAAATTATTGTTGGAATGGAAAGATATGACACAAGACGGATACATACATTCAACACATAAGTACTATATTTGTTTATTATAACAATAAATCAACAAGATGGCATTAACATTAACATTCTGTTAAAGCGATCCATGGATAGAAAGACTTGTAGTTCTTAAAGGATAAATGTTAGTACAAGTTATAGAAATTTAAATTAAAACCCCTCTTAATGTTTTCGTTTTAATAAAATTTCTAAAATCTTCAATCAAAAAATAAACTAGTAGCTCACCATTGTTTATGTCAATAATTACACAATGCTCACTGTGCTTAAACCCATAAATTCAGTCGCACCAAAGCGCCAGCAGAGGGAGACAAAAAACACAAGTAACAAATTGACATGTCACTGTGCTGTCATTTTAATCGGGTTGAGCGGGGCATGTGCATTAATTGCGTCAAATATTTTAACGTGATTAATTTTAAAAAGTTAAATACCGCCCGTTAATGCGATAATTTTGACAGCCCTACTTAAATAAACCAAAAAAATCCGGCTGGGGCCATTCACAGCTGTGTCTTGACACTAAGTGATAGATGGTACATGGAGCTTTTGGACCGAAACAAGGAAAGTATGCGATAATATCTCATTAAAATCATGGTGTTTTTAATTATGCTCTGTAATGCTCTCACCTCCAGTTAGGGTTTTGCTGTTTAATTTTTTTTTTTTAATTTTTAAATGCTCTCCAGTTCAAAATTTTTCTTCCCCGCGCAGAAAATTGAGATTTGTAAGCTTTCCAATAATGTATCACACGTGCATATCAGACAGTTTTGAAATTTGGCCAAATTGGGGGTCTCAGAGTGGAACTTCTAGTCACCTGAGTGTTTTCCGCCATACATATATGCCTATATAAATATACCTTATAGACATATATATATGGCAGAAAACACATATGTCTATATGAATATATTTACATAAATATATATACAGTATTATATATATGGCGGAAAACACTCAGGTGACTTGAAGTTCCGCTTTGAGACCCCCAATTTGGCCAAATTTAAAAAAAAATCTGCATTTTCTAGGGGAAGAAAATTTTTGAACAGGAGAGCATTTAAAAAAAAATAAAATAAAAATTTAAACAGCAAAATCCTAACTGGAGACGAGAGCACGCGAGAGCAGAATTAAAGACGCAATGATTTTAACGAGGTTATTGCATACTTACCTTGTTTCGATCCAAAAACTCCATGTAGCATGTATCATCGAGTGTCAAGACACAGATGTGAATGGCCACAGCTGGATTTTGGCAGATTTTATGTGTGAAACATGGTAATATAACAAGGGTCGTAATGCAGAAATCGCAGACATCAAGGAGTGGTCGAGATGTTCTTTTTCATATATTTACCCTTTTAAAGGTTTTTTTTTTTGTTTGTTTTTCTTTGTTTGAATAGATTATTTATCATCTAACATATCGGGGAAAATGCGACAGTAACAAAAAAAAAAAAAATAAGGGATAGTTATGAGGTAGATATCCATGAGGTTTTTACAGACACATTTTTTTTTTTATTGTGACGTAATTTGTTTAAAAGTTTAAAATATGCAAGTGATTAGTATTCTATAGTCCCTTTTTTTTTTTTTTTTTTTTTTTTTTTTACTACATAAGTAAATATTAGACATCAATTAATGATTCTAAGCTAAAAATGACAGACATTTCAAATAATAAATATAATTAATGTCTGTAAACGGGGGTTTCCAGGGTAAAACGGACAAATTAAAAATAGTTTGGGTGCTTAATGCGCCATGAATCTGTTATGGCAGCATATAGACATATTGTTATCTCAATCATAACAGTTCTTCTGGCTTAAAATACAGTAGTTTATTTCAAAGAGGGGTGCAAGAGCAGGAACTGCTTTTTCAGCCTTGTCTAATAATTGTTAGTATAAGACGCCTTCTACCCTTCAACTAATTCCAGATCATTTAATTTTATGAATCGTCACAATAACAAACTATTAAAAAAAAAACTCATTTCACTTGTCAAACAACACTTTATTAGCCAATGAGTCATTTGTCATAAGAACAATGAAACAAACGCGTATTTCATATATATAATAATTAATGGTGATCAAGAAATAGTGTATATGTTTATGGAAATTCATTACAAGTGTAAGCCCAAATATTCCAAAGTTTATCTGAGATCACTTAAGTCTTTTACTCCTTTGAAGTGCTAAAATTTTAAAAACATGGTCACCTTTTGGGTCATTAGCACTTCACTGATGATTAAAAAGTGACTGTCACCTCCTAATGCAGGGACACGTCACTTGAAGTCTCCATAGGAGGCCATTTACAAATGAACTTCTGGAATCAGCATCGAGTTTATTTGCTCTCACCGTTTGGGAAAGCTCGCCTGCTTCCTCCAAGCTCATTTTAAAGCATTTGTACTCCAGCCAAGTCTTGTGCTGGGCTACGAGTTAATCTGTACGAATCGATGTGTTGGTGAGCGTTTAGAGGTTTAATCTTTGAAAAGGTGGCTGATTTTGAGTGTGAATAATACAGATACCTTGGATGACCTAAAAGTGGCACTGATATAAAGTTGTCGTATCAAAGATCAAATGAGTCACAGCAGGCCAGATAACAGCAGTGGGAGCAGTGAAAGGCGGTGACAGCTTTAGTGCACATGCCTGTGGCCCCTTCCAGGGCCCTGAATGGGGACCCCTGACATTTGGAAGCCCACGAGAATGGTCCAAGTCTGGTTGAGCCGTTGGGGTTGAGTGGGGTTAAAGTGGGTGATGAAGGCTGGCCAGATTGGAGAAGGTGGAACATAGTGTGATAACTAATTACATCAGGGATTTCCAATGTGTAAGGGGGGGAAACATTATAAAATGGTGGTATACATATGATAAATTACCTCAAAATAGTATTGTATTGTCCCTCAAAGCTGTATTGTATGCTACTTAATGCAAAATCCTATATAACTGTTAGCCTCACAGACACCTTCATGACACCAATCATTGACGACATTATCTGCTCATAGATTTTACCACATTAGATTTAAAGTTCATTTAAAAATATATATATAGATCTGTGGAATTCTATCTCATCTATTAAGTGTTTGTTTGAAGTGATTTCAGATATCTGTCTATGTGACCAAAGGCACAAATAGCCTTGGAGACTGCACTGGCAATAATGGGAACGGCGCCCTGGGAAAATAAACGGCAAGCAATGATCCCTGAATGCAATGGAATCTTTTCTACAAACCTCCAAAGTGTGACATATTTCGCACGCTGCCTGACCTTGACAATAATGTTGCGTGTAGAATACCAAGAATACAATGTTCAACCAACCATATCGCACATCATTGCAATTAAAATTTTAGGAGGTCCAGTTAAAGAAAAGGTCTAAAAACAAAAGTACACAAGATTTATTGTCTAGTAACATTATTTACATTAGTATGTAACTATGGGTGGTTGATGTTCTAAAAAGATCATATCGGGATTTTTAGAAAATGAAATCATATCCACGATTTAATTTTAATAATTTTTTTTAGATTGTTTTTCCTTAAAGACTCATTTGCCCATGGCTATGTTATCTTGAATACTTCATAAAAATAAAATATTGAAGTGATCACTTGTTTTTTTTTTTGTTTGTTTTTTTGTTGTTGTTGTTGTTTTTTTTTTGTTTTGTTTTGTTTTACAGAAAATGGTACACATCTTACAAATTGTGTTAGGATATTCAAAGTTATGAGCCCAACTGTGTAATATTCTCAGTTTTCTGTTATAAAAGCAGGGCTGCAATTCAAAATAAGGGTAAGAACAAATCTTCAAATTTGGCCCAGTTGAACACACTGCTTAAATAAGAAAAGGTTTTTGTTTATTCGACAAAAATCTCTACCAATGTTACATATTTTAACACTTTTTAGCAAATTAACCAATTTTGAGGCTCACTTCATTTCTCCCTTATATTTATCTCTCCCACCTTTTTGCTAAATGACAGAATTGAGTTCTAGATGGTCCTGGCATGACTTTACAGACTTTGCCTGGGAATGATTGTTCAAAACCTCCACGTTTTGTTTTTGGGCAAACAATAAATAGGAGCTACTCTTAAAAAGAAAAGTCAACTGGTACTCACTTTGTGTAGTTCCATTTGCATTGAATCGCAGCTTCAATAATTAAAATCAAATTAATTTGCGACTTTCTTACAATGCCCAGCCCTAGCTGTCGTACTGGGCAGCAAAGTGTGGACCAAGACCACGGTTCACCATTTAGTGACCTCTGGTCTACATGCACGTCCGATTTTTAAAGTTGACCACCTTCAGGGTCGTACTTAGTATTCTTGAACTAAAAATCCTAAAACAGATACCAATCAAAGTTTTAAAGTGAGAAGGGGTTGTGAAACTATTTTTATCTTGTTTTCTTGTTTTTTATTGTTGCTTTTCACCTGTTGCCGATAGATCTGGAATTTATCCCTCGCGATAAATGAGGTTCAGTGTACACACGCGTAAACACACAGACTACAGTTGTGGTCCGTGGCTGCAAGACACCAAGACATTAGTCATTAGCTTTATTTGACAGGCAGGGATTTATCCCTCTGTGTTAAATCACAATAGAGCATAGAAGTTCACCCGTGACATGTCTTGTTAGCTAACATTTGCCTGCACTCTCATGTGGACGCTTCCAATTCGACCGTCAACAATATAACACAGGCGCGGCGGCGGAAAGGCGGCATAAATCAGGAGGTAACGTTGGCGTTGGCGAGTTGAGAATGTGTCACGCGTCACCTCTGGGAGAAACGAGTAGAGCATAGCTCAGCAAAGTGCATGGCGCTGATAAAGCTGGATTGTCTGGCCGTAATCAGAGCCAGATGTGGTCAGGCCCTCGCCATGGTGGTCCCACCACATCTGCTGTGTCGGAGGGAGGGTGGGGGGCGGGGCCACAGCTGGATGACCTATGACCCAGAGGAGGGAACCACGAGCCAAGGCTGACAGCTGCCATGGACGAGGCAGGCGACCCGCTATCATCTCCTTCGCTCGTGTGCTTTACGACTCAGACATTCTGCTCAACTCATGCGCTTTCCTTCTTTCATTTTTTTTTTTTTTTTTCATTTCGTGGCGCGTGTATTTTGTTCCAGTGCTCGCAGGTTGACTTTTTTGCTGAAGGGAGGAAAAACGCAAACATCTGTTGCTCACTGGAATTTCATATTGCAGAGATTCAATGATAAAAGCGCAGTCAGCATGTTCAGCTAAACCATTTCCATTTTTGTTTGCGCTGCCTTTTTGATTACCAAGTTTGGTCTTGATTCAAAAGCAGAAGAGCATCCATAATGGCCATGACTGCGGCAGGTAAAGCAACTGTGGCGTGACTTAAACGTTCACTATTAACCCAGAGGCTCACAGCCTGCTGATAGACAGCCTTGTGGTTGAGGCTGGCCCCGGGCTATTAGTAGATCATTGGAGGAGTTACTTTTCCCGTCACGTCCTCCACTTTCCTTTAGAGGGGGAAGGATATTGATGTGATTCAGCTGTTAAACTGGGAAAAGAGGATCTCTGCTGAGGTTAGACATTTTACTCCGGTCAACGGGTATAATGATTAAAAAGAAGATTTTAGCCATCTAAGAATGTCAAACATGCAGATTATTTGTTACTAAAAGACTTCAGCAACAATGAGGTATTGAGCCGAGGTAGTCTGTAGCTGCCATGGTAACACCATACACCAAACCAAATATATAAAGTATATATTCCCTCAACTACAACATGTATATTGTTTTAAACTAAATAAGACTGTCTTCCATCCGAACAGATACAATTGTCTCAATTGACCAAGATTTACAACGTCCTCCCGTTTACATTTTAATCTTCCAATAATATCACAGTCTTGTTTTTAGAATGTCTATTGAGACACACCTTTAAGTGAGGGTACGGCCACAAGGATGTGAGAGGCGAATGCATCGGTCCGGTTTTCGGACTGACACTCAGCCTTTTCAGTGATGTGTCAGGCGTCCGGCACAACCAATTAGCCGGACGCTATTTGTCCGGCTTTTAAATAAAATGGGTCGCAGTTCAGTTCATGTGACGCAACTCATCCCCACAGTTATCACAACTGGTCAAGAGGGGCTTCAGTTAAAAGGTTCTACATCATTGGCTTGCTTCACGTGTGAATATCTGCCGACATCATTTCCTCGCCGAGATTTAACAACACTGCTAGCAAACATGCCAAACATCTTTAAACATTAAATCGACGAAAGAGCATGGTTTCGTCACCAAAAGCAGTCGAGACTCGTTCCACGGTTTCTGCACGCTTTGCCGGTGTGACATTGACGTGAGCAGCAGGGACAAAGCAGCAGTAGAACTTCACGTGAAGAGCGTGACACATAAAAGAATGAGGCAAGCAGCAGGTGCGTCGACATTGAAATCGTTTTTTCGAGAACCCTCATCGCCTCTGGATGAAAAAATAACTGCAGCTCAACTTTGTAAAGTTGTTCCTCTTATAAAGGGTTCACTTCTTTGAGCAGAATACTCACATTGTTTTTACACAAAAATATTGTTCTTAAAGGGTATGACAACACCTGGGGAAATGCTAATATTCCATCATTTATCCATAAATACATGCCTTTTGGATTCATATCATGCCACTTCGTGTAATTACACACATCGTAACACCAAGAAAATGATAGAAATTTGGATCGATTGTCAAACTAAAAGGACCCGCCCCGAGATCCCGGAAATCTAGCATATTGTGTGCGTGACGTCACGACAAGGAAACAACCGGCTCAGTGCTAGTACTGAATGGCGGCGATGATGGCGGACAATTTTGTTTCTAGTTGCAGCGACGAATCCGACGTAACGAACATTCTTCTAATGGTGACGAGGAGAGTTATGAACCTTTCTTTGGTGTTTTGGGTTACCAATTTGAGCCCAAACGAAAGCCAATGCAGCCTCATGAAAGGATCATTGAGGGGAGCAATCACACTGATGAAACACCGGCAACATATCTTGTGGGAAACACCGAATGGTTTGTTTTGCATTTCTTTTTGAGAAGCTGATACACCGTGACCGCAAAATAATGCAATGTATAGAATAATTATCATTTATTGTGCTATCATAGGTTTTCGCTCTGCAACAGACACAAATATGAATGAGATTAGAGGATTTGTTCTATATATTTTACGAGCGATAATTTATACATGTGTCCACTCCTATATCCAATGCGTGATATGTTTTTATTATAAAAGAGTACTCACTCTGGCCATTTCGAGCTTGGCTGCTCCACTCCTTTGGTTAGCCTGGGGTGGTCTCATCAGAACCAGTCATCGTCCTCTTTCTTGACATCTCGGGACATTTAGGTGGCTGCGCGTGTATGGTGGTGCACCGCATCTGCTTTCAGCAGCAATTTCTTAGCAAAACCTGATTTCATTTGTCCATAGTTCAAATAGCTTTCAGGTGTAAAATGCGCACCACACAAAACCGTGCTGGAGGGTTGGTCTGCAAAATTAGCCCTCTTAGCACGGACGAACTTTACTCATTGTCTGCGTAGTCCTGCTCTTTTTCTCGCGTTCGGGAACTCATGGGTACTACATTGCGACAAATGGCTATTTGTACACCACATAGCATGACAGGTTTGAACCATTTTAGCGTTTTTTTTAATAAAACACGAACACAACCCTCTCGTCGATAAACAACGATGGCACCTGCCTCGACCTTTCGTTTCCTTGTTATGACATCTCCGCCCCATTAGGCTGTTTCCGGAATACTTTCGGAAATGTTTGTAATTTTCGATCTATTTTCGATAATTGCTCATGAATCTGATTCATTTTTTTGTTAACTTTATTAATATTTGTTATCTTGCCACATAACGGTTCTATTGATATCTCACAGCCCCTTAGTGTTTTAATACCCTTTAAGAATTTTGTTTTTACAAATGTTCCTTTTTACAGTCTTTCTGCCAAAATAGCTACACCGGCGAAACGTCTACCAATGGCGATATTGACACCCTATATACTACTGTGCGGTTTCAGTCTGTTTTGTTTAGTTGCATACAGGAAGAAAGGACTAAAAAAATCCTTAAGAAAATATTTAAACGTAATAAGATCAAATAAGGGTGGTTTAAATTTACAGTACTACATGACTAATGTGGTCAACAGATAAACCCTCTGCTTTAAAGCTACCGCAAGAAAACACAATGCTTAAGAGCTATCAGAGGAAAACACACGCGAAAAGTATTTTGAAGCAATGGAAAAGTAAAAAAAAAGACTAAAAAAAAACAAACTTAAGTACTCGCCGCTTTTAACTAGAGCCGTCCCAACTAGTCGACGTAGTACATCGATGATGTAAATCCGTCTACTTGCACAACATCCCGTCGACGGTTAATGAAGGGTTAAAAAAATATATGCCTGGAAAGTTGAGAATCGGTGACGCTCGGTATGCAAGCAGGGAAAGCGGCACAAAGCCAAAAAAAGCACACCAGAGTGGCCAAAACATTGACTTATTTCAACGAAACAAAGGAGGGTACACTGTTGTGTCCTGTCTCTTCAATGCCAAGCTTGGCTGCACGTCGGGCGTTAATGAACACCTAAAGCGCCATCACCCATTTGTAATTTTGGAAGATGACAGGAGACAACAAGCTGGCAGATCATCAGTCCGTCTAACTAATGACATTTTTTATTGAAGTTGCTAAGTCTGTCGCGATATGCAATAGGTCCATTTATCACAAGGTAAATAAAAATGAGGGTGGTCATTTTCACGGCTGCATTTTATCGCTGAGTGCGTGCGTGCATGTACACGTACGTGTTGATGGCATATGAGACTTCAGTTCTTTTCACAGATGTTTATTGCTTAGTTTATAGCATTGCAACATTGAGGCCAGAGGGGGAAAAAGACAACCTACTTTAGCCTGCTATAAAAAATTGGCAGTCTTTTCCGAAACCCAAACTTGAAGTTAAAAGGTGACACTTCAAACATGAAAAATTGCTGGTTAATAGCATTTGTAGACAAAAAAAAAAATCTATTAATGACACCACATGCAATGACCATACGTGTTTTTGGTTGGTTTTTTTTGCGGAGCGTAAAGCTTACCGTTAGCGGTTTAGTGAACGTACTTCCCGTGAACATTTCAAAATAAAAGCATGCCATGTTCGTCATATAAATAACGATATCTGGAGTTCCCACATACTTCAGAATTCAGATTCTACACTAACAATAGGTTTAAATTGTGACCTTTTATGAAAAATCTTATTGGCAATAAATAATCATTATAATATTATTATATATAGTAGTACTCTATAATATTAATGCTAGATATTTTTTCCAAAGAATTAATTTGAATAATGTTGGAAAGGCGAAATCAGAGTTCTGAATCTGTTTACATTCCATTCTTTTGCACTAGTTATTGACGTCATTGTTTATTTGTGATTTATTATTGTTATTTACGTGTTTATTTGTACTTTAATAAAGAATTTAAGTGTTCCAAAATGTTTTTGTGAATTAATAAGAGTCAACAAAAATTTAAATGCTTAATTAGGAAAGTTATATATTGGATTAGTCAACTAATCGTAAAAATAGTCGGCTGACTAATCAGGATGAAAATAGTTGTTTGGAACAGGCCTACTTTTAACTGATGTGTGCATGCGTGCACAAGCGCATTGGCAATTGGTAGGCCGTTTTTGGCAGAACTTCAAAATAAGATTTGTTCTTGGGCACGTTGCAATTTGTAAACAAAATCAGTAAACCAAATAAATTGTCCCCCCCAAAAAAAGTTCGACTAATAAGTGGTATTTTTTACTATTTAGTCAAACAAATATGAAATTGTGCAAAACTTTGTCGGTGAAAATACACCGCAAGTCTGATGTCGGCCTATATATAAATATAATATAAATGTGTCGTCCATTTTGACCTTATGGAAGTGGTCACCCTAGTCACAAGCGAGACGACGGAATGGCTCATGAGAACTGAACCAATGTTTTTGCATGTGTGTCACTCGACAATGAAGGAACTATTGGTTGTTACAAAGCTGTCGCTTCAAATTTAGCTTTTAGCATAGGTGAGTGAAAAAATCATCCAGGCAAAAGATTTCATGACATTATAGTGCTTTACATTCCTTTCTGCTTCTTCAGGTCTGCATTCTGTATATGTTTTATGTGTTTCATCACTATCACTCACACTCCCATGCTAGGCAGCGTCCATGACTATTACAGTCACTGCATATCTATGTTCTTGATGGATATAAAGGGAGGGGTAGAGCCGCGTTTAACTCCCTGGACATGACAGCCGCGCAATGCCGCGATAGGGGTGAACGACACACCTTCTTCAGCGCTTGACGATGGAGCCGCTATGAAAAAAGACATTCATCTGTCCTCACGAGCTCAAAGACGAATGAGGTGCTGCGTGAGCTATGCTTCAGGTGCCTCATATTTTCTCCTCGGCGCCCCCTCATTTTACTACAGCGGAGGTATGCATTTATCAAGAGGGAAGGGACCTAAATCATTGCTCGCGGCCAAGATTGGAGGCTGGAATGCCAAGGCTGATATGGCTGAATACTAGGGTTCTTTGTGTGAGCAAGACTCTTGCTTCTTATTGTATCATTTGAATTTTCAGGCAAATTTAAATTTAGTACTGTCTGGGGCTATTATTGGCCATTTTTGTGTATTCCTGTTTATTTATTGAGCGGAACTTCATTGGTGGTTCTTCGAGTTGTATTCAGAAATAGAAAATAATTTATTATTAAAGTCAAAGTATTACCAAAAAAAAAAAAAACAGTTTTAGGTGAACAATTTTAACATTAACGGTCTGTGTGAAAATCAGTTAATCTCTGTGATAAATTGAAAGTAAAGATTTTCGAAGTGACAAAATTACTGAGCTGAAGTCTTGAAGACCATTTTTTTTTTTTTTTTTTTTCTTGTTTTTGATGCCAGGAACACCATTAGTATCACCTTTTTCCAGAATATGTCGTTGGGATCATCAGTGTTGTTCAACTTGAGCGCTTCCTCTGTATTAGCAATAGCCAAAACTGTGCCGCATAAATCTTCACCTTTGGACGTGACTTCTAAGGACGAAGGAAGTATGATTTCTTCAAAGTCCCTTACGTAAGAACTACAACACCCTGGATCGTGGTAAAAGAAACAGGGGCTTCAGATAGGGAGCACAGAGGCCCCTCCTTCCCAGCTCAGGCATTTCCTTCTGGGATATTCCCCTCTTGTGACCTTAGAGGAGAAGCAGGAGGGACGGCGTAGAGGAAAAAGTGAGCCAGTGGAGCCGGCGGGGTCCATCGAACCGAGCTCCGGTGTAAGCGAGAGTAAGCGAGCCGGGGTGACCTTTGACGGATGTGAGTGACAGGCCGCCGGTTTGGGTTTGGCCGGTGAGGAGCGGCTGGAAAGAGGCCCTTTTTCTATTGTTCTGCGTGTGACGTGACCTGCCACGCTTCAGCGAGGGCAGGTGCTTCAGGGTGTCAAAATAGGAAGACGGGCAGACAAGCTTGGCTGCCGTCCATGCTCCTTTGACACATGACAAAAAGACACCGCTCTCACCTCAATACACAAAACAAGTCGGATCAGCTCAGGTGCATGGTGACTTATTGTTTCGCACGCCTGCCTGACAGTTCTGAGAGTCTGCTTCAAAACTCACCTATGACTTATTAAACCATCATAAATAAATATTTTTCCGAGAGGCATTTGGGAGTAACATTTGGAGTTTAGTTTAATTCAAATCATTCCAACAAGGGGAGAAACCGTGGAAGAGTAGTTAGCACACCCGCCTCGCAGTTCTGAGATCAAGGGTTCAAACTTGGGCACAGCCCTTTCTCTGTGGAACACAGGGGCACTGAAACTCACTCACAGCAGGCGGTGATGAGGATCTTTTTTTGTTTTTCCCTATCCAAAAACATCTGTTTCAGTCCAAATTTGTAATGCTTATGCATTTTCTCCATACAAGGCATGCACAATGGCAGTACACACGCATGCTGGATAGTTTACATACTAAGACATGGCTACTATAAAGACAGCTTGCTATTTTACCTACAGTGTGTGTTGGAGTTTTTGCATTGGAAATGGAAGCGCAAAATGCAATTCCCCGCAGCTAGATGGTGCAATGACACATAAACACATTTGAAAGCTAAACGGTCCAATAAGCCTCGGGTTAACACCCCCTTTTCACTAAACAAAAAAAAATTGCACACTAATATCCAACAGCACTCCGCATGGCGGCAGTTCAAGAGCAACAATAACCAATAAAATGGCTAGAATGCAAGCATGGCTTACCTTTTTTAGACACAAAAGGTAGATTTCCTTTCTGGACTCCACGGTCTAAATCTGTAGCAAACCTTTCCTTGCCGGGCACTATTATAGAACTAACATCATAATCATCTTAATTTTCGACCTCAAATTGAATTTTACAAAATTTTACTGTTTTTCTACAGAAAAAAAATCGGCAATTTGTTTTTGCGCCATGTTAATGCCCCCTCTTCCAATAGTGCCTTAGTCAACGTGACCCAGTATCAAGCAAGGTGTCAGGTGGTGATGTTATTAACCCCCCAAAAACTTTTTTAACATATATATTTAATCCCTAAAGTTGAATACGATACTATTTCAATGTGTTTATTTTTAACAACAACAACAAAAGAATCTACCAACCAAACATCCCCTCCCCTGCCCCAAAACATAAATGGCAGGCCGATTGAACTTTCCAAATTGTCCTTAGGTATAAGTGTGCGTTTGTCTCATTGTGCACTGCAATTGGCTGGCAACCAACTCAGAATGAACCCTGCCTACTGCCTATAGTTAGCTGGGATAGACTACAGCACTCCGCGACTCTTATGAGAATAAGTGGCACAGAAGATGAATGAACAAATGAATGAACTTCAACATTTAATAACACTAAAACCTGGCTCTTAAATAGGGATGTGAAGGTTTTTCGCACCCAATCTCCAAGACACACTATATATGATAAAAAAGTGCAAATGTAAATGCTTGTTTTTCTTTATGTGCCCTGTGATTGGCCGGCGACCAGTCCAGGGTGTGCATCGCCTGAATAATAGGCTAAGACTAACCCACAAGCCTAATGGGGATTAGAACTACTAATGAAGAATGAATGGAGATCGGGTCACTTTGCAAAGATTAGCCAGGAGAACATTTAGGGGAAAGAGCTAATCTAACCTCTGGACCGTGCAATAGGATTCTGGAAAGATTTGCTCATTTCCTCATCCTCTATTTTTTCCAATTTTTTTGCCTTTCAATATTATCCAAATTACGTAATGTTCCAAATCAACGCAACCAACTGAGTGGAAGATAATCAATATATTGTTTAATAAGGTAGCAGGTTTGACAAGGGATATATGAAAAAAATGTCATATGCAAGGATCTTTCACACCATGGGAACTGCTATGATCATATGCCAGGAAATCTTTTGGGCCATATTTTAATGGTCCATTGAAAACCAAATAAAACAAAAAAAGAGTTCCTGCTATCGGGGTGGAAGGTCTGTCAAGATAGCCCAGGAACTTTTCCTATGAACCAGGATGAAATAGTTCACCCAAAAGCCACAAGAGTTTCCAATGGTTAGTAATACAATTGGGATCGAAATAGTGTACGTATTCAAACACTATTAAGTAACTAAAAAGCCTTTCAATTATGAGATGTTTTAATAGAGTTTTACTACACACCTAAATCACTATTATCTTAGTCATGTTAATAGATTTGGTGTGATCATGCATGTAAACCATTTTACTAAGTAGTCAAGTTTAAGATTTGTAATCCTGGGATTACAGGATTGCAGATTTTATATTTTCGCATTTGAAATAAAACATGCAGTTGTGCTTTTGGTTTAAATCTCCGATTTATTTAGTTCTACTCATCAAGGATAATACAATTCATGTGTAATGCTACATTTTACCATGTATACCCTAATTATTTATTGTAGAACGTTTCATGATTTATTTCTTAAATTATTTTATGTGGTGACTAGGTAAATTTAGGCATGAGTTGTACTTCCTTTATATTTCATAGAGGGATAAACACAGTCATACAAGAGTGTAGAGCAAGCATTTTCGAAGAACATCAATAAAAATACACCAACTAGAAAGCACATTTGGACATGGAACAAAAAAAAATCAAAGCAGAAGGCATGAAGGAAAACAGTTCATGTCAAAAGCATAGCACATAGTGAACATTTGCAAAGCTGTATTATATTGGATATGAAATCTAAATCCGCTTTAATATGGCTTTGAATGTTGATAAAAATTGCCATTCATCAAATATCATTACAGTTACTGCTTGTGTGTCATTGGTCAAATTTACAGTTTTCAATTGACCTTAGCTGCTGTAGGTACACAAATCGGGCAGCAGGAACTATTCGGCCTGAGAACTAATGAACAGTTCCCATTTATTTTGTTGTACAAAGAACGATGACCACAATCGAGCGCTCTCAGTGCAAAATGAGTCAAGTTGTTATCAAAGTTCCAAGTGATTATTTTCCACAAGATTTTCCTGTCAGGATGTTATGAATGTCCCTGTGTTCGCTGGTGGCTGATAAATGACATAGCGTTTCTGCGCTGATGTCATCCAGCAACCTCAAGGCTCCACTTCTTCTCCAAATAAGTGCCCAAACGCACTTGATGTGCCTCGATGCAGCAACACCGTCAGTCTGGGCATTTGTAATCTGGACCACATTTCTACACAGAAGCAATAGGATTCATCACCATTACACTGGCTATGAGGGTCATTATTGGTGCAATATTGATCATACTTCATCCTTAGTATGTGCAGCATGAGGGCGGAATGTATTTGTACTGGCAGCCAAAAAGGCTTCCACCACGGTACTGTAGGCCGCAGCATTATATTAACCATTCTCTCCATGCTTTGTTTGTTTTCACGGCATGTTCAGCCATCACTCAGCAAATAGATGATCGGGGTACGACTTCCCGCAGCGCCGAGTAACCGTGGAATGTAAGCCCTATCGCAGCTGCGCAGGACGGCGAATGGAGATGTGTCACGTCGCCCACCGTAGCCTGGCCAAGTCTGTCGGGTTTTGGTGTCTCTGCACATACCGAAGGAAAGTGTGCGGGACTGTATTGGAAGTCTTCTGAACTTGGAGAGTCAGATATTCGCTCAACCACTGACGTGCAAACAAACCGTACGCGTGGATGGAAAGAAACGCAAAGCCAGCTCGGACGGGATATAGCAAATTGATGTGTCAATGAACGTTTCTGGGTCATACCCATAGCATATCATACAGAGGAAGTTTGTAATTATGAAAGAATTACAGCTGACGTCCAGGTTGCTGTAATTTTGAAAATGTGAAATGAAGTATTCCAGGCATACTAAATCTTTCACAACTATATGGGTGATCTCTCATGCAAGTCATATTGTAACATTTTTATGTGCCATTAACGTAGAGGGTATGTGTATGTAAAACCTTTAAGGTTGTAATTATAAGATAATTAAATGAAAAACAGTAAGGACGATAATTACTGAACATTCCTTGTAATGTCACGTGTTCTGTTGTTCCTAGCCACTGCGCAAACTAGTTGATTGTACCTTGAAACGCAGAATGGCAGGCATGCCAAAAACTAGGGACCCCAGGTTGTTTGTTAACAGAATTCCGTGAGGATAACCTATAGGGAAGGATCACATTGTTTTGACACGGATCCACATACACCACAGTTTTTGAAGTTTGGTTTAATAGCAACTTAGATCAACACTTGGTAACTTTTCAACCTTCATAAAATATTTTCATAACATTTGTGGTACAGTGTATCACAAAAGTGAGTACACCCCTCGCATTTCTGCAGATATTTAAGTATATCTTTTCATGGGACAACACTGACAAAATGAAACTTTGACACAATAAAAAGTAGTCTGTGTGCAGCTTATATAATAAAGTTTATTTATTTTCCTCTCAAAATAACTGAAAATATAGCAATTAATAACTAAACCCCTGGCAACAAAAGTGAGTACAGCCCTATGAAAAAATGCCCATCCCTAAATGTCCAAATTGAGTACTGCTTGTCCTTTTCTCTCCAAAATGTCATGTAACTTGTTACAGGAGTGCTGTCAGCATTGCTGCAGAGATTGAAGAGGTGGGGGGGTCAGCCTGTCAGTGCTCAGACCATCCGCCGTACTCTACATCAAATTGGTGCATGGCTGTCACCCCAGGGGGAAGCCTCTTCTGAAGACGGTACACAAGAAAGCCCGTAAACAGTTTGCGAAGACATGTCAACAAAGCACATGGATTACTGGAACCATGTCCTATGGTCTGATGAGATGGGCAGGCTTTCTTGTGTACCGTCTTCAGAAGAGGCTTCCCCCCTGGGGTGACAGCCATGCACGCCAATTTGATGTAGAGTACGGCGTATGGTCTGAGCACTAACAGGCTGACCCCCCACCTCTTCAATCCCTGCAGCAATGCTGACAGTACTCCTGTAACAAGTCACATGACATTTTGGAGGGAAAAGGACAAGCAGTACTCAATTTGGACATTTGGGGATGTGCAATTTTTCATAGGAGTGTACTCACTTTTGTTGCCAGGGGTTTGGATATTAATGGCTATATTTTGAGTTATTTTGAGGGGAAAATAAATAAACTCTATCATATAAGCTCCACACAGACTTCTTTTTATTGTGTCAAAGTTTCATTTTGTCAGTGTTGTCCCACGAAAAGATATACTTAAATATCTGCAGAAATGTGAGGGGTGTACTCACTTTTGTGATACACTGTAATATGTCGACTGAAAATTAGTTGAATGACACCTCTTTTATATCTTAAGGGGGTCTGTATCGCTTTCACCAGCACTGATTAACTTTGAGGAGGGTGGCTGGAACTCTGCCACACAAAAAAACTACAAATGTGCTGACTGCTTTACGGCATACGTCACTTCCCCCTTTCCCCATTCATTATAAAGACGGAAGTCAATGTGAACATTTTTGTGCGAATTCTGTAAGGATGGCAGTGCAACAAGAGACAAAAAGTTGTGTCTGAGGAGGAAAAAAAGGCAAGCTATCAAGATATACAGAATCAACATTGGCCCGGCTTTCCCTCCCTGGCGTGACGCCCTCCCTTCCCCACCCGAACTTGTCAGTGTGACGAGTTCAGGTGGAAAGCCGCACGGTTGCTAACTGTCATGTGCTATTGTTTAGCCACAACTGGATTCATCGCAAACAGAAATGTTGTTTAATCCATCTGCAGGTGACCAGGAGATTAATTTTTGATTGATTGATGATTTTACAACACTGTGGGTGTGCGCTATTCCTCGTGCAAAATGTAGTCTTCCTTAAGGCAAAACACTACCGCTTTTGTCCACCGGCGTCGCCAAAATCGATCAAAACTGAAAAGATACCAAGTGTTAGTTTAACTCAAGAAGCCATATTATTAGATTTCCGCAGGTTTTCGGCAACGAATTTTGGGTCACATCCCTAATATCTTTTATTTTGAATATATGGTTTAGCAACGAATTTGTGACATCATTTTAGATCACCAGCAGAGTGTAATATCACCCGGTAAGGTGGATCCCAAAAATCGATGAAGATTTATGAACGATTGAGTTTAATTCTTACTCCACGACCTCAATATTAGCCAGAATAACATGTTAGTGTCGAGTACCACTTTCATGAAATAATTGTTTGGAGTACCTGAAATTTTCCCACACAACAAATGCTTAGTGAGAAAAAAATATATTTGCTAAGTACAAGCAGATTCGATCTTGATTTGAGATATTCGATCTTAATTAAATTTTCATTTTTGTGAAGTAAAATCTACTTTAATTCCCAGTCGTATAGACATCACATTCTTCTTTGGCCTCACTGGTTGGAGTGCACTTAATGCTTTGTATGCTCACCGAGCTTGAATTATGCTGAACCTTGCAGGTCAAACATTAAAGTTTAGTGTAACAGTTTCAAATTCATTGTAAGCCACTTTCTATGCATTTTAATGTGTTTTTGTGGCAGTCACAGTGAAAACCAACCAGCAAGAGAGCCCCTGGGTCATTGTTCCCGGGCTGCGCCGTTGACGGACAACGCCGACGATTGCTTGCACTTCCTGTCGAGACCCAGACGGCCCGCTTCTCCACTTCTCTGCTCTTATCACCGAGCCAGGGGGAGAAGGAAAAGAAAGGGAAGTCGGGGGAGTATTAAGAGCAAGAAGAGGGGTTTTCCTTTATGCTCTTTGCCTTGACACGGAGCCAACATCCAGTCTGAGATGATGAGTGAAGAAGTTGCACGTTACTTTAAATGCGCGTGGTATTTGCAGCGGAGGAAGGAGGTAAAATAGAATTTTTTTTTTTATTATTACTCATGACTCTCATTCTCCCTGTTAGGGCACGAAGGGAGATTGTTGTTAGTGATAAGATAAGAATGTAGCAGTGGTCTGCTGAGGTTGCTGGTGCAGGAGGAGGAAATGCCTATCTGATGGCATTTTCAAATTGGATTTTGAATGCTCAGACGGAGAAGGAGAAAAACTCCACACGTTCAACATGTCAGGCCACGGGAGGTGGCTTGCCTTTAATGGCCCAATCGGACTAGAAACTCCACAGGATGAGGAAGGTTTTAACAGATCATGCCCAATTGTAGGAAGAATATGTCGTGAATAAAAATTACATAATTTCATTGTATAACAGATAATTGTCACTCAAATGATAACAATTTTTAATGTTAATGTTCAGGTTCCAAATTATGGCCAATATTATTTATGGCCTTGTAGCCAAAGCCATGATCTCATTCTTATCTTCATATTAAACTTCTAAGTGTTCTGTTACAAGTATGCTTTTTAGTCAAAATAGAAATATACACCAGAGATTAGATTTTTTTTACTATAAAAGGTTATCAGCCAAGGACTAAATAAAATGCAATCCTTGAGCATTTTGTTTTTTGTTGACGTAAAAAGTCTACATGAGCAAATTTACTTCAGGCAATTTAATCAGCCATCCGCGGTAGAAAGTTAAATAAAAATATTTGGAGTAATTTGAAATGAGAGAGTCGAAAAAAACAAAACTACATTAGCTGAAAAGAACCCATACTGCATTTTCAGTTTAAATGTAGTTGACAGGAGATGAGCTGCTTTTGAATGAGAGTAGTGGGACAACACCCATCTTCCTGCCTGCTTTAAGGAGGTTAGCGCTGTGTAAACCATAAGATAAAGGCAGCAGTGACCCCTGGTTACTTCCTGGTGTTCTCTTACTTTCGCGCCTCCCAAATATTTCTTCTCCTTCGTGTTTTTTACGCCAGTCCTTTTGAGAAACACCATATAAATGTGTCAATAAAACTGAAACATTTTTTTTTTGTGTGTTTATGAATCCATTATTTTTGTCAGTCATTTCAGAAACTCATACATTATGTCTGCTTACGTGACAGATGTTCATAAGAAAAAGCCAACAAAGGCGACAAAGGTGTCAAAGTATTGACAGAATTAGTGTAAGTAAAAATGTCATAAGAAAGGTATACCAAGGACAGCAACTTCAAGAGGTTTTGACTCATCTATTTGGAATCATTGTTTTAATTTGAACTTTTTCACCGTAATTCAATTATATGGTATGCAACTGTACAAATTAATGTTATAAGAGTGGGGAAACTGCGTGAAAGGGGCTACGAATAAATACAGTAGGGACTAAAAGAGAGATCAGTTTGACAGAAGCAGAGGTAGTCAGCTTCACCGGATGCAAAATCATTATAAATTCAACAGAACTATGTACAGTGAGAGACAGAAGTATTTGCACCCTTGGTGATTTTGCAAGTTCACCCACTTATAAAATAGGTAGAGGTCTGAAATTTCACTCATGGATGCATTTCCACTTATATATAATGTATGATTTTTCAATAATTTATTTGTAATTGACTGGAGTTCATAAGTTTATTGTACTCCTGAGAAAATCAGTGCTAATATTTAGTGCAGAAGCCTTTGTTTGCAATTACAGAGGTCAGATGCTTTCTGTAGTTCTTCACCAGGTTTTCACATATGGAAACAGGGATTTTGGCCCATTCCTCCACCCAAATCCTCTCTAGATCTGTAAGGTTTCGGGGCTTTCGTTGAGAAACACCAAGTTTGAGCTCGATCCAAAGATTTTCTACGGGACTCAGGTCTAGAGACTAGGCCACTCCAGAACCTAAACTAATTCACTCCCAGCCATTTTCACCAGAGCAAGGCCCTTTGCTCCCGGCCGTTTTACTAGATTTTGACTGATATTGCAAGGCCCACAGAAAATTCTGTTCTATTGCTATATCAACATGGAACGCACCAAAAGAAAGATTAGACTCTCTTTATTTCAGCAGAATAAAAAGTGAATTCATATATTTTTCCATTCTTTAGAAATAAGCATTAGAAAATAGCTTAGTTTGAGAAATTTTCCAATTTCTGATGAAAAAACAGAGAAATTGAGCTTTTTGTGAAAGCATACATTTCAAACATAACTTTTTACTTTAACACAGCTATTTTTCGCTTGTGACATCCCAAACATCTGAATAATGTTTTCGTTCTACAAAATAACAAACAACTAGACAAATAGAGCTTTTGATCGCAAAGTAACAATGTATTTAATTAAACTATTGAACTGTTGAACTATTTGAGCACATAACAACGGGGAAGGCTCTCGGCTGCTCCCGTGGCTAATCTGATGAGTCTGGATCAAGATCAGTCTCACTTTTTTTATCATCTTCATCATCTTCATCGTTGGTTTCAACCTCGGGCTAAGGAGTAACGCAACGTGAGCTCCGCAGATTGCATGTGGAACCTGACGCTGTTGTGGACGTCACTGTCTGTCTCATCAAGATAGATTTTTTTGAATCCTTCTTTGACGATGGTTTCGTTTTCTTTTCAAAACAATCCTCCAGTGTCGTTTGCCTTTTTTTCCCGATAGTTTTCCACATTTTTCTCAAATTCTCATGCGTCTTCACACGATCCCTCCAACTTCCGTTTCCTGACTATTTTTCTTCACTTACTTTCTTGGCCCGAGATGAGTTCTTACCAAATGCACTACTGACCTCCAGTGGCCAGTTTTATTGCTTTAAAATGAGTTTTGAGATTTGTGCATTGTATCATAGATACATAGGAACCTATAGTCAAAAAAAAAAAAAAAAAAAAAAAAAAAAAAAAAAGCAAAACACGTATAAATACGTTTTTGGGACACTGATGCAATTAAAAATAGGACGTATTTATACATTTTTGGGAGCAAATGAGTTAATATGCTTTTTACACAACCACTCCTTGGTCAGCTTGGCTGTGTGCTTCGGATCATTATCATGTTGTAACATCCGCCCACGAATGATCTTCAAGTCTCTGACCTAGCGGTTCTGGCTCAAAATCTGATGATGCATTTCACCATAAACTTCATAATGTAATTGAAAGGACACGGAGCGCGGGCCCGATAAATAATGGGGCCTGCATTGTTGGCGAGGCCGTCAAAGCTGACCGAGTGGAATCACAGACAAAGAGCTTTTTTCGTTGAAAATTCTTGTGAATAAATGCTTAAATCCCTAAATTCTTTATAGGTATGGACGTAAAACAGTCGCGATTCTTGGTTAAAAGCAAAAAAAAAAAAAAAAAAAAAAAAAAACAGGTAGCACTTATTTTTCGTAAATATGTCGAATGTGTGGCTCGTCTTTAAGTTCACTGTGGCGCCACCTTACCACAACAAAGAGCTTTTTACGTTGAAATTCTTGTGAATAAATGCTTAAATCCCTGAATTCTTTATAGCTACTCACGTAAAACAGTCTCGATTCTTGGTTAAAAGCAAAAGAAACTGTGCAGGGAGCATTTATTTTACGTGAATATGTCGAATGTTCGGCTCGTCTAAAGTTCACTGTGGCATCGCCTTACAACAACAAAAAGCTTTTTACGTTGAAATTCTTGTGAATAAATGCTTAAATCCCTGAATTCTTTATGGATATGGACGTGAAACAATCTTGAAAAAAAAAGCAAAAGAAACTGCAGGTAGCATTTATTTTACGTAAATATTGCGAACTATGATGCCAATGCAGCTATTTTCTCCATTTTTATCAACGTTTCAAAATGCATGCATAGTACGGAAAATATAATAATTACCTTGAATCCTCGAACAAATCGCTCCTGAGACAATCCTTCCTGTTTGTATGTGGTACAGCTTTTGTACTTTTTGAACTGAAATCCACCGTTAGATCGCTGCGTGCGTGAGTTTGTGAACAGCTCCCCTTCATGTTGGCGGCCCCCTGCTTGAAGGAGTTGCACAGCGCATGGCTTAGTTGACCCATCAATAATGATAATGTCTATGCATTTCACCATTCATCTTCCGCTTTACAGAGTACAGTCGCCATGTGCCCTTTGCCGAAAATCAGCCCCAAACATGAGGTTTCCAACTCCATAGTTCACAGTGGGGGTGGTCTTCTTGGGATTGTACTCATCCTTCATTTTCCTCCACACACGACAAGTAAAGTTTGCACCAAAAAGTTGTACTTTGGTCTCATCTGACCACATGACTTTCTCTCTTGAGTCCTTATGCATCATTCAGATGGTCTCTACCAAACTTCAGACGGACCGTCACATGTACTGGCTTCAACTTCTGAGAAATGCATGATTTTAAAACATTGCACCGTAGTGTTCTATTGACAGTAGCCTTTCGAACAGTTCATCCAGCTCTCTTCTGGTCATTGATCAGCTCCTGCTGGGTAGTTCTAGGCTGAGCCCTCACTTTTTTCATCATGAGTGATGCCCCACGAAGAGAGATTTTATATGGAGCCCCAGTCCTGGGTAGATTACCAGTTGTGTTTAGCCCATTCCATTTTCTAACAATTGCTGCAACTGTTGATTTATTCTCACCAAGCTGCTTCCCTAATTGTCCCATAGCCTTTTCCTGCTTTGTGGAGCTCAACCATTTTTCTCTGGTGTCTTTCGAAAGGTCTATGGCAGTGGTGTCCAAACTATTCCACATAGGGCCGCAGTGGGTGCAGGTTTTTGTTCAAACCCATCATGAGGACAACCTTTCACCAATCTGGTGTCTCACAAGCGTAATCAATTGATTGCAGTCAGTTGCTGCTTGTTTTAGCACAAACTTCATTGGTTAAACTCTCTGTGCTCGATTGGTAGGAACAAAAATCAGGACCCACAGCGGCCCTTGAGGACAGGTTTGGACACTCATGGTCTATAGTCTTGCCCATTGTAGAAGCTCGATTATGATTAGCTGGGAAGTGCACAGGTGGTGGGTGGATGATTACTCATAAGGTAAAGGTGGACTTTTTTCAAGGTAGACTGACCACTCTTTGAGCGTCGTAATTATTGCTGATTCTAAGGGCTACAAATACTTAGGAACCCCAGTAAATTACAAATACATTATTTAAAAAAAAAGAAAAAAACATACAATTGGATTTCTGGATTTTGTTTAATATATGTCTCTATGAGTGTAAATGCATCTATGATTGAAAATTCACACCTCCGCCTATTTTCTAAGTGGATGAACTTGCAAAATCACACTGTATATCCAGGACTAGGAGGACAGGCAATTGATGGCAATAGAAGTACAGTCCATTTGTACTGGTATTTGATGTCCATCATCCTCATTTGCAGCAAATGAGTTCATCATTGAAAAGTGTGCATGATTTAGTGTATTAATCGACTCTGACACATACTGACTTCTGTAAAAATATGAGTTACATTGCAAATGGAGGCCATACTGTATTGGATGCCGGTGACCGCTATACAAAGCTGTTTGTTTGGATTCAACTGCTGGAGGAAGCAAACCCGCCAATCGCTCCCCAGCGCTTTAATGTGCGACCGTACAGCCTGTCTGACGCGGTCGCCCCCTCTGTTATGAGCCGAGCGTAAACAAAGCATTAAGTCATCGTAAATCACGGCCCGATAGACGAGGGGAGCGGAGATGGCCGATCCTGCAGCTCCTCCGCTCCTCCTTCAGTCCCAATGTGTAAGATCATTATTAAAATTGCAGCCCAATTAAGATAATGCTAAATGACTTTCCCCGTCTGCCACTTTGATGTGAGGGGGGATTTTTCTGCACTTTCCAGTGGAAGGAGCGGTAGCTTGAAAGGAGTGAGGGCGGGAAGACAATTGCTCTGAGCTCAGATCTTTGATGTTGGGAGCGTTCCGTGTAGTTTGATTGGAAACGGGCCTGATTGCTTGCGCGAGATTCATTTGAGACAAAGTCTCATTTCCAAACGCGAACGCTACATCTCATTTACTGCACACTGCAGACGACCTGAACTTTTGGCATAATGAATGGAGGTTGTGCGTGCGGCGTTGCACTCTTGGTGAACTCATCTATGTGGCCAAGGGCCCCAAAATGCTGAAGCATTGTTTTTTTTTTCCTTCAACTCCTTTTATATCTTTTTGTTTCTCTTTTCAATCCGTGGAACTGTACGTCTTTCCTACTCTGAAACCCTTCACATTAACAATTGTGATTTGTTTTGCCTGAAGGACAGTTATCTCCAGTTCCGTCGATCAGTCGGTGAACGGTGGTGTAATGTATACATCAACTGGAATATGCATTGGTGTGACATCCATTATTCAAATAAACCAGTAAAATCATCATTTCAGTAGATTTGTATGAAATATGAACATATATTCTCTGAACCAGTGTTGTTTTCGTCAACAATGACGATAACGAAAATATTTTCTCGACAAACTATTTTTTTCATGATGATGACGTGACAATTACGGGCTAAAAACGTGGCTTGGGAGATTAGAACGTAACAAGACGAATGCCAGTTTTCGACTGACAAGCGAACAACGTGATGTGATATGTGCTGCGCCTCTCCCTCCTCACCGGAGTTTAGGATGTATCTCAAACTAAGCTACGCTCCATCTCGGTTGTTTGGAAACACGGTAAGATTTATTTTCTTATCATGACAACAGAGAATAGGTAATGTTGCTTAAAGTGCATGTGACACGAAAAAGCATGTTTATTTCATAATACACGCGATATTTTATGCTCCTGAATGATATGGACCGCTTGGATGTGTGTGGAAGCGATCACTATATTTATTTAATATTTTTTAATCCCGCGGCATGAAAAAGAGTGACTTCCAGCTTCGGTTTTGCATTGAGGAGGAGGGCGCTGTGACGTGTACAGTAGAAGACGTCCTCTTCACTATACGGCGTACTGCTGTGTATGAGGACGAAGGATTCAGCTGATTTTGCGGATAAATACGTTTATTTTTTGCATCACGCCAGCCAAACGGCTGCAGAAAAATCATTCTGTATGAGGGAGAGGCGTATGCGCCTTTTTGGAGTTTCAAAAGGTTCCCATTCACCGTGGATTATTTACTGTGGGACCACTGGACTTACGAGGAAGTGAGTAATATGTCAAATGCGAATACAGCGATTACAAAGTAAACACTACAAACTTTCTTTAAATAAAGGACTACTTACGTTTGATCATTGATAGGCATGTAAAAAGCTCTCCCCATGCACATTAGCAGCATATTAGCTGCACAACAACTGCAGCCACCCTCCTCCGGGGAACGAACTGTAAATTGCTCTCCGCCGGGCGGTTTGCCGATACACAAAGACAATCGACAACCCAGTCGTCATGTCAATAAATCCAGGCTAGTTATGTGGGATTTTCCGCTTCGAAGACTTTGAAACATCACTCGGTTCAGGTTAGCATTTCGGCTAGCTGTCACGCCTCTTGGTTTGTTTACATTCTCCGAAGCCGGGGAAGGGAAATGACATATGTCCGATTTAGGTGTCATAAAATATCGTTCGACAGTAAAGGTGAAGTCGACAGTTTTGACCATTATGGAGTAATTTTGCCATGTCGTCCTGAATAAATGCATTTTTATTATTTCATATTCCATTTAGCACAAGACTGTTATTTGTCATCACCAGGCCATTTATTTAGCTATTGGGGGAAAATACTTCGATAAAAAGAATATCCTGTAAAAATATTGAAGTAAAGAGACAGAAACAATGACATTTTGCAGCTCTCTTCGTCGCATTTTCCTCGTTGTGAATAGTTCCCCCTCGACGGGCTGACTGGTCCTTCTCAAGCCATTTATATAGCTATTGGGGAAAAATACTTTGATAAAAAGAATATCCTGTAAAAATATTGGAGTAGAGAGACTGAAACAATGACATTTTGCGGCTCTCTTCGTCGTGTTTTCCTCGTTTTGAATAATTCCCCCTCAATGGACTAAATAGTAAAACCGATGAGCCCAGTCTACCGCTGACGTCATCCACCTGTTGGGGACGCTAAACCCTATAATGGTAGGCGTGGCTAACCGGCAGATTAAAAGACTAATTTCTCGTCATCTGCTCTTTGCTAAATTGTTGTATATATTCGAATCGTCTCAAAATATGATTCTAATTCACATAATAATGCCATTTAAGACTTTTTTTCTCCTGTCGTATGCTCTTTAATCTTTTAAAGGTCTATGATCATCAGACACTAAATGTAATCCTAGCATTAGCATAGCTGTCGTGTTAGCATTAGCATTAGCTTTCGAATGGTCGATGTCCTCTTAAAACACTGGTCAGTCTAAAGCAGAGCCACTTCACTTTTATGGTCAGTAAGTCTACAAGATTGTAAACGCCCAGACAACTTTTTTTTTTTTTTTTTTTTTTTTTTTTTACATAATGTTTGTGGCAGCTTCTAGGTAGGTTTAATTGAAAATAATGTATTGTTTTTCCTGCGGAGTTTGTATTATCATCACAAAGTTAGCATTCTCCGTGTAGACGCTAAAAAATGTGCTCGTCTGCCTTTGTTCATTCAAAATTGCAGGAAAACTTTTATTTATTTATTCATTTATTTATTTATTCATGGACTTAGACCTTTTAATTTTACAGACGAATACATTTGAGTAAATGTTGACTAAAACTAGACGAAATTTGTATGAGATTTCGTTGACTAAAACTAGACGAAGACAAAAACATTTTGATATGAGTAAAATATGACTATGACTAAAAAGTATTTTCGTCCGAAAGACTAAGATGAAGACAAAAATTAAAAGGGCTGCCAAAAACAACACTGCTCTGGACGCTGTACAAACTGGTTCAGTGCACAGATTTTGGAATCTTGAAGAGATGTATGACAGTTAGGGCTGTCAAACGATTAAAAATTTTAATCGAGTTAATTACAGCTTAAAAATTAATTAATCGTAATTAATCGCAATTCAAACCATCTATAAAATATGCCATATTTTTCTGTAAATTATTGTTGGAATGGAAAGACACAAGACGGATAAAAACATTCAACATACGGTACATAAGTACTAGAACTGGGAATCTTTGGGCACCTAACGATTTGATTACGATTCGGAGGCTCTGATTCGATTATAAAACGATTATTGATTAAAAATCCTCTCAGGCTAAACAAAACTACTATTTGAGTATCAAGTTAACATATAACAGTAAACAAATATACAAAAATAAAAGTAGATAAAAAACGCCAGTCCCCATTCTGTATCAGCAGCTTTAAACAACATTCAATTAATTTAATGTTGTGAATCAACTGTTACAGTTGCTAAAATTGCTCCCGTTATTCCATAATTTCCCTTCTGTTTACTTTTGTTTCAGTTTTAAAACTATTTCAACATTTAAAGATAGATTCAAGACAAGATTCTGCCGATTTAGGAGTATTTTAGATAAAAAGTTAATTAGGTTCACTACAACAGAGCCTTCTAGAGAGGTCTACTGCTATAAGATGGCGGCTGTTTACTTACGCCGGAAAATCATTTCGCATCCCTGTTCAATAATACATGTTCTAACACCAACGTCGTCTGTCATTTTGCATCTAGTTCTACATATATATGATATTTACTGTAGCTGTATGTTTGTAGCAACTAGCAACTGGGCGTTGTTTGTAGCGGCTGTCGGCCGCAGTCAGGTATGATTGTTTTTTTATCTAGTGGCATGAGTTAAACATGATATTTACTCTCGGTCCATTCCTCATTGCGTCCCAAAGACCGCGCTGACTGTGTTTTACTTCTGCTTTACCTGGTATAATTCAATAATCGGAATTTGGATATTTGTGAATCGTTCTCGAATCTTCCACGGCCGAATCACGAATAATCTAAGACTCGGAAATTTCGCACGCCTCTAATAAGTACTGTATTTGTTTATTTTAACAAAAAATAAACAAGATGGCTTTAACATTATTAACATTCTCTTAAAGCGATCAATGGATAGAAAGACTTGTAGCTCCTAAAAGATAAATGTTAGTACAAGTTATAAAAATTTTATATTAAAACCCCTCTTAATGTTTTCGTGTTAATAAAATTTGTAAAATTTTCAATCAAAAATAAACTAGTATCTCGCCATTGTTGATGTCAATAATTACAGAATGCTCACTCATGGTGCTGAAACCCATAAAATCAGTTGGACCCAAGCGCCAGCAGAGGACGACAAAACACCAAAAACACAAGTAACAAGTGGACATTACACTGTGCTGTCATTTTAATCTGTTTGAGCGGGGCATGTGCATTAACGTACGTCAAATATTTTAACTTGATTAATTTTAAAAAATAGTTAACGCCCGTTAACGCGATTATTTTGACAGCCCTAATGTCAGTACCTGTGTACACCCCCTGTTACTGGTTCGGTAGCTGCTCTGTCAGTTTGTAGGTTTGCCGGTATCCAGAACTCACCAAGGCGAAATAAAGATATTTGGGAGTCAAGACCAAGACCAAGACTAAGTCAATTGGAAATCGACTCAGACAAGTAAAACAAAAGCAATAAAAAGGATATGAACGTTTGGCAGGAGAGAAACATGCTTACACGAGTCTTCAGCTTCTCTTCAAGAGGTCAATCTAATAAAAAAAAAAAAAAAAATCATCTTTCAATGAAGGATTTTTCTCTTTGACTTATGTTACCGCTCAGCCATGTACTGTCTATTGTTCTTCATGGCTCCCTTTGTCTCTCCGTACACGTATGTGCCCGACTGGTTGCTGTAAATACAATGGTAAAGGAACATCAGAGGCCCCGTGCTCTGGGGATGTTTACATGAACCAAGAGCCTGGAGATGGAACAGAGATACCAGTGGCAATTGCAAAGTGAAAAAAAACACCATCTGGCCACCTCACACCTGCACGCCTCATGAGAAGTGAAGTTCATGTTTAAGTCGCGTCGTCGTCTTTGCTGATTTTGGTTGGAGGAAGGGAATCTGCCTTGAAATCATCCCAGTTACAGGGTACCTCTGATTATATCTATTGCAGGGTTACTCTACTCATATTTGACCCTATCATCACTATGCATGTATACCACTTACTGTAATTTTATCCTGTATGATGCATAACTAATTGCCAAAAATCATCAAGAATGGGGGGTACCACATAACATATATACAGTATATATATACTGTATATGTATAGAGTCTTGCAAATGTATTTATTTTTTAAAAAATTTAAAAATTTTAAACTGCCCCCCATTGTAAATGAGACCATCACAAATCGAATGGATAGAACATGTAACACCATCGAGGGCACTGAAACAATCATTCATTGTATTTGCTAATTCTCTTAAAGTATCACAATGACTGTCCCAATATTTTAGATTTCATGTACTAAATGACCATTAAGGAAATGCTATTTTGTTTTCTCCCTTCAAGTGCTTGAAAATGCTCTTTACAATGCAATCAAGCATGTGCGCTGAGAAAGAGGAAAAAAATATATGAAGTGAATGGGTCAACTGGCCGTAGAGTAAACAATGGTCTACTAAAAAGGCCATTGGGAGGAAGGCTTTTATTCTGGGGGGGGTCAAAGGTTACATTGTCACACGACAGAAACTGACAGGTGATATTTGAAATTGACGTTTGCTCAGCCTGCTGTTCTTGTTGTATAACATCTGTGCTTTATTAAAGAAATAATTAAGTTTTGTAGTTCAGTCATTGACTGCGCTGATGGTGATGGCACTGAAACATGACCATTCACTGCTAGCCCTCTAACTTGAAATAGATTGAACGTCTTTCATAATGGATGGCTCGCAATGAGTCAACAGACTTGCTTCTTCAGACATATTTGCTTTGACACACACACGTGGCACTATTGTCAAGGGTGCACATAGTTCAGAAGCACATTGTCACGATTAAAATGATAAGCGTCACTATCGATCTGCTCTCAGGTTGATGAAGAACATCTGAGTTTGATCACAACACGCTATCATGCCTGCTCAAGTTTCCTGATTAAAACAATATCAGGTGGATACACATAAGTTATCAGATGGGAATGCAGGAGAAAAATTCTAATGTAGAGAAAACATCAATGTTTTCATTCTGTGGTACGACTTCAGTTTCACTGTGGAATTTCACCTTCCTGGGTTTTTCCCACCATGCACCAGATAATACGATTAAACAAATAGTTCATTAACATTAGTGAGCATAAAAGTCCAAAAAGTTTAACATCAAATTCATTTTTATTTTTGGGAAAATTTTGACGTGCTGAATCCAAATATCACCTCGTTTTTTTCTCAGTAAAGCAAATGTTTTAAATTTTACACTTTTATACTTGCTGTACTTTACTAGATGTTATACTTTTATACTTGGCAGTCACTTTTGAGGTTTTTACTTGTCCTGCACCGTAAAGGGAGATGCTCTACAATTTCATTGTACAACAGTTTAATGACAATAAAGGGCTATTCTTTTTTATTCTATTCTATTCTAAACTAAGGCTATGTCTATTTGTTTATTGTGTTTACATGTATGGGTATTTTTGCTTGATATCAGGGTTTATCAACCTATAGGGGTCAATGACAAGGGGGAAGTTAATATGTCCTTGTATGAAATCAGATACCAGAAGTAACAGAGCGTGAAAAAGAAAAAATAAATTTAGTATATAAATTTAACCTGTATAATTCAAACAGAAGTCTTTTACATATTCAGCGGTGCAAGATTGTCTTAAATCTGTTGAAAATATACAGTCAATTTACAAACAAATACATCCTAACCCTAATACAGATTAGGTACGAATATTTGCACTCTGTTTGTGTGTGTGTGTCGTCAGCGTCCACCTCATCCTTTTCATTCCACAACCGCAGGCTGTATGTGACTTTCCGAATTCAAGTGAAGAGAAGAAAATAATTGAGGAGTTAGTCTGTTGTAGACATCACACACTTGAAGACGGGAGGGTGGAATAGAAGATTTTGTAATTGGCCGAGTAATGTAGTAGGCTGCTACTGCCAGTAACTTATTGGCACTGACGCTTGTCAAGGCATTTAGATGACTTTTCCTGTGTCCACACACACACACACACACACACACACGCACACACAAATACAGTATCCCCACAGGTTTTCATCCCCGCATTGTCTTGTTTCTATTTGGAGCAAAAGAAACATTGCGGTGTTTCGTCCAATCCATCACTGTCTGCCTTCTCGGCTAGCTGTGACACTCAGGCCTCCTCCCTAAAGGGACAGTAGGACTGGAGAGGTGAAACAGGTCACTTCCATTCACCTTCTCCATCTTGGTGCTCACCCTCCCCAGGATTCAGGAGCAAAACTTTAATAATGCATATAAGCTCACATTTCCACTAGCATGTATGAGTTTTATTTCATTTTTTGATTATTTAGGTGCATCTGTAGTTGTATTCCGAAAGTTTAAATCATATTAAGCTCGCAACCTCCTACATAGGAAAATATTTTCTTGATTGATTTCTATATTACATTTTTTTTTTAATTTCTTTTTATGTAGTAACGTAAAACATTTAGATAGTGGATTTAGGAGAATTTAGGTTTATTTAAATTAATTATAATTGCTCATTAATTTATCATTAAAACTACTTTTTTTTAGTGTGCATGGAAGTTTCTCTCATGTTTCTCACCTTTTAACAAAATAGCCCTATTTGTTCTCCTTTATCAATTTGTTTCACTTTTTGCAAATATTTCCGTCAATGTTTTCCTGGCATTACCACAAGGGTGGATGCCCCCGATTCCAGCTCCCCACTCCGAACAGACAACTGCAGCTGGGGCTCAAATAGCCGCAAGGCTCTGAAAGTGGCCCTCTCGTGTCACGCATGCGCTCCAAGTCCAGGACGCGCCTGTGACTGCATACATGCGAGCTCAGGCAAGGTTAATTTGGATGGTGACACACAATTGATCAGGACGTCATTTCTTTCCAATTGAATTATCATTTTAAAAATAATTTGAAATATATATATATTATTTTGTTTTAAACTAGTAATAATAATGCAACTGCATTTAAATTTGGCATTTTGTTAATATTGCTTCATTGAATCAAGCTTCAAATTTACCATCTCTTTTGATTTTGAGTTATGAATCTACATAAATAAAGCAACTACATTTAAAACCAAATACATTGTGCTTGCATTTGGCATTCAGGTTTGTCATTAAACGCCATGTTTATAATTATCAAGTAATTGTCATTTTTTTCTCGATATGTTGACTTTAGGTTTCTGTTCACTGTAACCTACAGTCGCCCAGGTGTAATCTGCGTGTATTGCACGTCTATAAACGTCCCTGCGCACACAATTGGCGTCCACGGCCTCTATGGATTGGAAGCAGATGCGGAGCGCTCGGCTGCTGCACTGCACACGCTGACCCGGAGCTAAAACATTTGCCAAAGGGCCGAGCCGCAGGTCATGCAGGTGCAAAGCACGCACCCCCTGCCCCTCAAACAGATTGCAAAACTGACGCATTCAGCATGACAAGGCCTCCAACTAGACTACAAGTGCATCGCCTCGTCTTCAATTGCGCTTCATTCATCATCTTGGAAGTCAGTGCAGTGGTAATGACGTGTGTAAAGTTTTACCTCCTCACTTGCGGTCGTGCATCAGCTGACAATAAGTCATAATAGACAGCAGGGGGCTAATCTCGAGTAAACCATATTTCTGGCAGGCGCAATTATAGTCTGCATCTTTATAATTTTCTTTTTTGAACATTGGCGATATGGAAATTAAAGATTTGGGTATAGGTATTGTGCTTTTACGTATTGATAAAACAGTTTTTGAAACTAATGAACGGCTCGTATTGCTTTTGTGTATTTAACAATGGTTAAAAAACGAGTAAATTCTAACAGAAAAATTCGTTTTTATTAAATATTCTAAACTTTGAAATGACACATTAAAGCGTTTTACTTCATATTTTCTATTTTGTTGAATAACATCATAATATACGATAAATGTTGTATCTCGATTTCATGGTTTTCAACGCATGTTCCTTTAATAATTTCTCATGTTGACTACTATTTTACTTCATATTGTCATGTTCATTTAGTCTTTTCAGGACGATATAGCGTATTTTAATATAATATTAGATCTAATTGACGTGTCATACCAGAATAAATGTATTTAATTTGTTCCTTAATTACTTCCTAACACAACAAAACAGTTTTTTTTTTTTATTATTATAATATTTAGCGCATGGCACATAATATTCGGAGGTGCCTTTAATTTTTAAACAAACTCTTTTGTATGCAGTGAGGCAAAACTGCATGTTCCTTTCCAGAAATGTGGTAGAACATTCCAGGGAAGAAAAAAGGAGAGGGTTGGGGGCAAAAAAAAAAAAAAAAACGGGGCCCCAGATTCCTCGGACCCCCATAGTAGACACAAAGGGGATCTTCGTTTAAATTCAAAGCCTCAAAATGTGTTTATATGAAAATAAACTTTATCCAAGCGACATAAATACATTTTTTTCTGTGGGGAATGTTTGGGGGTTCTGCCTGTTAATGTCGGTTCCGTCACGCTCCTCTTTGACCCTCAATGCATGAAAAACGATTCCAGCGCTCTGATTGGATTTTATTCCTTCCTGCCCTCGAACCGTAAATGCGCGATTCATTTTGGGACTAACGCGACACTTGTTTGTTATATTAGGCCAAAACAAAGAAATGGTATGCGGGGATGACTTTCTGTCAGGCTTGATTACAATTGGGCATTTGGCACTTTTTGTGGGTTTTGTTTTGATTGATCTTTTCCTGGTGTGAAGGATTCGAGTTGACACTTGGCCTACACTGAGCAAACATAAATTGTTTGGTGTGACGTGTAAGTAAAGACTACACGTGTTGGTGAACAATTATTACGCAGTTGGTCTCACAGGCATGAAAAATTTGTGAAAAGAAAATAATAATAATAATAATAATAAGGAAATTAATAAAGGAAACTCAAGAGCCTATTTAATTTGTTTTTTTTAATGCGTATTGTTGTTGCGATTACTCCAGTTGTTCAAAATATCAATGAGCGTATTTTTACAATGCAACAGTAATTACTACCAACCAAGCGTGAAACGAATCTTAAAAGCCTTTATACTTATTTGTCCTTGTATTATTATTATTATTATTATTATTATTATTATTATTATCATCGTCATTATTATTATTATTATTTAGATCATCACAGACTGCCGATAAATTATCAAATTGTCTTTGGGGGAAAAAACACTTTCAAAAAGTAAATCGTCTCTTTTGAAAACAACAATAGAAACTATTTCTATATTTTTCATGTTTTTTTATTATTATTATCAGATTGAGGGGTTGACAAACAAAGCCACCCATATTCAAAAGCAACGATTAAATTCGTTATGATTTTTTTTTAAAGCTGACTTTTATGGCTTTAGTAAAGAGAGCGTGTGTCAAATTTGGCATTTTGCAATGATTATAGGTGGACTGGTATATGTGTTATATAGTAATATTTTCATACGTAGTCATCCAAAACTACAATTTCATTATTTTTCATGCGCAAAACCTTCAAATTACGCGTAGTTATATGTAAACTTTAGGAAAGTTCAAGTGCAGTTATTCTATCATTTTGAAGACGTAACTTGAGTTTTTGCTCTATATGACGTGTGACCATTTTTTTTATGATATGAAATAATGTTATATTAGTTACAGAATTTTGGCTGTAGTGTAAAGTACCACCAGCCTGTAAGAAACCCTGCAAGAAACCCAAACGTCTTAAGCTCACATAAAATGACCATTTATTAAACAAACAAGTAAAATCCTTCCAAAAAAAATAAAATAAAAATACTTATCAACATGTGAAGAATCTTTCAAATAGTATACGGCGATATACACGTTCCTTCAGTCACTTTTATAATGGAACACTTTTTTGTAAATCAGTTTAGGAAACACTGTTTTGTGTTATGTGTGGTTGCGTGTGTGCGTGTGTGTTTGGTCCATAATATCCTGGCTACAATTTGGAAATAAATTACTATATGCAAGTTAAACGTCCATGAAAAAAAGAAATGACATTTTAACATACAAAGCAAAAAAAAAAAAAAAAAAAAGAGAGAGAGAGAGATAGAGAGAGAGAGAGACTTACGTGTTATTTGTGGTAACACTGTTTAGAAAGATCAAGTCTTTTTGATTGTTCTGTCTCATATTAGTCTATTTGAATGAGGGAGGCGAATCAGACGGGAGTCGACTGGAGGTCGCTTTGGGATCAGAACTTGCTGCAGTCATACACAAAAGCTCCCGAAGTGCGATAGATAGACTGGCTCGGCGGGAAGGACATCTGGCAGCTGTTATTCCCGTTCACCGGCGAGTTATTCAAACCGATTCTCTGGGATTCGAACATCTCTCGCACCGAGTGAAAGTTCTGCTGCTGCGCCGTCGGGTACGCAGCACCCAGGTGGCCCAGGTCCCCGGCCTGGTTGAGGTACCACGAGGTCAGCCGGCCCTGGTGAGCGTGCGGGTGGCCCTCCTGGCCCGAGTTGAGGCCGCCGCCGTGCAGCGACGACGAGGTGGTTGTGACAGAGTAGTCTGGTAGGCTCTCGTCCGGCACGGTGGTGCTGGGGGCAGCCAGGTGGCTCGCCCGCTCCCCAGCGTACAAGCTCATGGCCTGCATGTTGCAATGGTAGGTGGCGTTGGAGGTAGTGGAGATGGAGTTCTGGTTACACGGGGAGCTGTATGCGGAGGTCTGACTCGGGGAGTAGCTGAGCGACAACGACGGGGCGATACCTGTCCTCGTGGGGGGCAGTTCGCTAGACCCTTGCGGAGACCCCCTAAGGGAAGTCATGATATTGTCCACGCTGAAGCCCTGCGCCTGGTGTTGCTGCTGCTGCTGATGGTGGTGGTGGTGGTGGTGCTCCGCGGCCTCCATGCCCACGATGGAGCGGTTGGACGGGATGCTGCTGTGCGGGCTCCCGCTGGACATGCTGCTGCTATCGGGGCTCTCGATTTTGGGAACCGCGCTCAAAGTGGGCGAGTTGGCCTGCGGGGGTGTCGTCGTTCCGTTTTCCGTCTTAATATCCTGGATCCGGACGGGCTGCGTGCCGGACTGCTCCTGGTCCCGAGACTGCTGCTGTTGCTGCGGCTGGCGAGGCGGCGCGTCCTTCTGAAGCCGGTCCTCCTTCTCCTTGAGCACGTCCTTCTTCTTGAAGCGCCGTCGCCTGCGCAAGAAGCTGCCGTTCTCGAACATGTTGTACGAGTCTGGGTCCAAGGTCCAGTAGCTGCCCTTGCCGGGCTTCTTGTCGTCGCGCGGCACTTTGACGAAGCACTCGTTGAGAGACAAGTTGTGGCGGATGCTGTTCTGCCAGCCCTGCTTGTTGTCCCGGTAGAAAGGGAACCGCTCCATGATGAACTGATAAATCCCATTCAGGGTCACCTTTTTGTCGGGTGAGTTCTGGATGGCCATGGTGATGAGCGCGATGTAGCTATACGGAGGCTTCACCATATCCTTGGGTTGAGGCTGCGGGGTGTACGGTCCGTAGGCGCGCGCCATACCGGCGGGGTACTGGTCGTGCGCGGCGTGGGTGTACATGTTCATCGGCGCAGCCATACCCGTGTATCCCCCGCCGGCCGCGGCTCGGTAGTAGCCCGGGTCGCCGCTGATGTACGGAACGACGCCCAGAGAGTTCGGGCTGGAGACGGAGTAGCGCGCCTGCATGGCAAAAGTTGGCTTCCTTTGCGACCAAAACAAGTCACAGCTCCCTTTTTAATAATACAAAATGTAAGGAAAAAAGAAGCTGTTCGTGTTTTTAAGCCGTCCCCATCTCAGAGCGTGCGGAAAAGTTCTGTACTTTGGACATCCGTCACCACGCAGGACTTTTGCGCAGTTAAATTCTTTCCTCCTTTTTGCTGCCAGTGAGGCTCCTCCTCGCTCAGGACCACCGTCGTCCAATAGGAAGTGTGGCAGAAGACCCGAGGAGGAGCGGGTGGGGGGCGGCCCACTTCAGGCCCACGTCGAGTCACAACAAGCCGTTAAAGTTATCCTCCGAATGCGAAAATATCACCCAAATATGTCAGAAGTGTCCCCACAATTTCTCTAGCTGTCTCTTTAATTTTCTCATTTTGATCTTAAAGACAGCAAAAGGTTGCTGTGGCAAAAGTTGAATCAAAGTCAATACCTGGCTCATTAAATTATAGGGAATTAAAATGCAAATTTGGGCTGAGGAGTGTGAAAATGTGTTCAGTGGTGGGCTTTAAAATGCAGGGAGCCAAATGGTGTTTTATCATCAATGTTAGACCGTATAATCAATTAGGGGATTGCCTTTTGGGGGAAGTGTTTGCAAACCATATTCCACTTTGATAACTTTTGAGACGGGTGAATGCATTTTGTGAGTAATCCCTATAAAATTTTGCAATCTCGGTGAAAGTTTAAAAGAAACAAGAAAGAAAGAAAGAAAGAAAGAAAGAAAGAAAGAAAGAAAGAAAGAAAGAAAGAAAGAAAGAAAGAAAGAAAGAAAGAAAGAAAGAAAGAAAGAAAGAAAGAAAGAAAGAAAGAAAAAGAATGAAAGAAAAAGGAGCGATTGACCCCATCAATAGAGGCTTCAATGTGCACCGTGAAATCGTCCATAAAGTGACCGTGAGGCAACGTTACACTCCTAATATGAGTGCATAAGCCTTTGCACGTCGTCTTAATTAAAATGTCCGTGCAGTGCTCGGACGGTTTCTCCTTACATGGTCCCGGGCATGAACTTTTTCCACCGCCTCGAGGCTATTTGCACACGCAACCCGCGATGGGCCTTCAACTTAACAAAGCTGCCTGGCCTGGCCTGGCCTGGCCACCCCACAGACCCACTTAAATCCTGCACAACAGCCTATAGTTAAGTTTTAGGTCGTTGGCAATATACGGAAATAGGATTTGAACTAACACATGCATGCATGGTTTATGTAGAAATAGTCTAAGGTATAATTCAGGTGAGAAAAAATATTTTAGGGTAAATTCACACTTCTTGAATGTCCAACCATAGCTATGTAAATAAAGGTTCGTTTACTAGGAATTAAATAGGTTACCATAGTGTGGATGTAAGAAAAAAATAATTTTAAACGCACTACTAAACTTACAAAAAATGAAAGAAAAGCAAAGCAAAGCAACAATGAGTGGTGGTCATGTACGTTAATATGGCTCCCTCTAGTGCACAAACAGGAAAATTCGCACAGTGATAGCAAGTCATGCACAAAGAGATGGATGTCCTTTTCGCAGCATGTATAAATGTGTTCGTCAGTGGGCGAATCTGAATGTGAGCTAATGTAAAGCGCTTTGGTCACGGTAAAAAAAACAAAAACAAAAAAACGTGTAGATACAGGAACTGTATAAGCACAAACCATTTACCAAGACAAAAAAATGTGACAGTCAACTCAGTATTTCTATTGCGATCTGCACGCATGCCATATGCCATATGTAACCGCCATATGTAACACCACATCACCCAATGTCCAATTTTCATTCACATGCAATACACTATGTCCAATACTTACTAAGTGCAATATTCAATGCCTCACTTTCAACGTCTGCTACTTAGCTTCTACTCACAGGTATTCTACGTGCAATACTTATTTACGTGGAATATTAATGTGCAATATTCAATGCCTCACTGTCAACTTCTGCTACTTCACTTCAATTCACACGTATTCTATGTGCAATACTTATTTACGTGCAATATTAATGTGCAATATTCAATGCCTTCAATGTCAACTGCTGCTACTTCACTTCAATTGTTTGCACCGCCTGAACCTATAGGACTACCTCATACATATTTTATATTTAGATTTTAAACGTTTTTCTTGCAAGCCACTTTCGAGATTTTTACTTGTCCTGCACTGTAAAGGGAGATGCTCCACAATTTCATTGCACAACTGCATCATGACGATAAAGGCCTATCCTATCCTATCCTATCCTATCCTATCCTATCCTATCCTATCCTATCCTATCCTATCCTATCCTATCCTATCCTATCCTATCCTATATCCTATCCTAAATCAACAGTGTTGTTGTTGGTGAGTAGGTTGATCGATTAAATATAGATTCAGAAGTATTCCAGATACAGTATTTGGCACCTTTGCATGCAGTTATTTTTTTATATTATTATAGTATTTATTGGAGGGTTTACGGTGGGCTTTCCCAGCCAAAAGTATAGAAAGCTTTTAAAACAGTATGGCAAAATATATGTAAACGTTCAAAATGGGGGGAGGGAGGCATACAAGAGTTCAATGTCTGCTGTGACATCTGTGAATTGAGTCAAATTATTATTATTATCCTCATCATCTGTTTCTTCAGGATTGTCTTTGTTACAAGTAAACATGAATTAAGCAATAAGGATGTTGCTTTGGATGAAATTTAACTTTCGTTGAAAAGGTATTTCAAAGAGGATGTATGGGGGGGGGCAGTTTTAGGTCTGTAAAAGTAGGTTTTTCATGTCAAAAAACAGAATTCTAAAAATGTTCCACTTAACTGTGTCACTGAAATGGTAAATTACTGCCAGTAAAATGCAATGGATGCGTACAGACTTCAGTGTCAGCTATACTGGTCATTAAGGTGAAACCTGTCTTACTCAGTTTTTTGGCAGCATTGCAAATTGAAATTTTCAATAAAATGCAGTATATTTTTAATGACCTGTCAAAATACTAATAAATACTTAGAACGTGAGCGCAAAGTGAATACATGAATAAAAATTCATTAACAACCGCTCACAGTAAAATACAGGACGAATGGCATTTTCGACATGTTGTTCAGTCTTAAAAGTAGTCAGTGCGGACATTTACAAGCTCAGTGATAGAAACTTGAGCACCCACCTTCAACTTTTTCACAAAATTAACAACCCGACTTCTGTTCACTTATTAGACGCTGCTGCTATCTAGTGGTTAATTCAAGTACTACATGTAATATTCCTCCCTTTATCGTGTGCATCTTTCTTTCGGTGGGGGACTGAATCTTTATTTTTTCAAATAAATAAATATAAAATGTAATTTTTCTTATGGTAAGTAAAGAAGAAAACTAAGTAAAGGCAAGTATTTCCAGGAAGTTGCTGCCCAACATGGGGGCAGATATTTGATCTCCATGATCAGAAATCTAGGAAATTCTCCTTTTGCATACTTAATTACCTTGAACAACCATATTTCACATGAAAGTCATTTATACTAGGTGCAGTCTTTCCTTTGAAGTGAAAGCGAGAAAAAAGACATTTTACACGATGTGACAAAGCAGCAGATGAAGACGCACAAGGGTATATATAGGAGCAAGGCCGGATCTATGGGGGGGCCGGGGTGGGCACAGCCCACCCAGACGTGAGTCGTGCCCACCCAATCAAAATGTCGGTGTTCTGTTATGCATAAAAGATTGATGGGTTTTGTGATTGAATACCTGAGTTTTATTGCTTTTACGTTTTATTAGCATCATCTAGTGGACGCCTTAATTTACTGCATCTCATGCGCACTTTATTTGAAAGAAAGTGCAACACGGAAGTGACGTTGTTCAGTAGAGAATCACACGACGACGGCCGCAGTCAGTTCACGCAGTCTCTGTGACCACTTTGCCTTGAATTTGAGGTTGCGTCGCCGGTATGTATTGTTTAAATGCGTTTAAAAATGTGAATATGTGAATTGTGTGTACTTCAGTGCTAAAAAGTGAGACAGACTCACTTAGCATGAAACTTGTGATATGCTAATTACTAGAGCTGGGAATCTTTGGGCACCTAACGATTCGATTACGATTACGATTCAGAGGCTCCGATTCGATTATAAAACGATTATTGATGCACCCCCCTTTTTTTTTTTTTTTTTTTTTTTTTTTTAAATAAAGTTTTGTACATTAGTTCCAAAATTGTTCAAAAATACTCTCAGGCTAAACCAAACTACTATTTCAGTATCAAGTTAACATATAGCAGTAAACAAATATACAAAAATAACTTTAAATAAAAAAACTCCAGTCCCCATTCTGTATCAGCAGCTTTAAACTACATTCAATTAATTGAATGTTGTGAATCAACCGTTAAAGTTGTTAAAATTGCTCCCGTTATTCCATAATTTCCCTTTTGTCTACTTTTGACATGTGAAAGTTTTAAAACTATTTTAAAGATAGATTCAAGTCAATATTTTACCGATTTAGGAGTATTTTAGATAAAAAGTTAATTAGGTTTGCTTGGAAGGTTCGCAACAACAGCATTGCAGGGAAGTTTACTGCTTTAAGATGGCGGCCGTTTACTAACGCCCGCATCTAGCTTTTTGCAGATGTGCTGCTACCGCTACCGAGTCTATAATCCATCTAGTCCTGTATAAATGATATCTACCGTAACATTATGTAGCTTAGCTGTACTTGTAGCAGCTTTTCGGCAGCAGTCAGGTATGTTGTGTTTTTTTTAATCTCGTGGCATGAGTTGAGCTAGAGCCGTGAGTTGAGCGTTGGCATTACCCGAGGGGCCGGTTAATGAGAAGCATAATGTTTAGCTCCTCCCGCTCCGTTCCGTCCCGAAGTCCGCGCGGCGCGCTGAGTGTGTTGTACTTCCGCTTTACTTGGCATATTTCAATAATCGGAATTTGGATGTTTGTGAATCGTTCTCGAATCTTCCACGGCCGAATCGTGAATAATCTAAGAATCGGAAATTTTGCACACCTCTACTAATTACCCACGAGTTAGAGGGTCGGCAACAGGGCGTCTCGGACGCTCTGCTAATTGTTTATTCATATTTTCATATGCAGCTTGCTACAGATAGGGCAGTACATATGCGATTTCATATATTGTACATATTTTGATTGTGTTGTTTTGTCTGTTTTCTTTAGTTTCACCCTTTTGAGTTTTAATAAACCTGCTTAGACAAAGCCACGTCTGGAGAGTCGTTCATACGAGAAAGGTGTTCATAGCTACGACTATCGTGACGGCACAGTCAGGAATATTTACTGTAGCGTCGCACTGGATATAGAGAACGCACGGAGAGTTGGTCTAACCTATTTTTTTGCAGGATTAACGGTTACTGTTGGCCGCAACCACGCCCAACAAGCAATCACCAAAACAAGGTGTTTTTCCAACCTCGTTTGTTATTCGCTCGTTTCCTCCCTCTCCTCCAGACACATTCTCGCAGTCGGACAGTGACTCATGATAATAGTAAGCCACGTTTAAGACCTTTTTAGGAAAAAAGACGCAAAACAAACCTGAAATATGTTAATTTCAGACATTTGTCTACAGATGTTTATCTGTGCGTGCCCCCATCTCAAAATGGTGACACGTTGCTATGCGAGATGACGTCATCGTGACATCACGCCGACTGCGAGAATAAGTAGATAGATGAATGGGGGAAAAAAAAATTAATACAGCCTCAACAGGACACAAGCCAGTGTCCTACTTGCGCCAGTCCCAAGCCCGGAGAAATGCAGAGGGTAAAAAAAAGCCTGCATTGGGGTGCCCCCTCAAGTTTTCTTAGTGCCCACTCTGTTGGGTAAACCTAGATCCGGGCCTGTATAGGAGGCTCTTACCTGTTTTCCTGATCGCTCTTACTTCTGTCCGCCAATCGTTCCATCCGTGTGTAGGCATCAAAGCACTGACTACGCTCAAAATGCAAGTGTACCAATGTCAGTTAATCAAGTCTGCTTGAAGGGTGGACATTAAATGATCATTAAAATAAAAGCAATATGATATTGTCATGTTTCCGAGGTACTTCCGCTTTACTTCCGCATTCATGCTCGCAACTTCCGTTTTACATGTTCTCTAACCAAAACAATAATGAAGCTGGAGTGACATTACTCATCAACATCCCTCAAAAAAATACAATTTGGAAATGCTGCATCCATCTGCCATCATCACGACATGGGAGGACAACATGAAGAAATGGCTAAGAGTCACCACAACCAAAATATTTTATTGATTTAATAGCAGTGGATGGGAAAGCAATCAGGGAATGAAATCCATAAAATTGTTTAGAGCAGAGGTCACAGAACCGCGGACCTCGGTCCGGTTCCGGACCCCCAAGCCGTCTGGACCGGATCTCAAGCTGTCCGGACTAATATACATTGCAACAAAAAAAATCATTTTTTTCTGCGGGTTTGCAGAGTGGAGCCGGGCATCAAACAAAAACCATAGCGGTGACGCGCGTGAGCCAGCCAATGGGAGCGAAGCATTTGAAAGTTATTTTTAGAACAGCATGTCTCACACTAGCTTTCCAGACTCCGCGGAGTGACAGCCAAAAGCAGAATGAAGAATGAAGTTGGAGGAAGAGGCGAAAAGGTACGGCAAATGGCATGCTCAAAACTACGCAAGACTGATGCAGAAAACAGAGTGTTTAAGGAGGAGTGGACCAACACATTTTTGTTCATTTTACCAGGCGGCAGCACAAGACCGCAATGCCTCATCTGAGACTCATTCAGAGACGGTAGCGTTTGTAAAAAGCAGCAATTTGAAAAGGCACTTTGAGATGAAGCACGCTGCTTTTTTTTGCAAAGTTTCCCTATGAACTCTGCCATCCGTTCTCAAAAATAGCGGAATTAAGGGCTCAATATGATCGCACCTCAAGGCTCATGGTTCATTTATTCACTGCACAGCAACGCACAAATGAATTCTCCCTCAGAATAGCGTGGATATTGGTTCAAAACAAAAAGTCTTTCAGTGACGCACCGATTGTCAAAGATTGTATAAGTGTAGTTGCTGAAACTTTGTTGATGGAAAGCAAAAACAAGAGGTCTGGCAAAAAATAAAGCAAATCCCCCTGTCAGCATCCACAATTTAAAAAAAAAAAAAAAAAAAAGTCTTGAACATGCTCTTATGTTGCTATTTAATGATTCAATTAAAGCACTTTTTTAGTTTTATGCAACTTTTATATTTTATTCACATTTTTGAATGTTGTAATTATCAGCATGGCCATGTAAAACTACGTTTGTATTTTTGGGAAAAAAAGAAGCATTAAAATATTTCCGGACCCGAGATTGTTGTAATTTTTTCATTTCGGACCCAGAGGATTTTTAATTCATGACCCCTGGTTTAGAGTATAAGAGTTAATACTAAGTTTTAATTGATGAAAAAAATGGAAGAAGATAATCATTTTAGCACATTAAACAACAGCAGGACTATTAGCCTTTACAAATTATAACTTGGGATGTGGTGGTGTTCTGAATTAACCACTGATCTAATAACTTTTGTTAAATGGGAGTCAGCCCATGCATGCATATATGCATGCAACCAAATTATCTCAGTTTATTTTTACTACAGTCCAATAGTGTATTTGTTTTTTTATCAACTCATTTACTGCTATTGATGGCCAGTCCTTCTCAAATAGTGGGGCAGGCCCCAGGGTATGGTCTCTCCTTTCAAGCTCGGGTCCTCTACCAGAGGCCTGGGAACTTGAGGGTTCTGCGCATGATCTTAGCTGTCCCTAGGATTGCGATGTACATATACATATATACATACATATATATATATATATATATATATATATATATATATATATATATATATATATATACATACATACATATATATATATATATATATATATATATATATATATATATATATATATATATATATATATATATATATATATATATTAGGGCTGTAAAAATTAACACGTTAACGGGCGGTAAATAATTGTTTAAATTAATAAAGTATTTGACGCATTTCACGCACGTGCCCCGCTCAAACAGATTAAAATGACAGCGAAGTCTAATTTCCACTTGTTACTTGTGTTTTTGGGTGTTTTGTCGCCCTCTGCTGGCGATTGGGTGCGACTGATTTTATGGGTTTTAGCGCCATAATTATTAATGACATCAACAATGGCAAGCTACTAGTTTATTTTTTGTTTGAAAATTTTACAAACTTAATTAAAACGAAAACATTAAGAGGGGTTTTAAGATAAAATTTCTATATCTTGTACTAACATTAATCTTTTAAGAACTACAAGTCTTTCTATCTATGGATCGCTTTAACAGAATGTTAATAATGTTAATGACATCTTGTGGATTTATTGTTATAATAAACAAATACAGTACTTATGTACAGTATGTTGAATGTATATCCGTCTTGTGTCTTATCTTTCCATTACAACAATAGTTTACAGAAAAATATGGCATATTTTATAGATTGTTTGAATTGCGATTAATTAAGATTAATTAATTTTTAAGCTGTGATTAACTCGATATATATATGTGTATATGTATATATATATATACATATGTATATGTATATATGTATATTTTTTTTTTCGGGCTGTCAAACTGTCAAAATTATCGCGTTAACGGGTGTTAATTAATGTTTTTTAATTAATCACGTTAAAATATTTCACGCAATTAACACAGATGCCCCGCTCAGACAGATTTAAATGACAGTACAGTGAAACGCTCACTTGTTGTGTTTTATTGAGTTTTGCCGCCCTCTGCTGGCGCTTGGGTGCGACTGATTTTATAGGCTTCAGAACCCATGAGCATTATGTAAGTAATTATTGACATCAACAATGGCGAGCTACTAGTTTATTTTTTGATTGAAAATTTTACAAATTTTATTAAAACGAAAACATTAAGAGAGGTTTTAATATAAAATTTCTATAACTTGTACTAACATTTATCTTTTAAGAACTACAAGTCTTTCTATCCATGGATCGCTTTAATAGAATGTTAATAATGTTAATGCCGTCTTGTTGATTTATTGTTATAATAAACAAATACAGTCCTTATGTACCGCATGTTGAATATATATATCCATCTTGTCTTATCTTTCCATTCCAACAATAATTTACAGAAAAATATGGCATATTTTATAGATGGTTTGATTTGCGATTAATTGTGATTAATTAACTCGATTAAAAATTTTAATTGTTTGACAGCGCTAATATATATATGTGTATATATATATATATATTTTTTTTAATATATATACATATATTAGGGCTGTCAAACGATATAATATATATATAATATAATATATATAATATATATACATAAATATAGTATATATATATATATATATATATATATATATATATATATATATATATATATATATATATATATATATATATATACATACAGCCTGTTTACCTTAGCGGCAGAGAATTGAGGGGGCATGAAAACGTTTGCGTTACTGAATGGCGATAGACGTCCAGTCCATTTTATCGCGAGGGCTGTGATCATTCACTGCTTCACGTCAATGGCAGCAAATTAGTTCATGCAGCAAATTAGTTCATTTCAAATGAGTCGCACGGGTTGTAGGTCATTTTAATTGTGGAAAACGTATAACAGTGAATTAAGAACCAACAATACAGTCGCCTTTGTAGGTCTGCATTTTGTTTTTGTTGTTTTATGTCTCGGGGACATTTTAAATAAAGGGTCACGTAAGGGGCAGAGCTGTTTAATATCCATTCATGAAAGTGCAAATTTATTTGTTTGTATACCATTTCATTTTTGCTCTATCCCCCAGCGCTTCATACCTAATGACTGTAGTCAGCTTGATTTTTAAAGTGAGTTTTACAATGACATTCTGAATATTTATGAGGTACTTTGCATTGTAATGCTTTTTTGGCCACATGAAAATGAGGACGTTAATCCATGTCTAAATATAATTTAGCTATTCGTGCTGGTCAAAAGACTGCATTATTGATGATTATGTATTCAATTTAAATAATTTAACCAAGACCACGTATGATTGCTTGCATATAATTTACAATAGAGGGCAGCACAGTGACAAAACTTGTAGAGGACAAGGAAAGTATTCAAATACAGTATTGTATTTGTCCAAAACTTGGGACTTCGAATGCTGTTGTAGTCAACTTGCAACACCAATAAGAAGTAACGGACGGAATAATGGAATCGTCTCCAGAAAAAAAATTATAAAAAGCACCTAACCTAACCTAACCAATAACATAACAGCAGGGCTAAATGAGTGGAATTTCACTGACAACAACATTTGTTGGCCACTGCATATACTGTATATTTATATTTACCTATAATGAAGTTGACAAACAGTTTTGATAAAATACCTTTCTTTTAATGACCTTATTCAGCAACATTAAGTGCAAGGACTAAACAAAAAATATGTACATGTGCATCTCAATAAATGAAAATGGTACAAAAATGTTGTTGCTTCAGTAAGCTCACTGCGAAATTAACGTCTCATATTCAAATTCTTCAACACAAGGGGAAGTACTTTTAGATACTTAAATCCTTTTAGTTATTGAGACAGTGATTGGGATTTTAATAGTATGATATATAGTTTTTCAAATTTACAAAGTACAGTCACTTCACCTTTGGTTAGAATGAAAGAAATTACATTTCCCACAATGTTAATTAGGAGTGAATACATTGATCTGGATCCTATATCGATTGATTAGTCAACGAACCAATTGATAGAAATGTAAAAACATTAACATTGTCACTTTAGAAGAATGGTTTTCAGTCATCTCATAAATGCTTCAGCAACGAAATTGCGTCTTTTTTATTGCTTTAAGTTAAATGTAACGTGTTAAATGTGTATCGACCATATTAATTTAATTAATCCAAGGCCCTTGATATGTGGTAGACTCGTCATGAAATTGTGATTTACATCCCTAACGGGTCTGCTTCCATTATACAGATCACATTGTTTGAAAAAAATATATATACCGTATATGGAACGCCACTGCTGTTTTAACTTTAGAAAAAGGGAGGGGGGGTTGTAGTGTCACGTTGTCAAATGTCCGTGTTCACATGACACAAGGCTTGACGTCCTGATAGGCACTTTGGTGATGGTGCAGTTGGTGATGATGGGGATGGTGATGATGATAATAAGATGCTCCGGTGCTCGAATGCAGAGAGGACATCCCGTTGAGGCTTAAAACCAAATCCTTCCGCTCGCACACTGCACTGGAGTGGCTGGAGTACCGAGACAGTCCCGCTTTAAAAAGGAAAAAAAATGCAAACAATTACTGAATTAATGCAATTTATTATCAGTGCATGCATGCGTTTAAATAAAGATGCAACGTGTAATGAAGCGGTCGAGTTTAATTGTTTGCACATTATGATTTAATTTAATTAATCAGAGCACTTAGTGCCATTTCTTTCCCTCGTATAGTGGATATAAAAATAACATTAAGAGTGTATTTGGTATGTTGATTGTTATATGTTTGTTTGGAATACGTTGTTTTCGATTTCTGGAACGGATGGAATGCGTAATAAACGTACCTTTCATTACAAGGGTTTTTTTTTTTTTTTTTTTTTTTTTTTTAATGGAACACATAAAACTAATGTATATTACATTTGAGATAGTGTCATGCATGGAAATCTTTGTTTGAGGATATGGTTGCAGGTGTCTATTTTTTTACATGTTTAAATTGGAATATACAACCTTGTATCACCCCGTCCTGCACGCGGGGAAGTAATCTATGTCTGCAGAGAATTGGATACATTATTTGTACTTTAACGTGCAAACGTCTAAAATAATGAAACGAAATGGGGGTGTAGGGGATCCTGAAAAAAAAACTAAAATACGAATTTAAACAAAAACATTGCATTTTATAGTGCATGCAACAACAACAAAAAGTCCACTCCCCCCAAAACCTTTTTTTTCTTTGCGCTTTGGATTCATGTTTGAAGAAAAAAACACAGTTGTATGCAGTACTAAAATGTTGTATAGGCCTACCTGGAATGTCAGCAGAATCCCGTCCATTATGATGAAGATAACTTTGATCCAGAGAAGAGGACGCCATCCCGTGTGTGTGCAGAGCATTGTGGGCAGCACCGGTGCCGTTATTAGCCGTCAGAGTCTGCTGTTTAATATACGGAGAAACGGCAGACGAACTCCAGTGGGGGGCTGTGTTTCCGTAAAGACTTTGACCTTCCACGGAGCCCACCAAGGCCGGGGAGGACTGCAGTGAGCTGCCGCCGCTATCCGGGCAGATGTAGTCAACATTAGGGGTCGCGCTCATATATGACGAGCCGGAACCGGGGGACACATAATGTCCCCCCGTGACACCATCGAAACCTCCGTGAGGCATCGAGTTGAAATCCAAATTGTAGCCGTTGTGACAAACTAACGGGCCCGACGCGGCCTGGAAATCGAACCCGATGCCGTTCATCATCCTATACACGGGTTTAAACGTTTGGCATTTTCTCCGGAAGCCGCGAGGTCTTCGTCGGAACGAACCCTCCTCGAACATGAACTCACTACCCGGGTCGATTGTCCAATAATGACCCTTGCCGGGTCTGCCGAGGCCCTTGGGCAATTTGATGAAGCACTCGTTGAGCGACAGGTTGTGCCGGACAGAGTTCTTCCATCCCTGGTAGGAGCCTCGAAAGAAGGTGAAGCGCGCCTGTAGGAACTGGTAGATCTCGCTGAGGGTTAGCCTCTTGCTGGGAGAGCTCTGGATGGCCATGACGATGAGGGCGATGTAGGAGTAGGGGGGTTTCTCGGGCCGCCTCAACCCCGAGTTGCCGCGCTTGGCTTTGGCCGCCGCGTCATGCGCGCCGGCCGCCGGGATGGAGCGCGCGGCGTTCGGATCTAAATGTCCGTGCAGAGGACTCTTGGTCGTCATGTTCGAACAAATACAATAACACCCTTAATACAAAAGAGGACTAATTGCCGTCTTTTGCCAGAGAACGTCCAGCCTCGCATCCTCTTCCTCGGCTCTGTCCATTGCAAAAGCCCTTGGACTTTGCACGAACATCAGTCAAACAGCAAGTGGACCACCTAGTACTTCTGCAAATTTGCCTCTGCCCCTCTAAACATTTGCGAGCCCTCCAAGAAATCCTAAGGAACTCAATTCAACTCCCTCCCATCTGGACAAGAGCCAGACAAGAAGCCGGACACAAGGCTGTGGAGTAAGAGCTCAACACACACACCACCATCATTTTCTCCTCCCCTCCTTTCCCCCCTTCATTTTTAAGCGCACAATTTCAATTCATCTTTCGAAAAATATTTTATTGAACATATTCTGACCTAAGTTCAATGCTTTCACGATAAAAGAATGCTTTACATGCTTTTGAGGGCAACTTTTTATTTAATACCGAGTTACACTACACAACTTTAAAAGGGAACTAAATGCCCATTATACCTCATAGTCTAAATATAATTTTAAATATAAATATGATGGTATTTGTGAAATAAGAAATTGATTAATTCATCAGGTGGTCACCAGACTGAAATGAACATCAAAACCGCTCTTGTGCTTGCACTGAGAATATTGTGTGACAAAAAAAACAAAAAAAAAACGAAACAAAACGTGAGTAGATTTTTCTCAATAGTAAAATCATCATTTAACAAGGGATCAAAATAATTTTAACAAAGACCCCCTCAAGGCTGAATGATTAAGACAAATGCAACATAAAAAAATATATATAAAAAAAACTAAAACATAGCGAGAAAACGTTTTGGCTTTTAAAAAAAATTAAATGAAAATTTAAAAAAGCATTCCACCGATAAGTTCATTGGGGCATGAAATACAAGTAAATAAAGCTCCCCAATCGATACAAGATCCGCCATTAATCTGACGATATATTGATTGTTGAGCTATAGTGTATCACAAAAGTGCAGATATTTAAGTATAACTTTTCATGGTGTAACACTGACAAAATGACACTTTGACACAATGAAAAGTAGTCTGTGTGCAGCTTATATAATAGAGTTAATTTATTTTCCCCTCAAAATAACTCAAATATAGCCATTAATATCTGAACCCCTGGCAACAAAAGTGAGTACACCGCATGGGAACTACGTACATCCCTAAATGTCCAAATTGAGTACTGCTTGTCATTTTCCCTCCAAAATGTCATGGGACTTGTTACAGGAGTGCTGTCAGCATTGCTGCAGAGATTGAAGAGGTGGGGGGTTCATTCCCAACACCATGCTTGACTGTAGGCATGACACTGTTATCCTTGTACTCCTCACCTGGTCACCGACACACATGCTTGAGACCGTCGGAACCAAACACATTAATATTCGTCTCATCAGACCATAGGACATGGTTCCAGTAATCCATGCGCTTTGTTGACATGTCTTCAGCAAACTGTTTGCGGGCTTTCTTGTGTACCGTCTTCAGAAGAGGCTTCCTCTTGGGGTGACAGCCATGCACACCAATTTGATGTAGAGTACGGCGTATTGTCTGAGCACCAACAGGCTGACCCCCCACCTCTTCAAGCTCTGCAGCAAAGCTGACAGCACTCCTGCATGAGTCACATGACATTTTGGAGGGAAAATGACAAGCAGAACTTAATTTGGATATTTAGGGATGTACGTAGTTCCTATGCGGTGTACTCACTTTTGTTGCCAGGGGTTCAGATATTAATGGCTATATTTGAGTTATTTTGAGGGGAAAATAAATTAACTCTATTATATAAGCTGCACACAGACTACTTTTCATTGTGTCAAAGTGTCATTTTGTCAGTGTTGTCCCATGAAAAGATATACTGAAATACCTGCAGGAATGCGAGGGGTGTACTCACTTTTGTGATACACTGTATGTGCATAAGCTATTGCAATGCAATAGGAGTCAGTTATCTGAGGGTTCAATGTCTTTTTTCAAACAATGTGAGTATTCAAATAACAGGTATCATGGACCAAATGCAAAATAAAAGCTTTAGTACTGCTTCATCTTACGCATGATTTATTGGGCTTTTATTTTGAAGCTGGCCTATATGTTTCCGAGATCATTGAGATGGCATGCTTGACTTGCTCCCAAATATTCAAGATATTCCTTGATATTCCCAAAATATATTACCAACACGTTTAAAACTTCTTTACTTTGAAAAGTTGAAACATTCATACCAACATATTGCAAATTTGTTACCCATTTACCAACAACCAGGCGCACCACCGTCCCGTCTCGCCCTGATATCTTAGAACACCGGGTAGGAGTTTTTCCACTTGACACTCACAAAAGATGTCCAAATCCTTGCAGAAGGTTTTTTGGGCCCCTCATAGAGTCTTGAGCCTTCGTGTGAGCAATTCATCGCTACGCATCGAGATGGCATGATGAATGTTGCGAGTAAAACTGGAAAATGTTTGTAATATGGCAAGGATAGTGCGGTGTTATACACTTTCATAACAGAGTCCTGGTGGGGTCCTGTAGAATTGACGTCATCGAGTAGCAGCAGGCAGCGAGGCGTGTCCCTTGTTGCTAAGGTGTTGCTATGGCAGTAACTCAAAAACTACACGGTTGATAAAAAAATATATATATAGTGACGAGAGTTTTGAGACAGCGAATGATGCATTCAGGCAAATTTAACCGAGTAAAACGTTCATCTGAAAAGCTCTTGAGCTGCCATTTAAAGTTCCCCGCATTAAAGAACTTCAGTGACGTGCTTACAAAGGTGATTTGGCTAAAAGTCCCCATGACTTTCCGCTACCACTGACACAGACACACGAGAGTAGATTTCAATGTGCTCAGGCAACAGAAGCTTCAGGATTCCAGAAATCATGTCAACACAGTTTGAGTTAATTGAATGAATTAATAAGTGTGTGAAGGCTGTCACAAAATAATGTGTCATGCTCGCACATCAAGTGGATGTGTAAGAAGGGGGGGAGAAAAAGCTTGCATACCTGCGCATCAAGTGGACGAAATCACTGAGTTTACGGAAATCAATGATTTTCCAGTGGTTATACTTCCTTGTGTGACACTTGAGGCCACTTGGATTTGCAATTATAAATTGGTAAATCAAGAAAGTTTAACTCAGTCACTGCCATTGATAGCTTTATGTCCAATCCATTCGAACTTGCAGTGGCAGTGACCATTCATTGTCAGTACTGACAAGTCAAAATGGATTGGTCACTCATCGCCAGAGTTTATACAGTATACTATTAACATTGCATTACTACTGTTGATTTATTGTTTCCTTTTGTTGCCTTTGCAAAAAGATCTAGGCCTTCCATACACAGATCATGTGATTGTCAATATCACCACACCTAACAATTTGTATGCAAACTTCCTTTCAAGGACTCATGGGGAAAAAACACATGCAAAGAATAGAAATAAAATGAAGTAATGTTAATACTGTATTGTTGTTGTGGATGCACCTTATAATTAAAAGTTATTACAAGTAGCACTTAGTACATTTTATTCGAAGTTACACAACACTGTCATGGAAACAAACAAACAACGCCATTATACTAAAGGGATTAAACACACATTATAATGCCCTGAAACCAAACAGCGCTTACAGATAAATCATTTGCAGCCCACACAGATGTAAATCTTTTTTTTTTTTTTTTTTTTAATTTTGTATTTTTTTCTTAATTCAACCCATCGTATTTCAGGCTAATTTAACAGGTTTTCGATGTAATCCTTTTGGAATCAGTTTGCGTTCACTGAATCCTCAAAAAGCCCAATCAGAACCACTAAAATATAAAATGAAATAAAATCAATCCCACTTCGCATACAGTAGTTGAAACCTCAGAAGGCCTATAAATCACTTACAGCACACTCATGACGTCTTTTTTAATTAATATATTTATTTATAAAGACATAAAAAGCAATAAAATTTAACCAACAATGATCGAACAAAACAACAACAAAACTGGGTCTAGGGGACACCAAAAACTACAAAATAGTGACAAGATCCACTGATTCCATTCATAACAGAATAACTTCTTTGTTCCACTAAAAGGCCATATACACTAAATAAATAAATGTGTGCATAGGTTGAGGCAAGATTATCATGACTTCTATCATTGTTTTGTGGCGTACACCCTGTAAAAGGTGCTGGGCATGGTCGAAAATAATTGACTTGAAGGCACGAACAGGTCACAAAGTTGGTAAGAGAAGTCCGCAGTTGTGCGCATGCGCATCTCCAAATTTGATGAGGCTGCTCGGGTGAACATACAGCGAAGAGGCAGGTGGAGTTAGATACGGCGTCATTACGACCCCATAGTGATCCACGAGATCGGAGTCCCGTCTGAATGGCTTGCTGAGGATGCTGTCTATAGTGAAGGAACTTGAGAACTTTTTCGGCGGCGCGTCTTCGGAGCTTCTCTCCTCCTCGTCCTCTATCTCCCGCTCCTGCTGTTTGCTGGGCCGGATGCTGATGCGCTTTCGCCGACGCCTGAACACCCCGTCCGCGAACGTGTACTCGCTGTGCGGATTGAGCATCCAGAAGTTGTCCTTCCCCCACGGACGGGAAGGGTCCCGAAGTACTTTGTGGAAGCAGTCGTTGAGCGACAAGTTGTGGCGCACAGAGTTCCTCCAGCCAGTGTAGCTGCCGCGGAAAAAAGGGAACTTGTTCATGAGATACTCGTTGATTTCTGCCAAAGTAAGGCGTCCGCATGGCGAGTCCCGGATGGCCATCGCGATGAGGGCGATGTACGAGAAGGGTGGTTTGGGTCTGCGCATGTATGGCTTAGATTTGCCGGTGAGAGGGCTGTGTGCCGCGCAGTCGCCATCTGATCCAAGCTCCTCGCACTCCCTCGATTCCGCCGGGATGACGGTGGTCTCATCGAAGTTTGTGGTGTGGTGGTTCCCACACACGATCCCAAGCTTCATGGTACTTATGAGCCACTCGGGTCTTTTCAGTATAGTTGTTGTACCTGTGAGATTCCTCTTCTCACCTACAACCTGCTTGGGTGACATTATATAGCTCACCTCGGAGACAACCCAAAGGGGCGGGGCGGGTGATTCCTTAAATGTTTTTGCGCATTACTGAACAATTTATTTTTAATCTCCAAAACACTGCAGTAGACACAGTACCTGCTAGTACATGTAAGGGCGTTTCTAGACCCCTTGAGGCACGAGAGACCATTTGAACCCCCACATTTGAACATCCCAAAAAGAGATTGATTCTTATAATAGGAAAATTTAAAAAGAATAAATAAAGTTTCTCAGGCTCCCTTTCAAGTTGGGTTGCCCGCCCTATGTTTCTGAATACATACATGATGGCAGGAATCTATCATTTTATACAGCCTCACCTGTGGAAATTTCATGTGCTATTACACCTGACACAAGCAGGTGGCGTGTGCTTCAAAGCTGAGTTCAAAGCTTAGTTTTGAATGGAGCTGCACTTGAATGCTCAATTCAGTCCCAGGGGCGTCACTAAAATGTTCCAAAATGGTTGACCCCATTCTAAATGTCCGTATCTCGGAAACTACTTGATGGATCTTAATGAAACTAAATACACTTTATGTTGAAGGTCATAGGTTTTATTGGTTAAATTTACAAAGTACAAATATTTCTTGGTTCTTTGACAGATTTTCATAAATGTTCAATATGAGCGCCTCCTGTGTATAAGCGGATTTTAAGGGGAGGGCCAGGCCCCCTGGTGGCCTCAAAGTGTCATTGCAAGTAATTGACTTTCCTATATGTATATACTGTATATACATATATAAAAGTTGTAAAGCAATAAAACTGCAACAAAAATGAATGAAATGAACAAAAAAACATTTTTATAATGGGTTGAAAAACATTTTTTGAACACCTTAGACAGTCATTTGCTTTGCATATAATTAGAAAAATGTTAAGAATATTTTTAAAAAGGATTTTTTTTTTTTTGATTGAAGCAACTTTTTGGGGATTGAATGATTTAGACACAAATGTCCTAATCATAATATGGCCAAAATACAAAAAGGATTGCTTCAATCAAAGAAAACTTTTACAACAAAAAATTTTGTTCAAATGCAAATTTTTCAAACTCAAATATTTTTTCACATTCAAAAACGTATTTCTTAGATTGATGTTTCTTTTTTTGATTGAAGTGATTTTTGTTTTTCAAAATCTATATTTTTTTGAAGCAACTTATTTTTTGATTGAGTAATAGAGAAAAATGTCCTCGCCAAAATGTGACCCAAACACAAATCAACATTACCTCAATCAAAAAAGTTGCTTCAATCAAAAAAAAAAAAAAAACAAAGAACATTGCTTTCACATGCATTTTTTTAGTTTTCTGAGTTTCAAATTTAGTTTTGCATTCAAACACTTTTTTTTGATTGAAGCGACTTCATTTGGTTGAAAATCTATATTTTAATTGAAGCAACTTTTTTAAAAAAAATCTTATTGAAGCAACTTTTTTTTTTTTGATTGAATGATAAAGACACAAATCTACCTCCATATGGCTCCGCCCAGGTGATGCAATTTTTGACTGGGGTAACTACATTGGCACGACACCGGCAGGTGTACCAAATTCAATGGATGACGATCTTGGTGAAAAGTATTGCCTAAGCAGCCTGATTTAGAATTCCCCACAAGAAGGATGGGAAACAAAAAACGCTCACTGTCAACTTATTTTTATAAATATTCTGGTCAGTTAATTTTATTGCTGACACTGCGTTATGGGGTCATCAACATGTTGTGCCCCCCTTGCCCCAAAAGTCAAACTCCGCCTATGCGCCTGTGATTCTGCACACATCGAGTCGGTATTCGAGCTCGTGCCAAACTCGCTGTAGCATGTCTTCGGTAACAGTTTCCGGTGCAGCTGTAATTCTCTGTTTTGTTGTTTATTTGGTGCCATCTTTGCAAAATTTGTGAAGAAGGCCCGCTGCACTGTCTTAGGTGAGAGTCCGAGAAGTGAACGGCATTTCTTAACCTGAAAAGATAAAAATGCCGAATGTTACACCCAAAAACTTGAAACGTTTCTACACAAGGTGTGAAAATTTGAGGTCATTCCAATGAAAATTGTCAAAATTATTGGCCTACGAAATGGGGTCACACGTTTTGGAACACCCTGTATATACATTTATGCACAGATTGCATTTTGGGTAACAAAAATGCCTGTAATTTCAAACTGAAAAATGCTACTAATTACTTGAATTTAAGTAATATCTGGCTCATGCTACCATAATTTCCCGAATATAACACTCACTTTTTTCCCCCCAAAATCAACTTGTAAAATCATGGTGCGCATTATAAACGGGTACATGGATGGAGACAGATATATAAATAGATAGATAGATAGATAGATAGATAGATAGATAGATAGATAGATAGATAGATAGATAGATAGATAGATAGATAGATAGATAGATAGATAGATAGATAGATAGATAGATAGATAGATAGATAGATAGATAGATAGATAGATAGATAGATAGATATTTTTTTTTAATTATTTATATAAACCGATTTTTTTATTGACACAGCCACATTGTGTTGAAGAAACGTATACGGCGATCCGTTGCTGACCATTACAGTACCTGACGTCACCATTTTGTTTCGGTAATACTTCACTCTGATTGGCCGAATGATTTCGTCTGTGTTAAATTCTGCTTTTTTCACTCTTCATAAAGCACAGAATCTAGTTTCTTGAACTCATTTGAGTCAACGTTTATTGCAGCTCCGCAACTCGGACCATAACAAACGTAACAACACAAACTTCCTGTGTGTGTCCGTCAACTAATCCAAATAACAATAGTTCCTATTGTTACTGTTGTGTCTGTTTTATCTTGTCTTGAAAAAACAGAATACTTCGAGTGCCGTGTTCAACGTTTTATTTCTTGCTTTCAATGAACTTAAATGCCGACAGTCCGGCTATAATGCGGCGCTCTTTTGTCTAGCCTCAGAGGCCCTCTGGCTCATAGGCAATCACAACATACTGTAGATATGACAAATTAGCAGCATGGATCCACCAGTGCCACAACATAGAACAACATAACATAGAATACCAATATGTCACAGTGTCGACAGCGATGAGCTCTCTCGGATTTCCGACTTAAGTTCTCACTTTCATTTTACCGTACCAATCCATGGAACAGACATTTATTCATCATGATGAAACGAGCAAGTTATGCAGCAGCCTTTAAAAGAAAAGTCAAATCTGTTTTGTTTTCTCCTAGATTCTGGTAAATTGGAGGAGTTGTCAAATCATATTATTACCGTAAATATTGTCAGTTTATGGTAATGTTTTGAGCTACCAATATGCTATGCTTGTGCTGTGTTTCACCAGTCAGTAAAATGACATTTCTGTATCTGTACACAAGCTCTGTTTTCTTGTATTCTTTTATTTATTGGTGCTAAAATTAGGGTGCGCGTTATAAACGGGTACAATAATTTTCCCTAGATTTTACAAGTAAATTTGGGATGCGCATTATACACGGGTGCGCCTTATATTTGGGAAATTACGGTAATTTGCCTTACACAAATGCAAACAAACATATATTCAAACATTATACATAACATATTTACATACAGTGGGGCAAATAAGTATTTAGTCAAACACTAATTGTACAAGTTCTCCCACTTGAAAATATTAGAGAGGCCTGTAATTGTCAACATGGGTAAACCTCAACCATGAGAGACAGACTGTGGAGGAAAAAAAAAAAGGAAAATCACATTGTTTGAGTTTTAAATTTGCAAATCATGGTGGAAAATAAGTATTTGATCAATACCAAAAGTTCATCTCAATACTTTGTTATGTACCCTTTGTTGGCAATAACGGAGGCCAAACGTTTTCTGTAACTCTTCTCAAGCTTTTCACACACTGTTGCTGGTATTTTGGCCCATTCCTCCATGCAGATCTCCTCTAGAGCTGTGATGTTTTGGGGCCGTCATTGGGCAACAGGGACTTTCAACTTTCCAAAGACTTTCCAAAGATTTTCTATGGGGTTGAGATCTGGAGACTGGCTAGGCCACTCCAGGACCTTGAAATGCTTCTTACGAAGCCACTCCTTTGTTGCCCTGGCTGTGTGTTTGGGATCATTGTCATGCTGAAAGACCCAGCCACGTCTCATCTTCAATGCCCTTGCTGATGGAAGGAGATTTTCACTCAAAATCTCCCGATACATGGCCCCATTCATTCTTTCCTTTACACAGATCAGTCGTCCTGGTCCCTTTGCAGACAAACAGCCCCAAAGCATGATGTTTCCACCCCCATGCTTCACAGTGGGTATGGTGTTCTTCGGATGCAATTCGGTATTCTTTCTCCTCCAAACACGAGAACCTGTGTTTCTACCAAAAAGTTCTATTTTGGTTTCATCTGACCATAACACATTCTCGCACTCCTCTTCTGGATCATCCAAATGCTCTCTAGCGAACCGCAGACGGGCCTGGACGTGTACTTTCTTCAGCAGGGGGACACGTCTGGCAGTGCAGGATTTGAGTTCCTGGTGGCGCATTGTGTTACTGATAGTAGCCTTTGTTACTGTGGTCCCAGCTCTCTGTAGGTCATTCACTAGGTTCCCCCGTGTGATTCTGGGATTTTTGCTCACCGTTCTGTTTATCATTTTGACGCCACGGGGTGAGATCTTGCATGGAGCCCAAGATTGAGGGAGATTTTCAGTGGTCTTGTATGTCTTCCATTTCCTAATAATTGGTCCCACAGTTAATTTCTTTACACCAAGCGTTTTACCTATTGCAGATTCAGTCTTCCCAGCCTGGTGCAGGTCTACAATTTTGTCTCTGGTGTCCTTCAACAGCTCTTTGGTCTTGGCCATAGTGGAGTTTGGAGTGTGACTGACTGATGTTGTGGGCAGGTGTCTTTTATACCGATAATGAGTTAAAACAGGTGCCATTAATACAGGTAACGAGTGGAGCCTCGTTAAACCTCGTTAAAAGAAGTTAGACCTCCTTGACAGCCAGAAATCTTGCTTGTTTGGAGGTGACCAAATACTTATTTTCCACTCTAATTTGGAAATAATTTCTTTAAAAATCAAACAATGTGATTTTCAGTTTTTTTTTCCACATTCTGTCTCTAATGGTTGAGGTTTACCCATGTTGACAATTACAGGCCTGTCTAATCTTTTCAAGTAGGAGAACTTGCACAGTTGGTGGTTGACTAAATACTTATTTGCCCCACTGTACATGCATACATCCATGTCAGACGTGCGCAGAGACCGAAAAAAGGTAGTACCGACTGCTAACAATGTCATAGGGAAAACACGGACTGGATTTTCAGAGATGTATCTATATGAACAATTGGAATGGATTGGATAGCGACGCACTGAAGGGGCGCTCTACCTTACTCTATGAAGTAATGGGAAACTGACAGATTTAGGATTATATTTACTTAATATATTGGGGGGGCTGGCTCCTGGCCCTACAGCCCTTTCTTAAACTTCGCATATGCTCTCAGCTGCTACACTAGAACCAATAAAGCTTGCCAGAAGCTCGTCAGACTTACTCAAAAACTCAGGATTTTATAGATTGCTATGGCTCCATCTGATACTATATGCTGCTACAAAAGAAACATTTTAAATGGATGGGCACTCACTATTTGCCATGACTAGAGAACGGAATTTTAGCATTGATTAGCCGTTGTCAAATGGTGCTTCGAGGACTTTATTGCCACAGTATGCTACAACAAAGCTGCGATATAAGAGTTTGCACTAGCTGTTAGCTGTTTCTAAGAGGATTTGATCCACTTCATATTTAGAAGGCAAGGTAAAGTGGATTATCTATCTTTGCAAATGTGGTGACTTGTTTTTTTTTTTTTAAGTTGGTTTTATTGGAATTCAGACAACAGGTGTTGGTGATGTTGATGTGTGTTAATCTGGTTAATAAATATGTTTTTGATTAATCAAATATTTCTGTGTAACATCTACTTAAGTATCCAATGTTAGGATATAGACACCTGTGGCTTATAGTCCGGTACGACATATATGTGGATTTATTTCTAAAATTTTGTAAACTTTGGTCGGTGCGTCTTGTAATCAGGTGTGCTTTATAGTCCAGAAATTACATTTATTTCAACTGGAATGGCTGGCATTGAGTGATCATGCTTCACCGCCATTGATGTCTAATCCAATTTCACTCGTTCGATCGTTGTCATCCCTCCCAGTCAAAATGGATTCGACGTCGATCGCCATCAATGGCAGCCGATGAGTTACCGTATTTTTCGGACTACAAGTCGCTCCTGAGTATAAGTCGATCCAGCCATAAAATGCCCAACGAAGAGAGAAAAAACATATACAAGTCGCACTGGAGTATAAGTCGAATTTTTTGGGGAAATTTACTTGATAAAATCCAACACATAGAACAGACGTCATCTTGAAAGGCAATTTTATATAAAAATACAATAGAGAACAACATGCTAAATAAATGTACAGTGTACAGTGCATGAACAACGAAATGTGAATATACTGTCCTACACTACGGCCTGTCCTGGCTATACAGCGAACTCCCAAAAGACAATGCTGGACGTCCGCATAATTTGCTGAATCAATTTGGTCCTCGACAGAAAACAGGTTCGCATCAACGTAAATAAATGATAATTAGGTACTATTAGTAATAAGTAACAGGTTAGCATGCGTTCGCTATCATTAGCACATCGTTCAAACAACCACACAACTGGCTCTAAGTGTCCGATCGCGGGTGGAAAACACACAACAACAACAGAAAAGATGATACACGCAGGCGTCGCCTCTGTAGAGATGATTTAAAAGCATAAACAATGAAAGTAGGTTCGCATCCGTCTATTCTCTCTAGCTAACTCGCCCACTCACTCACTCAGAGCTACGTAGCTGTCCGTCTTCTTCTGGCGTGTCACGTAAACAAGTGCGAGTGCGCCCTCACGTGGGCGTGAAAGCGCCACAAACTAAATGCATCCATTTCAAGATAAAAAAGTCAATAATACAATTGAACATACACTGCCAAAGGCAGAACGCGAACGTGGCCACAGCTATAAAGAGTTATTCAGATAACTATAGCATAAGAACATGCTAACAACTTTACAAAACCATCAGTGTCACTGCAAAACACCAAAATAACATGTGAAATTATATCATAATGTGTTAATAATTCCACACATAAGTCGCTCCTGAGTATAAGTCGTACCCCCAGCCAAAATATGAAAAAAAATGCGACTTATAGTCCGAAAAATACGGTATTTGATCGTTGCCAGCCCTCTCTTTAAAATGGTACAAGTATAGTATTGCTTTGTGGCATGGTATTAGTTTCCTGCCTAGACATATCTACAAGGCCATACTGTATTTTGCGAAGTGTTATTAAAATTAAAAATTTATTGCCAGCTGAAGGGCTCCAGACAATTTAACCAAAATTACATCAGTTATTAAACTAATCACTCACTGAGATGTCTGCATATTTGGAAGGGATATTTTTACATCATTTAGTTGTGGTTTATGGCTTTCATAATACTTGGGAGAAGATAAATGACGGAACCGCCTATAGTGACTCCACAAACATTTTAATAGGTTAAGCCACAAATGACATTCCTATTTTGAACATGGACGCATCTGCATGTTAAAATGCTTTTCAGTAAATCACTATTCCACTCAAATGAACGTCAGATTGAAGAATACTGTGAAGTCTACTGCAGTAGGTAGAAACAAAAACTGAAGTCAGTTGATAAACGTACATAGAGCACAGTGTTTGCAGGAGAGTATGTGCAAACTTACGCCTCGCATTTTTCCGTAGCACTCTGAACTTTAGTTGAACACTATCATAAAGCTTAGAAGGGGACTTGGAGAAACAACATCTTACCATTTTCAACCTGTAATGTATTGCCTTGAAGAACTCCAGCTGCTTAACCAGGGAAATACTGTTACGCAACCTGTAGTCAACAATTAAAAGGGGAAGTTCGATCAAGTAAATGTTGGTGTTTTTCTTTTTAACCTGGCTAGAGTGTAATTTTCAGTGTAAAATGATCCCTCGCTAGTTCGCGCTTTAAACTTCGCGCCCTCAGTCCATCGTGGATTTTTTTTTCTAATTAAAAAATGTATAAATAAATATTTAAATACAGTATTTTATTTTAAAAATGTTGAAATATTGCATGTATACTAGACCTGTCCATCGCATATTGGTTATTTTTCAAAGTTTTTGAATTTCTCTTTCACAAGTCAATTTTGTTCGTCTTTAGGTTTGTCCGTCTTTAGGTACAAGACATTGAGTTTGGTGCCATAATGGCGTTTCCCTATATCTTTCCCATAATGAACCGCAATAAGTGATCTGAAATGAATAAAGTGTGCATTTCTTTGTGTGTTTGTAAGTTGTCAATCCACGTGTTCGTGTTTTAATTTTGCGTTACTGAGGTGGGAGTTTATCGGTTATCCCACACCCTGGAGGCAACGCATAGAGAGCGGTCACTAGTGGACAACTTGAGGGCTTGGCCGCAGACACTAAATAAAGGACTATGAACGTGAAATTTTGTGTACTTGTTATTGTCTAGGAAAGGAATAAATATAACGCCATGGAGCAGCAATTTTCCAAAGTTCATTTTTTTGGACCTGTCTATTGTGTTAATGTACAAATCATTGTTTTCTTTTTTATATATGTAATTTATATCATAATTATTACAGTTGCGATGCTTAAAAAACATTAAAAGTATACATATACATTTAATTTTTCAACATTTTAATTCATTATTATACTTTGAGAGAAAAACATGTCTTATACATATCTCTTTCAATGTTGTTAAATCTGAATAAATACATTGAACACACCATTTTTATTTATGTAAATAAGCTCCGCCTCTACTTCCAGGATTTTCAATTTTCGCATGGGTGGAGGTTGAGCCACAATAACCGCGAAAAACGTGGGATCACTGTACAATTTAAAGCACACACAAATCCTTGCATTATCCTTACCATAGCCTGTTAGATAAGAGTCATGCAGCCTGCTTTTCGCTATCTAACTGGTTAAGACAACAAACATATGTGTCAGTTGCTGATTCAGCAGGAAACGTTTTTCACGAGCATCCATATGTGACCAAATTGCACGTTTCTGTTCAGTCTTGTCAGTACTATCAACTTACCGTTGTAACATTATTGTGTGCAGATGTACAGTATATTACATAAGACCTGTTTGTCAGTGTTTTATACTACTGTCACTTTATATTGCATAAAACAGCATCAGTTACACAACTGTCGCTATATCAGAGTACTGCACTTGAGGTCACTTTATACAATATTGTTGGACAAATCTCTACAAATCTCATCACTTGCACAGCACCTCTTTGTACGTTTTGTTCAAGTACTCATTATAGTGGCTTGTTTTATTTGAAACTAGGGTTGCATGACATACTGAAGACAAATTCCATGTGAAATACATACATGATCAAATAAGATGACTCTCATTGATCATAATCTAGACCCCTGCTAATGTAGTGCATCAGTAATCAACATTAGAGATGCATCTGGCAATGCACTTTAACCCCTTTTTCTACTGATGAGATCAGTTTGGAAATGCTATTCTTTTATTTTCAAAAAGGGATTAATTATTGTTTCCCTTGGAGGGATGAGCAAAATGTATAATCACTTCATTATATTATTGTAAACGAACTAATCCTCGTTATAGAATAAAAACAGTGATGACCAAATGGGTGCATTTTATGTTATAGTTTGGTTAAAAAATATTTTAATATCTGTAAAGCGTGAATCAAAAATTGCAATTTCGTTACAGGTTTTCTCCAAACTAAATTGAACAAATAGGTACATACAAATATATGCAGAGCGGGAAAAAGACTGATGTGGAGCCACCAAACTGAATAATATTGAAGACACATCAAACACTATAACAGTGTACTTGGGGACCATTCATATAATATATAACGTGATGTTCACTATTGATAGTTTTTACTGTGTGTTTTAAGTTTAATTTATTTTCTTCAAGGTCATACATTGAATAGGGAAACATCGCTATTTAGATGAAAACCAAATCAGGTAGTGTCTAATACGGAGTATCAAAAGTAATAAATTTGTTTAACTTGCAATTAGAACAATTTTTGGCAAATTTTGGTATTGTTAGAAATCCTCGACAGATTACCATGTATTTCAGAATGAAAATAAACCTTAAAATTCTTGATTTTTTTCCCCAAAATTGACAGTGCACAATATGTAATAATTCCGCTTGTGACGGAACCTATTTTGTTGGAGCATAACTGCAATATACTGCGCCAGTAAAGTGCTCAAGACACACATCCTTCATCAAACTCAAACAAAACAATGAAATAAAAAAAATAATAATAATAATGACTAAAACAATAGCCACAATGTTAAAAGATTAAGAACAAATGACAAATGCAGTACACTGATGCACTATTGCACCCTATAATCAGGTGCTTCTTATTTATGAAAATAAACTTGTTCAATGATGGTCCCAAAAAAATAAAGTATAGCAATCTTTAATAAAAATAGTCTCCAAGACACTTTGTTGGAAAGCATTTCCATTCAGAAGTGACATTGCTACTAGATAAGTTATTAATTTCAAAAGACAGTAACTAGTTACAAAACATGACAGTATTATTAAAGTGGCAATTTGGAAAAGCCCTGCATAACATTTAAAAGAACATTGCATGATAGATTGAGGCATACCCTTTTGTAATTACACAGAAAAATGTTTGAACGTCGCCAAGCATGTCAGTCATGTAAACTGTTGCGGATTCCACACGTCGTCTAAAAATAACTCGTTGAGACTTCTACCAAGGTACGTGTGCTCTTCACTTGTATAAATCCCGCTCGAGGGTTCCCGCTGTCTATACAAACAAAAGCTCTTTGCGTGTGAGGCGGCCGTTAGTCAGAGGGGTCAAGATGATTTCCAGATGATTACGCCGCTAAAAGCATAAACAGTAGCCTTAGCATCCGGGATTCATTCCAAGAATCAAAATAAAAACACAATTTGATGGTAATTTGAGGTACTACTTTTTACCGGACAATAATGCCTGTTTTGCACTAGGGTGTCATCAAAAAACCTTCACCAGGCAGCTTACAGCATGCAGTCTTCAATGTATTTATATACAAGTTCTTGCTTGCACTGTATTTGCAGAGGCACCATTATAATGTACTGATTCTATTTGTGCAAATTTTCCAAGAGTTGGGCATAGCCCCGCCGCTTTAATACTTTTAACTAGTAGCAATCTATTTAAAGACGACAATGTGTGAAAAGCAGAGAGAGCACCTCTGAACAAACAACATTAAGAAACAGGCCTGTGCCTGTTCCTGAACTGGGGAGCTTTTGTTTCAATCTGACAGAAATTAAACAACTGACAAACACATGGGTTTTTTTCCTCATATGTTTCTAACTCCATTTTGTACAGGTTTCTTGAACCAAAACACTGCCTAACCTACACTGAAAAACTAAAAATACAAGCAGTGCAAGCAGATCAGTGTATAACATGATGAAACTTACTGAGGGCCATATTATTTAAAGGTCTGTGCACGCAATAACCGGTACAGACTTGACTGGTTACAGAAGCACATTATTGCCAGCCTTCCCACTTAAAATCATTTAGAAGTGATGAAGGAAAAAGGAGATTTTCCTATAGTAACAAGTTCTTTTTATTCTCTTCAAATGAACGGGAACAAAACAAAATCAATAATCACCTTCAAATCAGTGGTGGAACGTAATGAAGTAAAAGTATTTCGTTACTGTACCTAAGTACATTTTGGTTTATCTGTATTTTACTAGAGTGCAAATATGAAGTGGTACTTTTTACTTTTACGTCACTTTATTTTACAGCAAGTATCTGTGCTTTTTACTTTTCAGATTGTCGCCTGCGTTACACATTACTTTTGTTAGTTTTTTTTCTCATATTGAATTGATTGTTTAGTTTTCATGCCTCCGACGTAATCGATAAACCCCGTGCAACTACATACAGTATACTATATTGAGCACTAGAGGCACCAATGCGAGTACAAGCAAGAGTAGGCAGGTGAACAAGATATTGACCAATAAAAACCAACAGGGAGAGCAGTGCGCCTTCAGATGGGTGCTGTACACTATTGTACAGTAAGTAGGTGTCAGTAAACACCTGATAGTTGCTTGCAATCCGCCATTAAACTAAGTTTTGGCGTTTTTTAGCTTGTTTAGCTTCTGTCTACAGTGCAATCAATTTTATTGCTTGTTTTTTCCATTTATTCACAGTTTTAAATAAAACTGACCACTCAATGAATTTTCTGGTTCTTTCTTTGAATATTGACTCAGATCTATTTATGTATGTATGTATGTATGTATGTATGTATGTATGTATGTATGTATGTATGTATGTATGTATCTATACTGTATATGGCGGAAAACACAGACAAGGCTGAAAAAGCAGTTTTTGCTCTTGCACCCCTCTTTAAAATAAACTGCTGTATTTTAAGCCAAAACAACTGTTGTGTTTGATAGAACAATATGTCTATATGCTGCCATAGCAGTTTCATGGCACATTAAGCCCCCGAACTATTTTCAATTTATCCGTTTTACCCTGGAAACCCCCGTTCACAGACACCGCGCAACTGCTTTTGTTTCAACCCAGCCATAAAAATCATCATTTTTATTATTCAAAGCAAATGCAAAATATGAAATGATGAGGGAAAACTGATATTTTCCTCTTCTGTAAAACATCCTTAAATGCCAGACACAAAAATGATTGTAACATACATGTATATCCAATTCAGTGATGCAATTTTAAAGCTTTAGAATCATCGCTTTCAATTCTTTATTTGCTTGCATTGGGATCATTTTATTAATTAAACTCTTGTTTTTTGCTCAGCACTCTAAAACATTCACTCATAGTTAAATAAGGTTAATAACATAAGGTTGACCAATTTTAACTTTTCAATTTACATGATAATAATATTCATAATAATAATGTTACAAACGTGCTGGCCACAGTAATAACGCCAAAGACATTAAGTAATACGTTTTAACGAGCGGGAAGTGATACAGTTCCATTTATTGTATGCAAGGTATGAAGCGTATTGGTTTGCGTTTGCATGGAAGGACTCTCATAAACTTTTTTTATTTTTTATTTTAGGGTAACAAAATTGTTAACATGCCAACGGAGAAAAAAAGCATATAAAAGTTAAAATCCGACAATCTATGGCTGGCATTCAATTTGCTTGAAGGAAGATCATTTAGATCTGTACATAACACAAAACAAAAATACTTACACTTGCCAAGTTTTAAACACTGTTTTGTCACAAACCAGCAGCCACTGAACATTTATCTTCTCTCCTGATCTCAGTTTAGACACCGAAAGAGAAACATCAACACAAGCATGTGCAATAATACGACTACCAGAAATGTTAAATCATTACATATTTGCATACTATGCAATATTCTAGTTTCACAGCTTCAAATATTGCTATTGTTCAAATATTGGTTTGAAAGAATCATCTATACCATCCAGCACTGAGAATTAGAGTAACATTTTGTGACAGGTGTGTGTGTGCCAGGTGTGTATAAACACTGCGGAGTAATCAGTGTGCCACATCTACAAGGACAATGGTTGCGTGAGGCCATGCTCGACTGCCCCTTGTACTCTGAAGACATCTTTTGAAAGGCGACATAAGGGTTCTTGAAGGCACCATCACTGATGGACTTTCATGATTTTAAATCATACTTTTTTTTTTTTAAGAGACGTTTTTTTTTCTTCTCAATTTTGTAACATGAATTTTTAAGTCTGGTAAAGTCATTTTTTCAATGACATTTTAAATTAAGAAAATACATATATTTAAAAGCAAACTCATAGTTGTTTGTGGAAATGACTACATAAAAAAATGAAATAAAATGAGAATATGCACTGATTGTTAACATGACATTGTTATGAACATGTCTGGTCACGAAACTGTTTTTTTGTTGTTGTTGTTGTTTTGTTTTGTTTTTTTATACAAAAAAAAAAACAAAAACAAACATAATAGCACTTCTCTCATTTGAGGCATGCCTTCCAGTCAGTGGAAAATGTCGAGAAATTCTAATAATTTAAATCATTGTTACATTTGCATAATAATGCAGCAATAATGAGTTCAGTTTAAAATAGAAACTGGTGTCAAAGTTGTCAGCAGCGTTTAAGCTTTGCTCAAAACTTGTTTAACATGCCTTAGGGTATCTTACATGAACCAAAGGAAAATATAACAGCTCTTGGTTATGGTGTCCCCCTTTTAGACAAGCTCATGTAATAGTATTCCATCTCCAGGGCTTGTTAGGGTTGTTTTCTCAAAGGGGAAATTATGACGCAAGGAAAAAAAGCATTGTAGATTTGACGACAAAGAATCAACACCCCTGAAAGGGGGGGTTATTTGTGAAATGTTTTCTGAGCACTAAGCCACCACGCAGGTTTTATAGCCCACGCATCTTCAACTACATGGAAAACCGTTAATCACAAGGCAAACACAGTCTTGTCATAAAGATTCAATGTAGTGCGGCTCCTTGGATTTTAAGTGTCTGTTTGGTTGTAGTTATGTATTTGTTGCCGTAGTTACCAGGGATTTCTTTCCTGATTGAGTCGTCGTGTTTTTGTGAACGCTACGGAAACACATCAATGTGAAAAGTATGAATAGAAGCGATTCCTTTTGTGTGTTTTGGTCCTTGTTTAGAATGTCTGTCTGTAATCACAGCATAACATGTGGATCTTTGCTGTATTCCACATGACAAAAAATGGATTACAACCTACAGTATGTCTATTCAAATCCACTTTTCTCAAATAAAGGCAATGTCTGTTTCTTATTTCTTGGTCTTTGGCACATTCCATAAACATATCTCCCAGGTGGTCTGCAAGTAAGTGTGTGTGTGCATGGGGGTGCGTTTGGAGGATGGGGGAGAAAGCCAAGCAATTGATGGCAGAATGCTCGGGACAGCCCGACTCAGTCTGACAACTCAGCTAAATTATATTTATTTCCAAGCCACATGCTTCCAGAGCTGGTTCCGATCCATTCTCGCAGGTGGAATGCAATGCCAAAAACACAGCAGCACAACTATCACTCGTGCGTGTGAACGGACAGTGTTTACAAAATGCGAGACAACTGTATGTGTGTCAGGAATGTTGTGAGAATACACAATCAAAGTGAGACGAATGCTACTTCCTTGTACTTACAACAAACTTTAGGTAATTAGCTTCTAACTGGCATTCATAATCCATATTGCTGTCTGCATACCTCTCGTGCTGCAGGCAAGTCTACGCGCATAATAGTTCTTTACAGTCAGACAACAATGTCCTATGTTTGTAGCATTCACCTTATGAAAGGCAGCGATTTGGCCTGTTCAGAAGAATAAAGCTTGGTACATCACTCATTTTTTCCATATAGTTGTAACCTTTAGAATAATTAAATTTCATAAAATCATTGATATTAACCATTGTAAAACCAGAATACTCTAATTCTGCACATAGCATAATCTGGGAGCATTTACATTTACAGTGTTTCGAAACATTTCTGCAGACATTTAAGTATATCTTTTCATGGGACAACACTAACAAAATGACACATTGACACAATGAAAAGTAGTCTGTGTGCAGCTTATATAATAGAGTTAATTTATTTTCCCCTCAAAATAACTCAAAATTTAGCCATTAATATCTAAACCCCTGGCAACAAAAGTGAGTACACTCCTTAGTGAAAGTTGTCAACATTAAAATACAACATGTCAACTGTCAATATTTTGTGTGCCCACCACTAGTATCCAGAACTGCCTTAACTTTCCCGGGCATGGAGTTGACCAGAGCTTCAAAGGTTGCCACTGGAATGCTGTTCCACTCCTCCATGACGACGTTGTGGAGCTGCCGGATTTTGAGACTTTGCGCACCTCCACCTTCTGCTTGAGGATCCCCCAGAGATTTTCTATTGGGTTCAAGTCTGGAGTCATGCTTGGCCAGTCCACCACCTTTACCCTCAGCCTCTTCAGTAAAGCAGTGGTCATCTTGGAGGTGTGCATGGGGTCATTGTCATGCTGGTGCATTGGCCTGCGACCCAGTTTCTGGAGGGAGGGGATCATGCTCTGCTGCAGTATTTCACAGTGCATGTTGGAGTTCATGTTTCCCTCAATGGAATGTATCTCTCCAACACCTGCAGCACTCATGCAGCCCCAGACCAGGACATTCCCACCACCATGCTTGACTGTAGTCATGACACACTTTTCTTTGTACTTCTCACCTGGTTGCCGCCACACATGCTTGAGATCATCGGAACCAAACAAATTAATCTTCGTCTCATCAGACCATAGGACATGGTTCCAGTAATCCATGTGCTTTGGTGACATGTCTTCAGCAAACTGTTTGTGGGCTATCTTGCGTACCGTCTTCAGAAGAGGCTTCCTCCTGGGGTGACAGCCATGCACACCAATTTGATGTAGAGTGCGGCATATGGTCAGCACTAACAGGCTCTTCAATTTCTGCAGCAATGCTGACAGCACTCCTGCGACGATCTTTCAAAGAAAGCATTTGGATGGGACGCTCAGCACGTGGGCTCAGCTTCTTTGGACGACCAACCCGAGGCCTGTCCTGAGTGGACCCTGCTCTTTCAAAATGCTGGATCATCTTAGCCACTATGCTGCTGCTCAGTTTCAGGGTGTTGGCAATCTTCTTGTAGTCTTGGCCATCTTCATTTAGCGCAACAATATGTCTTTTAAGATCCTTAGAGAGTTATTTGCCATGTGGTGCCATGTTGGAACTTTCAGTGACCAGTATGAGAGAGTGTGAGAGCTGCACTACAAATTTGAACTCACCTGCTCCCTATGCACACCTGGACCTAGTAACACTAACGAGTTGGAGGGAAAATGACAAGCAGTACCCAATTTGGACATTAAGGGATGTAGTTTCTACAGGGTGTACTCACTTTTCTTGCCCGGGGTTTAGATGTTAGTGGCTATATTTTGAGTTATTTTGAGGGGAAAATAAATTAACTCTATTATATAAGCTGCACACAGACTGCTTTTCATTGTGTCAAAGTGTCATTTTGTCACTGTTGTCCAATGAAAAGATAAACTTAAATATCTGCAGAAATGTGAGGGTGTACTCACTTTTGTGATACACTGTAGTTGTAATTTGCTATCTGGGAATCCGCATTTTTGCACTTTATGATTTAATTTAATTAATTTAATTTTTTGGGGGTAAGGGGGTCTGATGAAGAACTAACGTATTTGTCATTTTTGTGCCCGCACCAAAGCACCATCTCTCACTTTGGCGCCATCTTGGTGCCAAGGAAATGCTAGAATAAGGGGAAGCGCTTCTCAGATTGAAAAAAAATTTACAAAAATAAATAAAGTGAGGGTGATGTGCTTTTTAAAACGATGTCATGGCTTTTACATGGGCCTCAGCCTCCCCGGTAACGTTTAATCAGGGGTGCCAGAGGGGAGGGTCCGTCAGGAAGTTGAATCTCGGATTCAGGAGGAGCAGTCTGGTTTTCGTACAGGCCGTGGAACAGTGGACCAGCTCAACACCCTCGTCAGGGTCCTCGAGGGTGCATGGGAGTTGCTGAACCAGTCTATATGTGTTTTGTGGATCTGGAGATGGCCGTTTGCCTCGGGGAGTCCTGTGCGATGTTGCTCCGGGAGTTTGGTCCGCATTGCCAGCAGTAAGTCGAATTCGTTCCCAATGAGGGTTGGACTTCTCTGGTTGGCTGCTCTTTGTCACCGATTCTGTTCATAATTTGTATGGGCAGAATTTCTAGGCCCAGCCGAAGCATTGAGGGGATCCGATTTGGTGGCCTCAGCATTGGATTTCTGCTTTTTGCAGATGATGTGGTGCTGTTGGCTTCATCAAGCCGTGACCTCCAACTCTCACTGGAGCAGTTCGCAGTCGAGTGTGAAGCGGTTGGGATGAAGATCAGCACCTCCAAATCCAAGACCATGGTCCTCAGTCGGAAAAGGGTGGCATGCCCTCTCCGGGTCGGGAATGAGATCTAACCCCAAGTGGAAGAGTTCAAGTATCTTGGGGTCTTGTTCACGAGTGAGGGTAGGAGGGAGCGGGAGATTGACAGGCAGAGCGATCCAGCGTCTGCAGTAATGCGGACTCTGCACCAGTCCGTCGTGGTGAAGAAGGAGCTTCGCCTTTTTGGCTCAGCTCCTTCTAACCCTTCGCATCGAGCCGCTACTCCTCCGCATTGAGAGGAGCCAGCTGAGGTGGTTCAGGCATCTGGTTCGAATGCCTCCTGGATGCCTCCCTGGAGAGGTGTTTCGGACATGTCCCACCGGCGGGAGGCCCCGGGGACGACCCAGGACACGCTGGAGAGACTATGTCTCTCGACTGGCCTGGGAAAACCTTGGGATCCCGCTGGAGGGTTAGGGCTGAAGTGGCTGGGGAGAGGGAAGTCTGGGCTTCCCTGCTAAAGCTGCTGCCCCCGTGACCCGACCCCGGATTAAGCGGTAGATGATGGTATGGTATGGTCTGGTGTGGTGTGGTGTGGTGTGGTGTGGTTTTTACAGGCAATCATTAAATTTGTGTGAGGTAGTATATTTTAAAATAATCCATCCATTTTTTAATATTGCCTTTTCTGTTCAGGATCATGGGGATTTAGGGCCCTTCTGAGTTGATTTGAGGAGAAAGACAGAGTTGAACACCGTGGACTAGTTGCCAGTCAATCAAAGGGCACACATATACAGACGAACGCAAGGGCACAGGTTTGGTCTCAATATTGGTAGGGACGATATAACAGCATAACCTCCATGAACACTTTTTGCTTGAGACAGGACATTAATAAGACCAAGCAGATTGGGTGAACGGCAGTCACGGCTACAATTCTCACCAATGTGAACCACATTAATTGATAGGTTAAATTATTAATGCAAAGAAATCAATATCTAATATTTATATATAATAAATGATAATATTTATAAATCAAATTTATCTAACTTCCGCACTGCAAATTTATAATGTCTTAATCTGATAATTTTTCTTAAATCAAATAATTTTCTCCATCTTGTTCTGAGTGTTAAAGACTGGTTAACAGATTAATGCGTCAGATTATACTACTTACTTTAAGTAAATATTACTACAGTATTTGTTCTTATTAAGGCCATACAATTACAAGTTGTTCATTTTTTACCTAAATCAAGAAAAAAAATGCTTTCAAATAAAGTTTTGAACAGTATCTATTCTTGAATTAAGAACATGTCCGACAAACAAGTTTTTTTTTTTTCTAAAATATTAAATATACAAACGTTTCGCTTAAAATAAATCTGTTAAGCTTATTTTCAGCTAGATATTTTTGTTATTTCAAGAAATCTGAGTAAAATTCAGTTGACACACTAGCAGATAATTTCACTTATTTCTAGTAGATTTACACTGAAAACAAGGGAAGTAAGCTTTTTTTCTCCGTTTTAAAATGCAGTGCATATGTATTGGTTTGTTTAAGTAGTACACCGTTCGATTCAAACCTTTTTTTTCAAAAACTACTAAAGAAACATTTTGAAAACTTTCAGAATAAGTGTCTGGATTTTATAAGCAAATTTAAATTTAGGCCAAAATTTGACTCAAGTAAGAGTAGCGTTACTTCAAAATAATATTACTCAAGTAAGAGTAAAAGTAGTCATCCACAAAATATACTCAAGTACAAGTCAAAAAGTATACAGCGAAAAGAATACTCAGTAAGAGTAACATTTTGAGTAACTGCTTATTTTTTATTTTTTTTTTTTAACAATGTTATATGAACCGTTGTTATAATGATACTGGACAATAACACATTACATAACCTCATTATGCCAAAGAAATACAAAAAAAAAAAATTTTTTTTAAATACATTGAATTCCAATGAGAGAAAAAAAACAAAAACATAAATGAGGCATTATTCGCCCAAAGAGCATTGACGCCCTCTGGTGGAGAAAATAATTCCTAGTTTGAATAATGAAGAGTTCCTTCATAATTACTATTTAGAAATTAAAATGAGCATATATCCAGCTTTCCTTGGTCAATCAGTGCCAAATAAAAACTGGGAGTGAGGTTGAAATCCGCACTTTCGAGTCATGTTGAGAGCAGTGCTTAATATCAAATACTTCATTTTTTTACGGTGCTAAGACACATGATTTAGCAGGCTGGCGTGAAGCTATAACGGCAAGCTTGTGTCTGATTGGTATAATGGAGTCATGTGATTATTTTTGCGACGTCTCATTGGTGAAATCGGTAGAGCTACTTGCTTGCAAAAAAATAATCTATTCTCTTGTTTATTTAGCACCTTTGGATAACTTTGAGAGTCCAATCGAATGTAAAAGAGTGTTTATTCACCACCACAAAAGCTTCGGGAGTAAAATAGTATCAGGGTGAAAATTTTGACAGAATACCGGTTGTGAACGTGCGTAAATGTCAAGTCATCAGCCAATCAAACTTGCATTTGAGGGGGAACAATGGACTCGCACATTCAGCAAGTGAAGAGGGGTCAATGCAAGTCTCAACATATTGAAAGTACTATAATTCACTTAATAATGGTAGGGCTAATTCTATCCTTACAACGTGGGATGACAATTTAAATTATCTATATAATTGAAGTCATTATATAATGCAAATAAGATTGCGTAAAAGTTGGTGGGGACAATTTAAGCATCCTGAAAAGTTGGTAGTGATATGTCCCTACCGTCCCTATGCAAACCTACGCCCTTGGATGAACGAACAGATGAATTCACATGTATACCTTTTTTTAACACTAGATTGTTTACATTGTTCAATGGGTGATGCTAGTTTGGTTAGCAATTGAATTCCAAAGGGATCAGCAGTTCATGCTCAAAACAATAGCTTCTAATCAGTGAGGTAGTTCAATTGACTGCCAATTTTATTATTTGCTGGCTATTGAATTGACTCTTTTTTTCCCCCAGTGAAAATAAATACCATTTAACTTGCTGTAAAATCAGTGATTTTTCAACACGTTGGGAACTCTTGACCCAAGGTATGTGCCTTCTAGCTGCAAATAGTTTCGAGAGGCCGTGTTCACCTCACAAAAGATTGAGAGCTGGGCGGTACGGCATTATGCTTATACTATAAAGTCTTGTGAACTAGCCAATCTGCCCAGTTTGACAGCTCATTTTATTATTTGAAATGTTCAAAATTGAAAATTGCTATTCTCTTTGGATTATTTGTATATTACATAACAAGTTTTCTAAAATTACTGTTCGAAGAAACCAAGAGCAAAGGAGTTTTACAAGTTTGCATTACTGTAAATGGCTATCAACAGTCAACAACATATCCCTCTCAAGCATCCTTTGTCACATTCATAATCACTGAAAATGTCATGTCATCCAGACAACATGTCCATGTTGGCGCCATTAAATGGAATGCCACTGGTCCAGATGTCTCACTGGAGCATTCATTTGTGTAATAGGCCCTGACAGACAGACAGAGACAGAGACAAGTGTCATAACTCATCTTTGTAGTATGTGTCAGAATCAGACACTGCTTTCCCACCACATAAGTATACTTTTTAAGCCATTGGCAAAGTCTACTTGTCACAACAGCATGTTAATGAGCGGAGTGATATGCTGGTGTTGATGGTAAGTAAATATGAAGGGGAATGATGTCAAGATGTCATAAATACCTGAGGACAATTTTTTTTCACCAAACAACGCCTGTGTTAGGCATGTAGGCATTAATTTGTTGAGCAGCGCTTATTTTCATGCTGTAGCAACGCGTCCTCTGAATCACGGTGTGTGGCACGTTTACAATAATCGGAATGCCAACTGGACTTGAAATTTGATCCTCATCTCTTGAAAGTCGTCAGTTTTGGAGATCTAAGGGAGATTAATGCAGCCTAAACCGCATTCAAGGGTGAAGTTCAGCTGTAAAACCCATTCTCAATCTCATATTCATATTTCTTTACAGTCCCCGGGGCATAGCAACTCCTTAAGTTGTTTTTGCGTCTTGTTGCTGTCAAGCATTTGCCTAATCAAGAGCTTCCTTGGGCCGTGCTATGAAGCCACGGCGTTTTGTAGGGTTCAGAGGCTTGCAAGAACACATTCACACAATCAGCAAGCCGGTCTGTGCCAGTTAAGTTGCGTGAGAGATTGTGCCCCACCCCGTTTCGTGACTCATTCTCCATCTATCCAGTGACATCTGATAAAGGAGCATAAAACAGTCGTCTATATAAACATTCCTGATTATGAGAGGTGAACATGAGAGACGATGTACGAGTCAAGACTATGTGGGTAAGGCTCCGATGGAATCTGATGAGCTGACATGACAGTGGAAGTCCAAAACAATCTATCGACTTATTCAAATTCAGGAACATTTCTGTGATTTAAAAAAAAATAATCTTGAAGGCAAAAATGAATTTACATTCCTACCTTTCCCATATGTGTAATTATTGTCTGATAGATTGATGATAAGTTATAGTTGCAAATTATAGGGTGGGAACCTCATGGTACCTTAAGATAAAATACGCGATACAACGCTCACAATATTGATTGCTCATGATATCGCGATACAATTATTGATACATCGATCTGAAATTTAATGTACAATATTCTACAAAACAACTATTAAAGAGAAAAAGATATTTCTAAATGGAAAAATAAACTATGTGTATTGGGTCCTTTATCAAGCGGTGACACCTTTTCTGTATAAATAATGTGCTATATAAATCTACTGCAAAGCATTTCCCTGCACATACAGAGGAAACAAACCACAAAACAAAGTAACAACCAAGTTCAAGTCCAATTTTCCAAATAACATATCTTTGAAAATATGTTATTCAAAAAATTATCCAAATAGATTGCACGGATTTTATAATAACCAAATAAAAAAATATAAGATCAAGCTCATAATATTAAAAATATTGTCAGGGATTATGTAATTCATAAAGTGCATTTGTTAGCAATAAACTGATTGTACAACTTTAACAATGATGTCATACTAAACCTTTCCCGCAAATGTGATTTACACTCTCGAGCAGTAGGTCAGCATGTTCAGGCGTGAGGAGACTGATGAGGTCACCAGTGTTGTTGCAGTTTACTTGAAAAAGTAATTTAATTACTGATTACGCATCAGTATTACTTTATTATCCAAGTAACTAAGACTAGGTTGGTACTGCAGGTCTTAATGCACGAATCCGATTTTTTTCGTGTTTTTCCGACTCGAGTGAGGCATTAACTTGACGATCTGAACGTGACAAGTCGCATAGAAGTGGACCATTACAAATCTGATCTGGGTCACTTTCGTATGTAATTTAAATCGGATCTGGGCCACATTTTTCCAGAATGTGGCAGAGGTCTGAACTGTCAAGTCTCCCAAATTTGAATTCATGCAGCAATTACATCAGTAAACAGTGAGAACGGCACGCAAGACTGCAGTAATGTAGCTGTTCAATAGCGTTAGCACCGAGCTTGAACTCGGCTTTTACAACGCTGGAGGCTGGCTTGACCACAGTCATAAAAAAAATACAATGAAGAAATGATGAGCCTGATAATGCTCAGTTTCTCTACGCGCCAAATGAGCAATATTTTAGTATTGCTTACATGGCCGAGTCAGGGCAAACTGACGCAAACAAATAACGCTTATCTGTGTGCGTCATGCACGTACAGTGCGTCGTTATTTGCTTTGATGCTTCTGCGCATGCGGGTCAGTTTGCTCGGAGCGTGTTGGACTGCGAATTAGTTCGCATGTGTAAAACTTGAATGGGCTCAATGGACGAAGGCAGTCCGAACGAGCACGTCAAAAAACAGATATGACCAAAAAATCGGAATTGTGCATTAAGACCTGCAGTATGAACCTTGCCTAAGTTATTTTAAAAGTAATTTATCGGTTACCTTTTACCAATTATTCTCCCATTGCTGTTTCAACACAAGAATGACAACAGAAAAATGTCATCCCATGTAACTGACTGTCCAATAATTGAATTTAAAGGGGAAGATCAGAATTTTTCACATAAAGCTTAATCTTCGAGTTAGCAAGGGTTTAATTAATCGATGGAGTTGATTTCAACCACTATTGACTCGCGTCAGCTTAGCCACTCCGAAGCACCTGAAACTAACAAATGAGTGACAAACTGCCTGCAAATTTGTTGAAACATAATCAAACATGTACCTAGATACGTGATTTTATCCATTTTCCCATAAATGTCGCAATCATCGCTGTAAATGCCATAGAAAGCCATTACATTGTTGCTTGTGCTTGGAACAACTCACTCCTACATGAACCACGTGACCACCTCTGGCGAGATCAGAGAGTGTCGCAACTCTCTTTCTCCATGGCTCTGGTGGGCATGGCTCTGGTGGGGGTAAGCGAATGCGCAAGCACTCCTTACACACACGTGGTCAATTTGGCCACAAAACATGGCGGCAACTAAGCACTTTACACTCAATAGGACTTACACCACATCCCAAAGATGCTAATTGAACACATCACCCAACGGCATAAACGTGCAACTCGAATATGATAACAAATATGAAACAATGCTCGCTTAGCGAGGACGAGCAGGAGCGATGACTATTCGCCGTAGCAATGGCAAAGCTACGAAACGGCCACGCATGTAACCCTAACCCTAAACCCTCCAGAACGAAGGGTAAATACTCACGTTCATTCATTGACGCACACATATTAACATTCCCTCGCACATCTCAACAGGTGGTTGCACTCGGTTTGAATGTGCGCCCACGATCCTCACGCATTTCTCAGTCCCAAAACACTTAGAGCGTGTGACGCGAGACCAAAGCAGTAAGTAGCTTTGAGCGGTTACCATGGAAACGAATGCGTAGTTGGAAACTTTCTAACATCTTTTATTTGAAATGCTTTTCGTACATGACTATAATATTCTTCATTCTACATACATTATGAGGCAATAACAAAATAGTAATGCACAGACACTAAGGAAACTAATTCAGATTATTCAGATTACTGGTTTGGAAAAATGAACTCATTAGATTGCTCGTTACTGAAAGAAAGTAATCAGATTACAATAACGCGTTACTTAGTAACGCGTCTGTGATAACCTGGGGGTCACCAGCAGTTGTGATGAGAGATTTAGTACGTAGGCAAAACTCGATACAAGCTGAAAACCAGTTCGATACATTGGCAGCACCATATTAGTGGCATTATCTGTCACCACGACGAGGTTATTTGTGTCAATCTTCCACTGCTTGCTTCAATACTTCTGCAAGGTGTAGGCTAGTGTTGGTTTCATGCATTTCACGAGTTTGAAATACATATAATTTATACAGCCGGAGAACCTTGCAAATCTATAGACCCTACCCACGTGACGTCACAACTCCGCTCTCCTGACTGGTGCCGCCATCTTGTCCGTCAACACATCGTGTTGACCTGTTACGGCTACGTACATTCCTCCTATTTACGGTGTGTTTTTCTGCTCGTTAACATTAATAATCAAAATGGTGAAGGCGTGTGTGGCGGTCGGTTGCAATAACAGAGAAGATAGACGGAGAGACTTGAAGTTCTACCGGATTCCGAGAGACGTAATCGTCCGCCTCGAGAGGAGAGAGCGAGATGGGCTGCTGCAATTCGACGAGAAAACTGGGCTCCAAACGATTACCACAGATTATGTAGTAGTCATTTTATATCTGGTAAGATGCATTTAATATATATTTAGAGGGTTTTGGGCTGACAACCACAATTAAGATCATTGCTAGGCTAATCGCCGACAACATACACGTATGTATGTAGTGAGAGTGCTATCGCTAAACCATATAAACATTAAAAGCCCTAGCTCCAATGACAAATGACATGAAATACATTAGACTTGACAGTGGATGTTAGCAAGAACAAAAGATTTTGAATTGAAAATTTCGTAACTCACCTTCCAAGCACAAGATTCCTGCCGAATTTTCATGTACGAGGACCTGTTTCACTCAACCAGCAACGTAGCATTTATAAGCCTCCAAGCTCTTAAAGTTTTTCAAACTTTCGTGAGAATCGGCTGATTTTGTGTGGACAAGATAGTTGTAAATATCAGGGTCAGGCAGAGACGGCGAAGGCAGCCGGTCAAAAATCATCGATTTAGGCATCAAATATGGATCTGGCGACTGTATAGAACGAAGCATTTCCACATAACGCCTTTTATGCAACACATCCAGTGAGTTTACGGCATCAGAAAGCACCGGGTCTTCCATGAAATGCATTTTAAATTCCTCGATCAATTGAAACCAATGCTAATACAGAGACAAAATGACGGACAAGTGGGCGGAACCATACAGCGAGCACGTGGTTTTATGACTTCGGTGGGTAGGGTCTATAGATATGCCCTGTGTGTGATCAACTTTCCCCTTCGAGCACTGAAGGGGAGTTTTGATTGAAGAAAAGCCCCACACTGGTCTGACCAGAATCGCCTCTAGCGAACTGCCAAGGAATTACTTGGCAAACATTGAAAGAGCACTTTACAGTGTCCCTAGTATGGCCATTTAACGACAAATAAAAGTATCAAAACTTGGTGGAATCGTATCAATAACCTGTTGGGTTGCAAAGTATCGCCATATATTGCTATATCGAAATACAGTGAAGAAAATAAGTATTTGAACACCATGTTATTTTGCAAGTTCTTCCACTTAGAAATAGGGTTGGGCATCGACCATCGAGCATCGATGGGAACCGGTTCTCACACTCTGATGCTCCCGGAATCGTTTGAATTTTTAAATTTTGATTCCTTGTTTCGATGCCCTGACCGCCAAGCGAAAAAAAATTGGTCGAGTTTAAAGACTGATATTTATATACAAGTTATAATTAGCCCTGTGAGAAGTTCATTTAATTAAAAAAAAGTCAAGAAGTAAAGACTTTAATATAAACTGCAATTTTTTGGACCCTACATTTTTTTTTTTTTTTTTTGGACACTGCTTCTTAAAGGAATCTGAATCGGGAATCGTTTGGAACCGGAATCGAAACGTGGAATCGGAATCGGAACCGGAATCGTTCAATTTCAAACGATGCCCAGCCCTACTTAGAAATGATGTATGGGGTCTGAAATTTTCATTGTATGTGCATGTCCACTGTGAGAGACAAAATCTAAAAAGAAAAATCCAGAAATCACAATGCATAGTTTCTAATAATTTATTTGTGTGATACAGCTGCAAAAAAGTATTTGAACACCTGAGAAAACTAATGTTAACAGTTGGTAGAGTAGCCTTTGTTTGCAATTACAGAGGTCAAGCATTTCCTCTTGTTTTTCACCAGGTTTGCACACACTGCAGGAGGGATCTTGGCCCACCCATCAGTCAGGTTTCTGGGATGTCGCTGAGAAACATGGAGTTTGTAGTTCCCTCCAAAGGTTTTCTATTGGGTTTAGGTCTGGAGACTGGCTAGGCCATGCAATAACCTTGTTATGCTTCTTATAGAGCCACTCCTTGGTTTTCCTGGCTGTGTGCTTTAGGTCATTGTCATGTTGGAAGACTTAGGCACGGCCCATCTTCAACGCTCGGACTGAAAGAAGGAGGTTGTTCCCCAAAATCTCACAAAACAGGGGCCAAGTCATCCTCTCTTTAATACAGTGCACTTGTCCTGTCCCATGCGCAGAAAACCACCCTCAAAGCATGATGCTACCACCCCCATGCTTCACAGTAGGGATGGTGTTCTTGAGATGGTACTCATCATTCTTCTTCCTCCAAACACGGTTAGTGGAATTATGACCATAAAGTTCTTTTTTTACTCTCATCTGTCACCAAAACTTGCTCCCATGACTCCTCTGCATCATCCAAATGGTAATAGGCATTTGCTGGTTTAAGCAGGGGCTCCTTCCGTGCCATGTATCATTTCAAACCATGATGGCTAGAGTATTACCAACAGTAACCTCGGAAACGGTGGTCCCAGTTTTTTTCAGGTTGACATTGAACATTCCTAGGTTCATTGAGACCCAACAAGGTGATATCTTAAATGGGATTCCACTCTGACTGAGACTGACCATCATATTTAGCTTCTTCCATTTTCTAATGATTGCTCCAACATTGGACCTTTTTTCACCAAGCTGCTTGGCAATTGGTCCGTAGCCCTTCCCAACCTTGTGGAGGTGAACAATTTTGTCTCTGGTGTTTTTGAACAGCTCTTTGGTCTTGACCATGTTACAAGTTTGAGTCTTACTGATTGTATGGGGTGGATAGGTGTCTTATTGCTGCCATCGACCTCAGACAAGTGCATCTGATTCAGGATAATAAATGGAGTGGAGTTGGACTTTTAATAGGCAGACTAATAGGTCTTTCAGGGTCAGAATTCTAGTTGATAGTCAGGTGTTCAAATACTTATTTACAGCTGGATCACACAGATAAATTGTTAAAAATTATGTGTTGTGATTCCTGGACTTTTCTTTTTAGATTATCTCTCTCACAGTGGACATGCACCTACGATGAACATTTCAGACTCCTCCATGATTTTTAAGTGGGAGAACTTGCAAAATAGCAGGGTGATCAAATACTTATTTTCTTCACTGAACTGTATATTTTCACACTCTTATGGCACACAGATACCTATTTTCATGTTAAATACACAGAACGGTCACAATGTTCTGTGAACACACTTGATGGCCAAGGCCCTAGACAAATACATTCTTAATGTAGCATCATCCATCTGTTAAGGTGAACTTCACGGTCTTCACCAATTGCTGGTCATTTTGAGTGAAATGCCTTCTTAATGTATGTTAAAATACTCAACTTTACAAGCCCTAGAATTCACCCCAAAATCACATTGTCAAAGTATCAAATTCTTGTTCTATTTTGTACATGGATTCTTAAACTTTTTCATTTTGGCTAAAACTAGACTTAAGCCTTGAGTTTTCATTAACTAAAACAAGATTGAAAGGATCACATATACGGCTGACTAAAATGTCCCGATGAATTTTCCTCCAAAATATTTAAACTACAACTTAGATGGCGTCCAAAAACCACACTGGTTGGTAATGAAGCTATTCTATTGTTAAACTCATCAGACAAGGATCAAAATAACTTTATAAAATGACAAGCTCTAAAAAATTGATAATCACTGTTATGTATGTAAACCAAACTTGTTCTTGGTAAGTAATCTGTGAGAATCTGCGATGCATGTGATGACTCACCATCCGCCTGTTGTTGCTAAACAGGGAAGTTGAGGTTAGACACTTTACATGCAGCAGATACCTTTCTCAGGAAATTGGGCGCAGGACAACTTGTGAAAGGATGTTTTCTTTTCTTCATCCAATGTTTGGCTAGTTGTGAGGAGAGTTAGGTGGGTAAGTGTAAGGTCGAAAGAAAGCTATTGGGAGTTGCCATTTCTATTTTATTCTCCCTTTGAGTGTCCACAGAAACAAGGCTAATCAACTTTGGAGGATCCAATGTGTACGTCATGCAAACTTATAATAGACAGCTAAACAGCGCAATGGCAGTGTTTATGTAAATACTGGCACCTAAATGAGATGTGGGAACTACGAGAACTGAAGCCGATTAACACAATGGATTGCCAAAGTCAAAGAGTCAGACACCATGAAAGCATTTCCCGTCCATTGACCTATTGTCAGTCCGAGCCTGCCATGGTGTGGAATGAGATCAAAACAAGCCCTTTGTAATTGGATCCTCGTGCAGCATCAAACAACCTCAACCAACAAAAAAAACAAAAAGGTGAAGGGGCACAAAAATAGTAGACGATGGCGCAAACACAATGCTTTTGTAACCAAAGGGAGACACAAGTGTGATACACGTCTGCAATTGAATATTGCCACACCTTCTGTTTGCAATTACTATTACAATCAGATGGCACACATACCAAATGTATTAAAGCTTTATAGTTGAAAAATAATAATATAAAATAACAATATAACAATAATAAAATACGGTAATATAATGCTGAAATGTCTTCTACTGTAATGGAATATCACTTTTTTTTTTTAAGTACATCAAAGAAACAGTTAACACATACTCTCATGTTACAAGCGAGTCTGCAGGAATGACATTTTAGTAAATCTGTGACTCCTTATTGGACAGGTGCAAACTGTTTCACATGAGCCCAGCTACAGAGTTACTCCACAATGGTAGGAGTTTACATGATTGAAGGTTTGTTGTTGCCATTTTAAAATTAATCTTACAGTACAAAGAGATTATTGTCAAACATCACAGTATAAAAAAGAAGGATTCCGGCAAGGGAGGTAAACATAAATACTTAAAACATTGTGCTAAGCCCATGGTAACACAATGGGAAGGGAGGTGCATTGAGAGAACAAAAAAACAATACTAGCAGAACATTAAGTGAGCTTTACAGGCACAGTTGAATAGAAGTTATCACCTGTGACATTGTATAATAGCACGTGAAGTGAGATATTAGTCACCACGTAATCACGCCAGCAGATTAAACAAACAAAATGTGCATCAGAGTATCTTGTTGTACACCACTAAGGGAGTGCCATTTTGCTTTTTGATAGAGTGAAAGGCTGAAAAATGTTTAATCAGTATTGCTTTGACCGATGTTGTCAAAATGTTATTTGTCAACTTTCTGACAATTACAGTCAATGTTTATTGCCCTTATGAATAGTGGCATCACATTTTCTTTCATTCCATGCCAGTATAATCTGACAAGAGTCTTCAGAAGCAGTTAATTTAGGATTGGTGCCTTGAGCTACAGTCATGTGAAAAAATTAAGACACCCCATTAAATATTCAGTTCTTTGTTAAGAAATGTTCAGATATCAATGTCTGATCTTGTTTTTCTTTATCTCTGGGAAAGAAAGGGATTTATTGCAGGTAAACAACAAAAAATAACTTTGTTTTACTCATTAAACTAAATATATCAACAAAAATGTATATTCTAAATGAGTAAAAAGTTAGGATACCCTAGCACCTTATAGCTAGTGTTACCCCCTTTGGCTGAAATAACTTCAGTGAGACGCTTTTTGTAGCACCAGTCTTTGACATCGGTCTGAAGAAAGTTTGCCCCACTCCTCAACGCAGAATACTTTCAGCTGTGAGATGTTTGAAGGGTTTCTTGCATGTACAACCCGTTTCAAGTCACCCCACAGCATCTCAGTGGGATTAAGAACTGGGCTTTTACTCGGCCATTCCAGGACTCTCCAGTTCTTCCTTTTCAGCCAGTCTTTGGTGGATTTACTGGTATGTTTTGGGTCATTGTCGTGTTGCGGGGTCCAGTTTCACTTCAGCTTTAATTTCTTTACAGACGATCTCGCATGTTCCTCGAGCACCCTCTGATACACGATAGAATTCATGGTGGATTCTATGATGGTGTGCTGGTCAGGTCCTGCTGTAGCAAAGCATCCCCAAACCATGACACTTCCACCTCCATGCTCCACAGTTGGTATGAGGTTCTTTTCCTGGAATGCTGTATTGTGTTCAAGCTAAACATGTCCTCTGTTCTGGTGTCCTAATAATTCAATTTTAGATTCATCTGTCCAAAGAACATTATTCCAAAAGTCCTGCTCTTTGTCTACATTCACTCTGGCCTTCAAGGTCTTCTTGAAGAGCAAAGGTTTCCTCCTTGCACACAATGTTAAATTCGTGTAGCCTATTTCTGATTGTAGAGGCATGCACTTTCATATCAACAGCAGCAAAAGCCTGCTGTCAGTCCCGTGATGACATTTTAGGGTTTTTGGAGACTTCTTTTAGCATCTTGCGGTTTGTTCTCAGGGTAAACTTGCTTGGACGGCCGGATCTGGGCATGTTGGCAATTGTTTTGAATGCCCTCCACTTGTAGACTATTTTCCAAACAGTGGAATGGCGGATTTTATATTATTTTGAGATCTTTTGAAATCACTTACCAGACTCATAAATGTCTACAGTCTTCTTTCTGAAGGCCCTCAGACAGCTCATTTGATCTCACCATGCTGCTTTCTCTCACTTCAACAGTCAGTCACTGTTGAAAGTATTCTGCGTTGAAGAGTGGGGCAAACTTTCTTCAAACCGGCGTCAAAGACTGGTAGATGGCTACAAAAGGCGTCTCACTGAAGTTATTTCAGCCAAAAGGGGGAACACTAGCTATTAGTTTGTACGGTGTCCTTTTTCCTCATTTAGAATGTACATTTTTGTTGATATATTTAGTTTAATGAGTAAAACAATGTTAATTTTTGTTGTTATGTGAATATTTCTTAATAAAGAGCTAAATATTTAATGGAGTGTCCTAATTTTTTCACGTGACTTTACATGTGCTATGAAGAACCAGTTTCTGGAGACATGAGCTTATGCTTGATCAGTTTTTCTTGAGATATGTCAAAATTACTTTATACTTTTTCCCTAGAGGATTTTTTTGTCATATTAATATTTACTGTCAGTATGGCATATTGGTTAGTGATACAGTATATACTGTACAAAATGAGGTTATGTTGCCGTTGTAGAAACAGAAGTCTTACGATGTATATATTTTTTAACAACATTAAGCTTAAAATTGTATCTTTCTATCTATGGAAACTTGGATGATTACTATACCTGAGCTACCAATTATGTTTTATTGCCGTTTTTCAATGATGTGCGTTTAAACACATGCATCTTAGCAACCACAGAGTGCAATGCTAAATTCGGTGTTTTACAAGCACTAGGAGTTGCAAAATCCTAATAATAGGTATCAGGGTGTGCCTGTGTGTGGGTCTTGCTTTTAAAATGTACATCAAAACAAGTACTTATAAACTGTCTCGCTCATAAATAGCACACAACACTGTCAGTGAATAAAAGCTGTCAGTTGAGGTTAGGCACCATATCACTAATAGAGGTGCACTGAAGCACAAAAACACAAACAAGACAGGATTCCACCGCATTAGTCTTTGGGATTTTTTTAACGCTTACTTAGTAAGCTAGGTGGTGAGTAAGATGAAAACACAAATAGTGCTTGTAGTAAACAGTAATGACTAATGTCTCCCATATGACAATTCTTTACCTAGGTATTGGTTTTGACACGGCTGACTCCAATCTGGCACGCGATGTGGGCTGAGGAACATTAACAAGCATTTGTGTCATGTTACACCCTAGGCTAACATGCAGAACCTTTCTGATGAAAGGATTTCTGCTGCTTCGATATAAAGACGATTTAGCGTAGAGTTGAATTGATGTTGCAAGCCCACTGACCTAGTCATATTCTACAAATCTCTCATATAGTCAAAGGGATGCAAAGTGAATTTTGGGAAAGCACTAGTCTGGTAAAAATAATGATCCTGTTTCACTACCATTGACAGTGATAGAGGTCCAATCCATTTGAACTGAGATCACCCAATGCAGGCCCTTCCCAGTTCAAATGGATTGTATGCTTATGACTGTGAATAGTACATGCAACCAATTAGTTACGAGAAATTGTAATCGACAAATACAGTATTTGATACATTACGCCAGATGATAGTCAAGCAGCATCACAGACCCCAAAAAAACTAACTGTAGAACTATATAGTTAATGAAATACTTATCAAATAGTGGGGCGCGCTCCCCTGGGAGTGTGAAGACCGAAACCGAGGGTGCCGCATGTGACCTCGGGGGACATACTTTTTTTGCTGTATTAGAATAAAGTGTAATTGCACATCGACTCAGTGGGTAGCAGTGGCGCTCCCATTTTCAGAGTGTGCACAGTATTTTTGAACCAAACAAGGACAGACAGCAAAGAGCAGTGGCGATATGAAGAGCTAAGAAGAGGAAACAACAATGACGAAGCATATGTAGCGTTTGGCTTTTAGCTTTGACTTTTAATACAGTGGGATATTGGGAAACACCAGTCTGTTTACTGTGTCTAAAAATGCGGCATATGTCCGCCGTCACGGCTACACAGAAGCATAAATCAGCTTGCAAATGAGCACTGTTAGCATCATATAAGGTGGCATACCAAGTTGCTTATTGCAAAATAACTCCACACTAGGGATGGGAATTGATAGGATTTTTACGATTCCAATTCCATTATCGATATTGATTAACGATTCGATTCTTTATCGATTCTCTTATCGATTCTAATTTGGGGAAAATGAAGAACAAACGTTTTGATTGGCATTGAGTTTGTTTAATCAGAAGTCACAACCTTAAAAACTCACAACAAGGTCAAAAGAGGCCCAAAGCCTCAATATTAACGGTGGCAATAAGTAGCAAATGCACAAGAATGTAACATTTTACTGAAACATTTTTGTAATAGAAATAAAAAATATTGGTATATATTGGCATATAGATCCTTTTTCCAGTGAGGGCCGCATAACTTTTCCCTTCTCTGATGAGGGGCCGGGGTCAGTTTGTAACAGAAAAAGTGTGACGATTGCAGGAGTGCCTAAATGTAAAAAGTTATTGTTTTTCAGAATGCCACAATCAAATAACCCTTTCTGGATATTTCACTGAACAAAAGTAAATAAAATAAAAATAATAATATAATATAAATTAATAAAAATAACACTATTAATCAAATAGATAATAACCAAATAACCCTATCTGAGTTCTTCACAGAAAAAGGCCAGAAAATAATTAACACTATTGAGAAAAAAAAAAAAAAAAATTCAAAATGCTCTCTGGTATTGTTCAGGGGACCGGACCAAATGTCGGGGCGGGCCGTATTCGGCCCGCGGGCCGTAGTTTGGGGACTCCTGTTCAGGTATTATATACCAGTATATTGAAATGCATGCCTTTTAGTTTTTATGGTCCTTTCACGCTCAAGTGGGGGCGCCCTTGCGATTCCTCACGCGAAGAACGCGCTCACGTGAAGAAGAAGAAATGCCGCATCCAAGCGAGTGAGCGAGTTAGTGAGAGAGGGAAGCACTGCTGCGACCCTACGTTCTTTGTTAATGCTTGTAAAATATCTACAGAGGCAACGCCTGTATGTATCATCTTTTGTGTTGTTGTTGTGTGTTTCCACTCGCAATCGGACACTTAAATCCAGTTGTGCAGTGGTTTGAACGATGTGCTAATGCTAGCGAACGCATGCTAACTGCTTTGTTATTACTGAATTAGCCGCTAATCATCGCTGATTTACGTTGATGCAAACCTGTTTGTTATTGTGGACGAAATTGATTTGTTTCATTTCTATTTTTAGTTTCACTCTTCAAGTGATGGTTGAATAAAGTCAGCAAATTATACCAACGTCTTCTGTATCGTCATTTCGGAGTTTAGCTAGCTGTGTAGCTGTCTCTGTGAGGACAGTGCAGTCTATTCCCTCCCGATGCAGTTATCTCCACCTTGCAATGATTGTAAGTCGTTTTGTTGTAATTTTTCCTCGTGAAGTGAAGACACACTTTCGAGCGTTTGAACCTACGTGCTGTCATTGTTATGTTTATAGCTGCAATGCTCGTGCTTAACCATCGTAACCTTTCATTTTCACCCTCTTTCCTGGTGAAGTGTAGCCAAACTTTGGAGCGGGTGGTTCTTGGCGCCATGCTAGTTTGATGTGTTTGGACAGCAAGACAGTCACGACGCAATATGCGTCTTCAGGACTTGTTAAAGGGATCGTTAAGGCTTTTTCATTGTGATGTCGAGGCCTCGAAACACTAGGAACCGGTTCCGAATTGGAATCGGATTTCGATTCCCATCCCTACTCCACACCATAGCAAAGGAGCTGATACTGCCTGCAGCAAAAACAAAAACTGTCCCTCTGTCCAATGATAATGTCGTTTTGGTTCTATTAATTTTTGTTTTTTGGCTCAATTGTTTTTTTTGCATATTGTCCTCATGAGTTAATTTCGTTAATCAGTTTAAATTTATAATTAAGAATTGTATTTTTTAATATGAAATTCATTTTTATTCTATTTGTTCCGCATGTTCTCTGAGTAACATCAAAGATGAGGTAATTAGTTAAGGTAAGTAGTTAATGACATATTACTTCTTCCTTCTTCTTCTTTTTTAAAATTATGTTATTATGTTATGTTATGTTATGTTATGTTATGTTATGTTATGTTATGTTATGTTATGTTATGTTATATTAGTACTCCTAATGATTTATGGGCCATGTTGCGGTTAAACATTGGGCTTCCAAATCATTTATCAGGTTTGTACAAGATTATCTGAAAGTACTGTATTGCTTTAGGCTGTATGTTGCTAAACACACACCATAATATTACCAGTACATTATATCACAGGTATACTACACACTCAATAACTACAATCATTCTGGATTGGAAACCTTCAGACAAACACTGCAAATACATGACAAGATTTGGGATAAAAGGCACATTTAACAATAGGTCTTTCTTCATCTGGTTTTAAGTGTAATTCTGGTAAACGTGGGTGTGCTAATATGTGCGTCTTGTCAGCTGTTTTCACAGCTGAGCACAGCAGAGGCCTTTCTACACCTCCTGACAGCTGGTTTGTAACAAGTCACGCTATCGTAGTCCTCACCTACAGGGCCCTCTCCAGTTAAAGCCTGTACTTGCTGTTACCACGACAACCAGTTTACTTTCAACATGATAAATTTAATCAAGAGGCTGAGAGAGAGAGAGCGGTGTTTCTCAATTTAGCCCAAGTTGCTTTTTCATGATCAGTAACGAGCAGGCTGCATTAATTAATCTAGTGTGAATATTGTTTGTTTTGTCAAGTTGGAAATGTCAAGCTTGAAAAAGAGGGGGTGCCGAAGGAGGTGATGTTTATTAGGCCTCTATGAAGGCAGTAAATATGCTGACAAGAAGAAAATGTTACTGGCTACAATGAAGGAAAAACACTGGAATAATAAAGAGAATTTTAGTCCAATTACTGTACCTATTGCCTTACAACATGAGCGTATGATTTAAAACATATTTTACAGACAGTCCTGAGGTTTTAGGCCACCTTTAGAGCCTTTGTTGCTTCTCATCACTTTGAAATCTACAAAATAAAAAATATGATCATGATATAAAAATGCTAGTTTTATACATACTTTATAAGGTTACAATAGAATATCTGACACAACCATCAATCTCATAATGGTGCTTCAGATTTTTTTTCTTTTTTTTCTTTAAATTGTATGGATAAACAAAAAAATGTAAAAAGACGATTTAACTAGTCCTACCCTGAGATACATGTTTTTTTTAATATACAGTTTGTACAGCATAATAAAGTTAAATAAATATAAAAACTACACCAATTGAAAAAATGGACATTACATCGGGCAATAGCCTTATTTCATGCTAACTGAGGAGAAAGAGAAAATAACTAAATAAAATAAATATAGCATCAAACGTAATTTTTAAAATGGCACAGTAATAGATTGGAGCCACATTATGACAAAAACAGTGAAGGCGTATTGTAGATACCCATCATACATATAACTGATGTAGTTGTAACATCCTTTATTTTCTCACAATCAGTGTAGTATTGTATCAGTATATGAATATGCAAAGTTGATTGAACTTTTAGTCAACAGCTACTAAAAAGCGCTCTTAACTTTAGCCAGTGTTTCAAAATTAACACCCAACTGCACGACGACCCCTGCTGGACTCATGTCCCTGCATTTGCACTCTGCAGTGTGTAAAGATTTTTTTTGTTCCGTCACAAATTGTGTACTGTATTCTGTTGGACATTTTCTTTCAGTTAAATTAGTAAAAATAGGTTTTTAAATGTTGATACAAAATCTAGTTGGCAAAACTGTGCCTAATGAGGTTGGAATGCATACAGCCATTACCTCCCCAAATTGAAGCCTATGCATGCTGACTGACTTTGAGCAAAAGAAACCTCTGGTCACCTCTGGTGACAGATTTCATAACATTTACAAAGTAGATCGTCGTGGTTGCAAAAGAATCTTCAGAATATTTCAACAACATTGCAAAAATATTATTTAGTTGTCATATACATTTCATTTTATGTACTGTTTATCCTCACGAAGGTCACGGAGATGCTGAAGATCCCAGCTAACAATGGACATTTCAGTTATTCAAATTTGTTGACAACATTAATACTTGTATATGCCAATTGACTATTCACATAATTACAAAAAGAATATGTTCCAAAAATTTTCAAAGACATTGGAAATTATGATACAATCTCTTCTTCTGTAAGTGGTATATTTTATAAAATATCTCAGATGATTCAATCTAGACTAACAGTTCACACAATCCAGATTATGACGGGAAAATATGAAAAAAAGATATCAAGTGACTACACTTTTTCAAACGGTAGCACACAAGAACATAATTCATACAGGGAGAGCTGCACAGCTTATGACTAATCTCTATTATAACACAGTGCATGAACATCCACTGGCCAGATACACTAAAATGATCGAGGTGATGTTCTGTAAACAGTTTTAATCCATCAGCAGGGTGTTTCCTAGTCATACAAGTCTGTCATGTGTTGTTCTAACCGAGGTTGTTTAAACCTGTATGCCTCTATTAAAATACATTCCCTCTCAGCAGACATCATGTTAAAGCAGGACAGAAAACTCTAAAGCTCGTTTAATGGAAGGTAAATATTGCTGTGCAGTTTTCATTTTCACACTTCATGTGCTATAACTGGAGTGGTGCACTTAAGACCTGACAGTGCTTTACGGCTTGTGGTCACTAATACCTAAAATTCGGTTAGAATTATGAACACAAGGTAGGTGAGGACTCTACTTACTCCATCTGGAGGCTCTGACTGAGTACATGGTGTCTCAGTTTGCATTACACAAGAGGTTGCCCTTTTTCTCGCTACCGGTGTATTAACTGCTCTCTTAATTTGCTGGAATGCTAAAAAAATGAAGCACAGTATTATCTGTGTAGTCAATTGTATTTTAAGAGGTTTTTCGAGGGGAAAAAAAACAACCTTTTTTCAGGGATGTGGGGGGAAATCACATTTCATTCCAAGTAACTGACATTGTTATAGACATTATATATCATATTTGATTGAAGGTAAACCTTTTTCAAAATGCTTTGGTAGCAGTCTACTATATGATTGGCTTTCCAAGTTTGAGAATACAGCATCAATAATAATAATTTAAAAAATAAAAAATCTTTAGTCATGGATTGGGAAAAAAATATATGATGGAGAAAAAAATGTCCAATCTATAGATCAACTAAAAAAAAACAGAGAACCATTTAAGAATTAAGTTGTCATGGTAATAATAGATAGAGAAAATGTATCCTTTGTGGAAAAGGACATTGAGAAAATTAAATATGAAAGTTATTCCGAGAGGTACAGAAATAAAAGCATCCCAGTTTTTCAGCATAAAGATGAAGAATGAAGAAAAAAGTTTCTTAATTCCTTTTTCATCCAAATCTTTTTTTTGGTCTTATAAGAGTACGTTCTAAAAAGATTGTTTTTGCGTGTGTAGAGGCTCAACACTCATTTGTATGATCCAACCATCAGAACGCTTCCAGAAATATCCTCTCAGGGTGGCACGCTGACATGAGTTGTGGAAAGAATACTGCAAGCTTTTCCAGAAGCTGTAAACCCTTTTCTTTCTACTGGTGTCACCAACCACAACCATCTAGTATCACCAACTACTCAGGTTTTGAATTTTACAAATGTCATCTTCTCACTCAGTCAGGACACATTGACCCCTTAACATGCTGATCCACCTTTTAATTGATCATATCAATCTGAGCAACGAATGAACCATCAATGACATGGATCCTAAACAGGAACACTAAAATTATTTTTCACCGTCCATGCAGTTCAACACAGCATATCAAAATGAGTAGTCCTATATATGCGTGGGTGTGCATGTGTGTGTGTTTGTGTGTACAGCTCTGACTGGAGGCCCGAGAGAATCTCCTGAGTCCTTGTGTTTATTCTGTCGGGTTCCTGCATGGCTGCGCGGGACACTGCAAGTCAATTAAATGTAAACAAATGGAAAAGAAGTTTGTATCCAAAGAAATATTGGTACTACTTCCATTAGGGGGGAATCAGCACAGATCTTGAACAAAACTGCCCTCACTGAAAGCATTCAAATCATTAAGAAATGCGGTGAATGTCCTTGGAGCCATATTTGGAGTAAAAGTGACTCTTAACTCCGCGTCTCTCTAGAGCAATTACACTAAGTTGTGTGTTTATGTTCCCTAATAGGCCCCTTGATGTGCTGAAGCAATGACCAAGAGGCACATTGGCTTCCCATAGAGTACAGAACTAGTAGTATAGTATCAGGTGGACCTAGCTGTACTATCAAAGCACAATCTCCTGAGAGACAACCTCTTATCACAACAAGGACCCTGACTCTGCCTGGCAGCTGCTCCTGGGTGGTCTGGCAAAGCCGTGCAATAATGCTGCTTGGCTGTTCTCAGAAAAATGGGGGAATACAGTGTGAAAGCCTCATTTCAGACACCTAGATGGGATTGATAAAACCAGTTTTGCTTTCTCAAAATGCAGTAATTTTTGTGTTTTTTAGTAAAACCCTAAATTAAGGTGGGATTTAATTGATTTTCCGAGGATTAAATGGCAGCATAGTTGGGGCAGCACAGCGTGCAAGTCGTGAGCATGTTTATGTCCTCATACAATATTTTCGGACTATAAATCGCACCTGAGTATAAGTCGCACCAGCCGAAAAATGCACAGTGAAGAGGAAAAAAAACATAAGTTGCATTTGGGGGGAATTTTATTTAGTAAAATCCAACACCAAGAACAGACATGTCATCTTAAAAGGATATTTAAAATAAAAATAGAAGGGAGAAACACAGGCTGAATAAGTATGCTAACATTCAATGAGGCATAAATAACGTAGTGAGAACCTGTGCAGTATGTTAACGTAATATACAATAGCTCTGAAGAGTTATCCAGATAATTATAGCATAAATAACCCGTGGACTTACATAATAACTAGCAGTATGGCCCGGCACTGCCAGGCTATACTACCTGTGCTGGGTTTTTGGACAGAAGGTTTGTTAAATCGACACCATAGAGGTCATAATATATGGACTGGACACAGGGCATGGGGCCAATTGATAGGAGGCCTTTCTCCATCAAAGCTGACCGAGTGGAAACACAGACAAAGAGCTTTTTACGTTGAAAATTCTAGTGAATAAATGCTTAAATCCCTAAATTCTTTGTAAATATGGACGTAAAACAGTCCCGATTCTTGGTTAAAAGCATAAAAACAGGGCAGTTAGCATTTATTTTACGTAAATATGTCGAATGTGCTGCTAGTCTTTAAGCCACTGTGGCGCCGCCTCATCACACCAAAGAGCTTTTTACGTGGAAAATTCTTGTGAATAAATGCGTTAATCCCTTAATTCGTTATCGATATGGACGTAAAACAGTCCCGATTCTTTGTTAAAAGAGCAAAGAACTGGGCAGTCAGCATTTATTTTACGTAAATATGTCGAATGTGCTGCTAGTCTTTAAGACACGGTGGCGCCGCCTTATCACCACAAAGAGCTTTTTACATTGAAAATTCTTGTGAATAAATGCGTAAATCCCTAAATTCTTTATGGATATGGATGTAAAATAGTCTTGATTCTTTGCTAAAGGAGCAAAGAACCGGGCAGTTAGTATTTATTTTGCGTAAATATGGCGAATGTGCTGCTAGTCTTTAAGCCACTGTGGCGCCGCCTTATCACCACAAAGAGCTTTTTACGTTGAAAATTCTTGTGAATAAATGCTTAAATCCCTGAATTCTTTATAGATTTGAACGTAAAACAGTCTCTATTTTTGGTTAAAAGCAAAAAAACGGGGGGTTAGCATTTATTTTACGTAAATATTGCGAATTATGGCACCGATGTCGTAACGGTTTATTTTTCCCATTGATTTTTTTCACAACATTTCAAAATGCATGCATGGTACGAAAAATATAATGATTAACTTGAATCCTCGAACAAATCGCTCCTGACACAATCCTTCCTGTTTGTATGCAGAATAGCTTTCATACTTTTTCAACCTAAATCCGGCATTGGATCGCTGCATGTGTTTGAGAATAACTGCAACCGACTTTGACCGACTGAAGCGGAGTGTGGGACGGCCCCCTACTTGAAGGTGTGGCACAGTGTTTGGAGATTGTGTCCTGTCAATATCATTATGAAGTCTATGTCGACACAATAAAAAATTTTTAAAAACTCGAAATCAGGGCCGTACCATGATTTAAAGAAAAAAAAAAAAAGTATGCTGGAGCAGCATGGCACAGGTTGCTTGGATCAAAAAGGTGAAAATTGGCATTTTCTATGCTAATTTTTGGAGTTTCGAATTAATTTTCCGCATTTAAGGGAGGCTTACAGAGATCAAACCCATCTGAGAATACTCACAGAAACATTAAGTATAAGTATGTAAAAGTTCAGCAAAATCCGCCGTGCAACAGTTTCAGAGTCCATAGGGAGTAAACACAAACACAGACACACACACACACACAAAGTTGAATTTATATATACTGTATGTGTAGATATATATGTGTTAATAATTTCAAACATAAAAAATTCCAGAGTATAAATCGCACCCTCGGCCAAACTGTAAAAAAAACTGCGACTTATAGTCTGAAAAATGTAATGGGTTTAGCGTTTTACCAGAAATTTAAGGTTGTTATTTTTTCTAACCTTGCAACGGACGTATTCCTTCAGGGAAACGCATTCCCATTCTGAACAAATTAGGATTAACGCAGAGTGTATTTAACTCATTGGCTGCCATTAACAGTGACAGATGTCCAATCTATTTTGACATAAGTACCAATGAACTGGATGTCTATTGCTGTTTTGTTATTTTACTAACTACCATAGTACATAATCGATGAATGCAATACTTGGAGTAAATAAGTAAACTGGGAGGGCTGGCAGGGATCATTTGCCATCAGATTCAAATGGATTGCATCCATTGCCATCAATGGCATGGAAACGTTCAGCCAGCCCTACCCGGTGTTATTGATGTCTATAGTTTTCAATGTCAGCCAATGAGTTAAAATTGTAGCATGAATGGTGTGAATGCTGAGTGTGTTATGCATTGTTCCCCCTCGTGCCACATGTCCCTGAACCAGGCTGTTTTAGAGAAAATGCGAAGAAATGGGCGCGGGGGTGTGGTCTCTCCTCGTCTAGTGTGTTTCCTGCCTTCCACACCAGCTCTAATTGGAAATACGGGTGGCCCTGTTTATTTGCATGGTTGAAATGCGGCGAGGTTGTATTTATATTTTCATGGCGCGTTCTCAGCAGTGCTACATTACACTGCCTTCCCTGGAGATCACTGTGGGAGAGGAGCTCGTTGGTTGAATGTATGCAAGGGAAGAGGTTGGATGAGGTCTTAAGCTTCATCTTTATGTTAAGCGTTTGTATTGAAAACTATAAACACCATAATGGGCTCAAAATTAACATACCCAATATACATAAATGAAGCAATAGTCATTCTATAAGTAATGAAAGGATAAAATGAATGGAACCATTTTATTTTTTGCGATCAAATTCAGCTGAGGCCTGATTGTTGGATGGTTTAGTGAAAAATCATCCCCAGCAATTATTTTGTGGTTTTTCGCCACAGGAAAATCAAATCAGTATTTCAGCTGGGAAACACATTGCTGCAAAGACAAGACAGACGCTGAGATTTGAAGTAGAGACAAGAGTTTAAGACTACTTTTGCTACGGAAAATTTAAAGATGATTTTTATGGATGAACGGAGTAAAATAATGGAACAAATGGTCGAGTCCATAAAGGCATTTGTGTTTAGACTTCCCACAATGAGCACCTAATAAATGAGCATAAGTAAATTGCTAGTTTTAGACAAATCATGAAGGAATTGAACTAACAAAACTCAAAATCTAAAGAGTGGTCAAATAAACAAAACCTTGATACAGTTCCTGAGCAAAAAGTGGGTAAAATTTGTCAGAAGTGCAGTGTAGTTGAAAGAAAAAACTGCAATCATTCATAACACCTTTTTATTTTTTCTTTGTTGAAAATTTATATTTAAATTAATCTATAAAACATTGCAAACACAGCACACTTGTACAAATAATAAAATTGAGTTGTTGTTTTTTTAACCCCTTCAGCATTTTTTCTGCTGTGCGAAAAAAATAAAAATCTGCGCTGATTTTTACTCTACTCAAACACTAGCTAGCGCAAAGTGCAATTTTTTGGTCAGGGATATTTCATGCTTTTATTGTTTTTTTTTATGTTAATGTTAATGTGTTTTTAATAAGAAATGAGCACTTTACGTTATTGAAGTTGTGTTTGGTCAGCCATTTTCAAAGAGCCAAAAATAGCAAAGAGGAGGGGCCAAACGCCATGATTTGCTTGCGATGGATAAACTTTTATCCAATCATCTCCTAGACGTGGCAATAGCAACTAAATTCAGTGTATTTATTGGTTTACAGATGCGAATGTGTCATGTCCTTAAGCAGCATGCTTAGGTCTGAAGGGGTTAAATAACTGTACATATCTGAAGCTATATCTGTTGAGTTCTGTTGTCAATGACAGATAAAAATGTTTTTTTGCATTGTACTGAATTTATTTGAACTTGTTATTAGGCTCGAGCGTTTACGTCACAGCAGCACGGGATCGTGCGAGATTTGCCATTGCGGAAGCACGTCTGCATCACGGGACATTTAAACTTAACGGCACAATTCAACTACGAGTGCCAAAGATGGAAAAATGTAGGGAAAACTTGCCAGTTCGAAACAGAGACAAACTTGTTACCACGGCGAAGGACAGATATGTGAGCAATTTTAAGGATGTGAACAATGTTGACCCTCACGAGCAAGCCGAACACAAATGGAATAAAGATGTCGACAAGCTTCCACCACTACGCGAAATGGACATCATGCTGTATTTAGTGTTTGGTATATGTTACTACACTCATCAGCAATTCCGAAACTACAAATCGCTACAAAGCTACGAACAGTTTTGCTGCGGATGGGTGCAGGATCTTCACTTTATGACCATAGCAAACAGCAACACCATCTTTCTAGCAAAGGTAGGCAATGTGTGTTTACATTCGTCTGTGAACACGGATGTACAAATCTTTTGCTGCATAAAATGTAGCCTGTGTACAAATTCTTTGCCACTCTCTCACGTCAAAATATTACAGCTTTTTCATTTAGCAACGACATGAATTATGTCTTATGAAGACAATGCACATGTATGCATGCTAGTTGTTTAGCTGTGGCAATAGCTAACAACAGGCCGACTTAGGGCGTAAAGTTACTGAAATTTGCGTAAGCAAACGAAATTAACTTACCGGAGTGGAAGTGCATAGAGCAAACTCAGTGTGTAACTGGAGAATCAAACGTTATGCCCTTCCTTCTGATCGAGGCCACCCATGCCATTCTTCGACGTTTGGTAAGTTCAGATATGAGCTTTCCCTCGCCTTTTCTCCATGTAGGGATCCGGAAGAAACTCAATGGTGTTCCGTCGAGCTGTACATTCTCCTTTCTATTCGATCGGTTGTTGCAATTCTTTACCGCACAATAATTTCCGACCATTTTTAAAGAGCGACCTGTAACTTGAAATGCCTCAGTTTATGTTTCTCGCTTCCACAATGGCGATAGCGGCGGAAACCTCGCGAGTGCCACGTCATACGCTCGAGCCTAATTGATCACATGCAAACAGATACAACGAATAAGATACTTACATACATTCTAGGCATGTACCTGTTATCAGTTTAAAGGTTTGCCATGGTATGTAAACGTCACGGTTTCAAAGCCACTAAAATTTTCCGCCATACCGTAGGATGGTATTAGCTATTTTTTTATGTCCCAACAATGCAGCCAGAAATGGCGGCAGCGCTCACCCCTCCAACTAGGTTGTTGCTCTGTTCTGTGTGTCGGTGACACTACTGAGCTTTTTCAAAACCCCCTCAAAAAGGTCTAGTTTAGTATGGGAGTATTCCTGCTACTGAAAAGAAACAGACAGCCACGGCTTAGAAAAGGAAGGACAGCCGACTTGCAGGCAACACCTGCAACATGATTTCACATTTACGTGACCATCATCCGTCACTTTAAACCAAATTTAGGGATACGCTGTCATGAACATTTCCCACCAACTACGAGGGTTCACTCCAGCGTGTTTCATGTGTCTAGCGATGGCAAAACAAATACTATAAAGTAAGCTTGTTAACGAGGCTATTAACGTGGCTAGTTAGCATGTTTGTCGGCTAACTAGTTTTCTCTCTATTAGCGTGCTTTTATAAATTCTTCCGCCATTGTAAACATCTGTCCAAAATAACTTTTTCATAATACAGGCTATGGTGTTTTTTCTGTCGACTTTCTGTGTTGAGAGAAGGTGTGTGCGCGTGTGTGTATATAATGTGTAAATAATGATACGAGTCATACAAACGCACTGTCTCTTGCTGTCATGCTCCATTAATATTCAACTAATTAGTAATAACAGTAGTAGCGAACATACTCACATTCCTGCATCATATGAGAAATACGTAGAAAATGAGCAAGTCTAAAAAAAATTTTGAAGTGGAGCTTTAAAGTCAGTGAAGTGCCTGCAATACATACTGTATATACACTCACCGACCACTTTATTGGTACACCATGCTAGTAATGGGTTGGACCCCCTTTTGCCTTCAGAACTGCCTCAATTCTTTGTGGCATAGATTCAACAAGGTGCTGGAAACATTCCTCAGAGAGTTTGGTCCATATTGACATGATGGCATCACACAGTTGGTGCAGATTTGTCGGCTGCACATCCATGATGCGAATCTCCCGTTCCACCACATCCCAAAGATGCTCTATTGGATTGAGATGTGGTGACTGTGGAGGCCATTTGAGTACAGTGAACTCATTGTCATGTTCAAGAAACCAGTCTGAGATGATTCCAGCTTTATGACATGGCGCATTATTCTGCTGAATGTAGCCATCGGAAGTTGGGTACATTGTGGTCATAAAGGGACGGACATGGTCAGCAACAATACTCAGGTAGGCTGTGGTGTTCCAACGATAATCAATTGGTACCAAGGGGCCCAAAGAGTGCCAAGAAAATATTCCCCACACCATTACACCACCACCGCCAGCATGAACCGTTGATACAAGGCAGGATGGATCCATGGTTTCATGTTGTTGACGCCAAATTCTGACCCTACCATCCGAATGTCGCAGGAGAAATTGAGACTCATCAGGCCAGGCAATGTTTTTCCAATCTTCTATTGTCCAATTTCGATGAGCTTGTGCAAATTGTAGCCTGTTTCCTGTTCTTAGCTGAAAGGAGAGGCACCCGGCTTGGTCTTCTGCTGCTGCAGTCCATCTGCCTCAAAGTTCGACGTACTGTGCGTTCAGAGATGCTCTTCTGCCTACCTTGGTTGTAACGGGTGGTTATTTGAGTTTATATCAGCTCGAACCAGTCCGGCCATTCTCCTCTGATCTCTGGCATCAACACGGCATTTCCGCCCACAGAACTGCCGCTCACTGGATATTTTTTCTTTTTCGGACCATTCTCTGTAAACCCTAGAGATGGTTGTGTGTGAAAATCCCAGTAGATCAGTAGTTTCTGAAATACTCAGACCAGCCCTTCTGGCACCAAAAATCATGCCACGTTCAAAGTCACTCAAATCCCATTTCTTCCCCGTACTGATGCTCGGTTTGAACTGCAGGAGATTGTCTTAAACCATGTCTACATGCCTAAATGCACTGAGTTGCCGCCATGTGATTGGCTGATTAGAAATTAAGTGTTAACGAGCAGTTGGACAGGTGTACCTAATAAAGTGGCCGGTGAGTGTATATAGAGAGTATATATATGTACATATATATATATATATATATATATATATATCTTTTTTTATTTAATTTAATTTTTATTTATTTTATTTTGTTATGTTTGGCAACTTGAGCTGTGGCTGTGGGTTTAGTTTATATGTTCAATTTTAATTTTATTTATAATATTTCAGTTATTTTTTATTCATTCTAACATTATATTCATGTTGATGTACCAATTTGCAGATATATTGTGAACAATTATTTTTAAACCCTGTTCAATGGGAAAAAATTAACCCATACATCTCAAAATAACACGGTTTAGAGTTAAAATTGAAATACCATGATACCGCGGTATTTTTGCTTAAGGTTAGCATACCGTCAAAATCTCAAACCGGTACATGCCTGATACTATATACATTCACTATATACTGTACATATTAGAGTAAATCAATCTCATCGAGAATTGTTGTAACAATTGTAATCTTTGATTTGAATGAAAAAAAGACAGGTGGGGAAAGCATCTTTATTTCTTTTCTTACTATTGTTTCTTCTTCAATAATATTTTCTGGCAGAATTGATTTCATATGGCACCACATTCTGTTCACAGGTCAGAGTTGATACAGTGACACACATCATCCTGTGTTAAGTGCTGTGTTTATCATCGGGACTATAGTTCCTAGACCAAGAGTAGTAAGAACACACATGCTTATTTTGTCCTCATCCTGTGTAGGCTCCCTCACACAAATTAGTAAACATGTACCCCACTTAAATCGACGCTCAATCCATTTGAACTGAGAGTGGCTGGCAGAGAACACTCATTGCTTGCCCCTCCCATTTTAAATGTATTGGACATCTAGCACTGTCAACACCAGCCAAGGAGTTAAGAGATCTGTCAGTGGTATGACTCATCATTGAAGTATGAGGCCAACTCGGACAAAGATGCATGCGGTCCAAAAAATTATTTATGTGGTCAGATTATGGTCCGAATTGGAAAAGGGGAATATGACACAGCAACAAAAAAAAACTGCCAAATATGAGGGGGGTGGGCTTACAGGACAAAGTAAACTATCACATTCTGTTTTGGCGTGATATTCCATTAACAGAATCTATGAAAGAATAAATTCTTGGAATCATGTATTCAATTAAATTCAATTCAATTTTATTTGAATAGCCCTATATCACAACAAGGTTGTCTCAAAGGGCTTTGCAGAAGCAATATGATACACAGTCAGAAACAGTAGATGAATTAATAAAGTTCAAGTCCTGGGCATCCCCCATCCTTAGACCCTCCATGTCGGAAAGGAAAAACTTCAAAAACCCTTCGGGAAAAAATGAGAAACCTTGGGGAGAACCACAGTCAGGAGAGATCCACTCCCAGGACGGCCAGGCTATAGATGCACCAGGACTGATGGTGGGTGTTAGCAGCAGGAGGTCCAATTTGTAGAGATGCAATGGAATGAAGAAACAAGAGGACATCCATCCGGCCAGGGGTCAGAATAGTCAGGCGGCTGCATCTGAAAAATAGCCCCTCTCTAGAGGGGACGGGGGAAAGGGGACACCGGGTGACTAGTGATGATGAGACTAGTCAACTAGATATTAGAATTAGAAATGAGAAATAAAGAAAAGTGGTAAGTAGAGTGAGGAAAAGGGGATAGGACTCGGTGGCTGAACTTCCCCCAGCGTTATACTGTAGCTTCTAGTGCACCTTAAATTGAACTGTGAGTCAAGTACGATTTTAACTAGCCTGACCATAAGCTTTGTCGAATAGGAATGTTTGTAGTGCTGTACGGTTTAGTAAGATCAACACAACTACTGCTTTAAGTGGGGCTTGACTTCCAGAGAGTAAAAACTAGCCCCGAAAACCCTCTTGCATGAAGGTCTCATTGGTCCCATAAGTATACATGGATAAAACTGATCTCAAGATGAGCGGTGTCAGAGCAATGGAGGGGAGTGTTTATACATTTCCACCGAAACCCAGTGAGTGCCGGAAGGCCCGGCTTTCTAGTCAAGCTGTGGCCACAGAGATCCCGGGCCCGACTTTGGATAAAGTAAACACACACACAAATGCACTCATGGAAGGGCTCTCCCTGTCCTCCCCTCTGCCCGTCAGCTGTAGACCACACACCCAGACCACACAGAGTCTGAGAACAGGCCTAGTCAGTCTCACGCAACATGGCGGCCGAGCAGCCTGTCACTCGCCTTTCTTTCGTCACCGTGGCCTCTGATCACATGACACACCAAACAAAGTATGTCTGTGTTTAGAATTTAGACTTTTGAATGGAAGGTGCATTAAATCAAGATACTCCGTTAACATAATGTTCATCCAAGTAATTAATTGAGGGAATATGTCACTAAAACCACGTTGTGTTTTATTTTTCATGCTACACAGACCATTAGGATTGATCAGAAGTCTGAAAATTGAAGGAATTGGGTACGTTTTACTCACTAGCGCTGATAGCAATCCCTGCTGGTCATTTATTTCACTGCACTGCAGCAAACTAAATTGGTCAGGACAAAACTGACAATAATACCACTTTCCAAATGTTTCTTGTTCATATGACCATAACTGTCAACCCGAGGCCGTTGGCAATCTTACAAATAGGTGACTTATCTTACAACGTCGTATATAGCGTGCAATATGAAACAAAAATAAAACTCAATTTTTAAAATAATATGAACTTATTGGTAATATTGTAACATATAACCTGGCGCAATCAAAGAACAATATCTTCAGCAGCTCAGCAGCTACATCATGATTACTAAAATTTAACAGTGACTTTGGTTATAATTGTATGTAGCACTTTTGGCAATTTCTATCATGTCCTTTGATGGGTGCACTTCATGGCACTTCACCTCGCAATTCTGACTTGAAGGTAGTTCGTTAGTGTGCCCAATTATAAATTAAAAAGGTCAATTTATAAAATTAGTTTACCGATGCAATCTTTGAGTCCGGCAACATTTCTTTTGCTAATTCTGAGAAGTGATCAGCAATAGTTGCGGGCAAATTGTGTTCGGCAACAAATTGGCAGAATAAAATCTCCGCTTTTGTCACTTTTCATTCTGCAGACTTCATCTTTATGACCAGTGTTATTAATCTTTAATTCATTACATTAATTTAATTAATTTCAGTTACGAATCACTTCTCCCAAAAAGTTATTGAGCTAGTAACTCAGTTACCTGAATGTAAGAGTAATTAGTTACTTGGCAAAGTAACTGGTGTTACCTTTCATGTTTAAAAAAAAAAAAAAAAAAAAAAAAAAAACTTTTGCTATGTTTGGAAGTCATTTAATGTTGTGAATCAACCGTTAAAGTTGTTAAAATTGTTCCCGTTTTTGCATTAGTTCCCTTCTGTCTACTTTCGACATGTGAAAGTTTTAAAACTGTTTCATCATTTAAAGATAGATTCAAATCAAGATTTTGCCGATTTAGGAGTATTTTAGATAAAAAGTTATTATGGTTAGCGAGGAAGTATCACTATAACAGAGCCTTTCTGAGAAGTCTACTGCTTTAAAATGGTGTCTGTTTACCAACGCCGTCATTTCGCATGTAGTTCTATATGCATGTGATATCTAGGCGTAGATTGTAGGCTGTCGTCTACAGTCAAGAAATATTGGCGCCACCTAGCCTAGCATCGCGTTTGCTACAGCGTCACAACAAACACTCTTCTCTCTCCGTGTCTCTGACTTTTCTCGCGTCATTCAACCAAGGTAATGCATAGTAACGCACATTGTCTTGTTGCCGAAACGATGACAAAATCTGAATGGAGAAAAAAAAAAAAACGTAATGCACGAAAAATGTACAGATGTTGAATGTACGGCATATACATTTAAAAATCAGTGCTCACTTGTACAAATTACACCGAAACTGTACAACTTGACAAGTATGTATGACTCTTTGGAGTTTTTAATTGACGTTAAATTAGGATTTTATCGAGCACTTGCTGGAAAAATAGTACAGAAATGTTTAAAACAAACAAGCAAATAAAGTACTCCGAAACATGACCTATGTGTCAGTAAATGCAAATATTTACACATCTAAATGAGTCAAACATGAAACTTTCGTTGTATCCTGTCCAAAGAAAAAAGTTGTATTATTACAAATGATTAGGCGACAAACAAAAGGAAACATTGCACAAATAGAAATTATGTTAAAAGAGAAAAAATGTTTAATGATTTAAGTTTTTTTTTTCTTCTTTGTATCTAGTTTTCTATGACTATTCTACTTTATAAATGAACATGCAATAACTGGACAAGATAAATAATAATGATAAAATACAAAGTAAAGCACACAAAGGACAATAACTAATGTTTATATTATCAAGTATGTCTTTTTCTGGACTCAGATTAGATTTGAAATGAAAAAAGAACATTACAAATATTGTTAAAAACACAAATACAGTATATTAAAAAATTAAATGTAACACAAAGACTCTTCAATTATGACAGTACTTGTTGTAATTCCTTATTTTCCAATTGTGTTTACACCCTGAGATGTCTACTCTTGAAAAAAAAAAGTACTATTTTAGCCTCCGGAGAAACTTTATACAGTATTAGTTTGTTTTATGATGTGACATGTTGTTTTCATTCCAGTAGTATTGAGGATGAGACATAGGACAGCATTTGGATATTGATTTACATTTCAACTCAAATGAAAGAAATCTAAGCATAAAGCACTTAAACCTCACAATAGGAAGAATTTTTCAACTCATCATTTTAATCTTCGTGTCCTAAATGTAAAACTGACATTTGTAACTTGTGGGAATATTGGTGAGACATACTATATTTTGAGTCTTTTTGTATTAGATGTTTTTTTTCTTAGTTCTGTTTTACCATGTACTTTATGTATGCTACAATGGCTAAATGTATGATGATATTTGTGCATGTTTTTATGGAATGTTAGAGGGAAAAGAACTGCTCTCAGGGGAAGAGATTGATCGAGGAAAATAACATGCTCTCTGCTGCTCCACACTGCAAGGTTGTGGTCAGTTTTAAACGCTTACTAGCATGTTAAAATTATTATGGCATTCATGACAAGGGCAATGGTTCTATTTTACTGTATTGTCACAAAATATCTGTAATTAAAATTACACGATTATGAGTTTATTTATTTCATTATGCCATGGAGCCGTGAAGTCACCAGGTTTCATTTTAAACTCGTCAGGGTCCCACTTTCTGCATATACAAACCTGTCTTGCTATTGCTCAGCTTTCCATAATTTGTCTTTAAGCACCTCAACTGCACCGACTTCGCTAAGGTCGCCTGAGTGACGAGCGGTGTTGGCGAATGACAGAAAGTACATAAAGCGGCAAATGAGGTCAACGGCCCCGTAACCACAGGGTCAACAAGCAGGATCAGAGTCAGCAAGGGTTAAGTAAAACTGTCATCAAATTGCGGGCAGGGGGCTCAGTAATGCCCGACCCCGAAAACATGCTTAGGTCATGGGCATTGAATCTGGTGTAGAGTTACCAAAGGTATGTTTAAGTAAGCAAGAGCAGCCCAGTTGAACGCTTCTTTTACACGTTAAATGGTGAACGCACAAAGTAAACCAGACTTACAAGGTTAGCACAATGTTTTGTTTTTTTTTTCCCCTGAAATATGAATACTTCTAGCATACTTTGTAGTTGATATGAAACACTGAGGAGGGTATTAATCCAACATTCTATCATTACCTTTAAATTAACATTTGTTTTCCATTCAGAGCCTAGAAGTGTTTAATATGTATTATATTTAGTTGTGTTAGCTTACGCATGAGCGTAGATCAGGGGTGTCCAAACTTTTTGCAAAGGGGGCCAGATTTGGTGTAGTAAAAATGAGGGGGGCAGACCTTGGCTGACGTCCTTTACGTAGAACAATATATTTAAGCAAATTTTAGCAAGCCATTGTGTGTTTCACATTTTCTTTTTTATTTATTTATTTAATTAATAATTTCAACAATCTCGCAACTAGCCTTTGTGGCATTCTTTCGACTCTCGGGCTCTTGCGAAATACTTCTGCTGTGAAATTACACTAGCTTCAAGTTGCTTCAATTTCTCGCTACGTATCTTCCCTGTAATCTTGTCGTACATGTCAGTGTGTCTTGTTTGGTAATATCGCCTCACATTGAACTTTCTAAAAACAGTGACTGTCTCTTTGCAAATGAGGCAGACACAGCTGTTGCGCATTTTAGTGAAGAAATAGTCCAATTTCCACCTATCCTTGAAGCGTCGGCCGTTGCAGTAAACTTTCTTTTGTTGACTGTTGCCATTTTAGAAAATTGGGAGTAAAGGGTAAAACAGGGTAATGTTGCTTAGTGTGCTGCTGCCCTTTAGTGGGTAAATGATGAGCAGCGTTTAGTGCACAGGTGTCAAACCGATTCCAGAAAGGGCCAAGTTGGTGCTGGATTTTGTTCCAACCGATAACGCGCAGAGAGTTTAACCAATGAACTTCCTGCTGAAACAAGCAGCACCTGACAAAGTTTAACTGATTACACATGTAAAAGATCTAATTAGTGAAAAGGTGTTCTCTTCATTGGTTGGAAAGCAAACCTGCACCCACTTGGCCCTTTCTGGAATCAGTTTGACACCTGTGGTTTAGTGTGTAAACTACTTAATATGCTGGTAGCAGTACTACTGACCAATTTATAAATCTGTGTGCGGGCCAGACATTATTGATTTTATGACACAGGCTGGGTCCGGATGAAATTTTACCATGGGCCGCATTTGGCCCCCGGGCCAGACTTTGGACATGTCTGGCGTAGATATATGTGGCGACGTAAAACCTGTAATGAACCAATGACACTTTTGAGTGCTGTAGTTTCAAGCTTGGAAATGGCAAGCTTTCTTTAAACAGTCCTACTATGATAAATTTCATGGATGGACAAAATGTGTTTCACCATGTGTTACAATACATCAGGGGTCCCCAAACTACGGCCCGCGGGCCGAATACGGCCCGCCTCCACATTTGGTCCGGCCCCCTGAACTTTTTTTTTTTTTTCCTTCAATAGTGTTATTTAATTCCTGGCTTTTTTTCTGTGAAGAACCCAGAGAGGGTTATTTGGTTATTATCTATTAAATTAATAGTGTTATTATTATGTTATTGTTATGTTATTATTATATTATTATTATGTTAGGTTATGTTATGTTATTGTTATTTTATTATTATTATTAGGGCTGTCAAACGATTAAAATTTTTAATCGAGTTAATTACAGCTTAAAAATTAATTAATCGTAATTAATCGCAGTTCAAATCTATAAAATATGCCATATTTTTCTGTAAATTATTGTTGGAATGAAAAGATAAGACACAAGACGGATATATACTGTACATTCAACATATGGTCCATAAGTATTGTATTTGTTTATTATAACAATAAATCAGCAAGATGGCATTAACATTGATAGATGGCGACAAAACTCAAAAAAACACAAGCAACAAGTGGAGATTACACTGTACTCTCATTTTAATTTGTTTGAGCGGGGCATGTGCGTTAATTTCGTCAAATATTTTAACGTGATTAATTTTAAAAATTAATTACCGCCCGTTAACGCGATAATTTTGACAGCCCTAGTTATTATTAACTTTTGTTCCGTGAAGAATCCAGAAAGGGTTATTTGATTGTGGTTTTCTGAAAAACAATACATTTTTACATTTAGGCACTCCTGCAATTGTCACACCTTTTCTGTGACAAACTGACCCCGGCCCCTCATCAGAGAAGGGAAAAGTTATGTGGCCCTCACAGGAAAAAGTTTGGGGACCCCTGCAATACATTCGTTTTGCTGTAGGCCTACACACACTGCATGTGCCAATAAAACACTGCGATTGTCATTTCACCCAGTAGATGCTGCTGCTGTACAGGTATCAAATTTACTCAAACCATGAGATTTTGAGGTGTTAAATGATTACCTATTGCTAATTATCACTGCTCATATGTACTGTGTCTACTACGTAACCACAATAGAATTTGATGTTTTATTGCAAGATTTGACTTAAAAAAAAACACAGTAGAGGCATATAAAGTTCAGCTATTTATAGGCAAACAACAAGAAAAAGCTTGTTGCAAAGTGGTGGGACGAGCAATTTTTCACTCACACATTGGGGGCAGTTTCATTTCTCGGCAAAAGCCAAAATGTGGTGGTGTTTGAGGTATTATAAATGGAAGGTGATGCCACTCAAAGTAACGGCTGATATGCACGACACACCATGTGGCTTCCTGGGGAAAGGGGAAACGTGAGGCCAATATTTATGAAAAGAAAAAAAAAACTTTTTTTTTGTTATAGAATGTCTCATATGTTCATACCTATGAATGAAATCAGCACACGTTTGTGTACTCAATTCATGTTTATTTCAAAGTATAATTTTTGATGCGTTGAAATAATAAGGGCCAGTGTATCAAATCTGTCTGTGACCTGACGTTTCACATCAGAAAATTCAGTAAAATTCACTGGAAATATTTTTTAAGTCAGTGAGTCATTCATGGTGTAGGTGGGGGAGTTACATGTGTTTTATGAAGTCCATAAATGTCATCTACCTTTAATAGTGGTAAAGTACTTTGTTCTGAGCTATTTCCGTTAGCATAAAAAAAAAAAAAAGATACATTAGGAAAAAAATAATTTCACAGACAAATGATTTATGGTCGTGCACCCACTATTCCATGTGATTTTGGCACCACGTTTGAAGCCGTTGTCAGAGTATACTGTAAAAAAAAAAATCTGCAAAAAGAACTTGCTGGAACCTAGAACAAACAATCTCTGAGCTTTTTATGCATTTGTGTTGCACTACAAAGACAGAGGAAGCAAACAGCTCCTCCCTGACAGTCTGCACAAAAAAACCACAAAGGTAGTTTTTCTTCTCATTTATTAGGCCACTAGATTCAGGTAAAAGGGAACGGGTGATAGGACAATGTACATCATTCCTACATATATAACAATCAATACCACATTCAAAAGAAGCCCAAAATAATAGTTTGTGTACCACCAATGTTCTAGACAAATACCATCATAGAAATGAGGGAGTATTACCTTACATTAGTAGATTTTTGTATTCATATATATTATGTTATTCATATTTGTTTGAACATTGTGTTATCCCTGTGTTTTTGTGAGGGGCCTCACTTCCTGTGCACCTGTGTTAGTATTTCCTGTCTGAGTGGCCGCACCTCATAACCTTGCTCGAAAACCGCATCCTTCACATAGTCACAAAAACGTATAGAGCACACATATAGAGACTCAGTAACGTATATGTGTGAGGTGTGGTCAGTAGGGGCCCTCTGCTATTTCTTTCATAGATGTGGTAAGAGAAGATAGGTTGTGAACGTGTGACTGTGTGTGTGTCACTCCTGGACGTGTGAGGACCTCTGGGAGGGGAGGATGTTTAGACAGGATGAGTTCTCATCCTAGACGTGTTGGTATGTCTGCAAGTAGTGGTCATTGCTCTTCTGGTAAAAGTTGACCAATTTTCTGGCAAAAACTGGCTCCACCTAAAAGGAAATTACGTGTGAAATATATTGGTTATTGCTGATTTTTTAAGTATGTAAGCAAGGGCTATGAAAAAGATGGTAACCACACCTTTTTTGGGGGGGTGAAAAAAACACAGTAGAACAAATGCTTATTATATATGATGTATATTAAAAGGCATTTCTTGTTTTATTCCTACTTTAATAGCAATGCACTCAAAATACCGTATATTATTCAGGAAAAATTCAGGAGAGAGAATGCTCATAAATAATCATTTCAAACCATATTGCTATCAGATGCATAATGCAATTAATGTTAGAATATTTCACAAACTGTCTATGTAATTTTGCATACTTGTAAACGTGGTATGTCTCGAGACAACATTTTGAGTACGTACAGTATTTTGGTCTGGTCTCAGTCTCAACATCCAAAAGTCATGGTCTTGTCTATGTGTCTCAGACTGTCGGGCAGGGCAGAACCAGGACTTTCTGTCAGTACTTCAACTTATTTAGAAGGGGAAAAAAATACTTTCATTTTCTGTGTTACTAACATTCCACCACCTCCATATTTGAACTGATTCCCTCTGGGAGACGCTACAGGTGTATAACAGCGAGAACAAACAGACTGAAGAACAGCTTCTTCTCCACAGCCGGCAACTTTCTCAATACAAACGTCTAACCATTGACCAGAGACTTCATAATATATTGACAGGACATGAGGCGCGGGGCCGATTTATAGGGGGCATATCTCCGTCAAAGCTGACCGAGTGGAAACACAGACAAAGAGCTTTTTCCGTTGAAAAGTCTTGTGAATAAATGCTTCACTCCCTGGTTTATAGATATAGACGTAAAACAGTCTTGATTCTTGGTTAAAAGCAAAAAAAAAATTTTTTAAATAAAATAAACGTGCGGTTAGCATTTATTTCACGTAAATATTGTGTACTATGCTGCTAGTCAGTAAGCAAATTAGCGGCCGCCATATTAGAGACAAAAAGCTTTTTCTGTTGAAAATTCTTGTGAATAAATGCTTAAAACCCTGTAATCTTTATAGATATGGGTGTAAAACAGTCTCGATTCTTGGTTAAAAGCAAAAAAAAAACAAAAAACGTGCAATTAGCAATTATTTTACATTAATATTGCAAACAATAATGCTAGTCCGTATTAAACCAATTAGCGGCTGCCATAAGTAAACAAACAGCTTTTTCTGTTAAATTCTTCTGAATAAATGCTTAAATCCCTGAATTCTTTATAGAGATGTACATAAAACAGTCTCAATTCTTGGTTAAAAGTAAAAAAAAACAAAAAACCTGCAGTTAGCATTTATTTTACGTAAATATTGCGAACTATGCTGGTAGTCAGTACGCAAATTAGCGGCCGCAATATCACAGACAAAGAGCTTTTTCCATTGAAAATTCTTGTGAATAAATGCTCAAATCCCTGTGGTCTTTATAGATATGGACGTAAAACAGTCTTGATTCTTGTTTAAAAGCAAAAAAAAAAAAAAAAAAAACGTTCAGTTAGCATTTATTTTACGTAAATATTGCGAACTATGACGCTAGTCGGTAAGCAAATTAGCGGCCGCCATATGTAATCAAAAAGCTCATTTAATTTGCATGTTATTTATTTATGATGTTGATTCATTGTGCGATGCACAAGGGTGTTGCTAATTTTAATTTCATTGTATAGTACTATCTATCCTGACAAATAAAGTCTATTCTATTCTAACCTTGACAAAGTAAAAATATAAATAGTAGGTATTTTTTACTTTTATATTTGCAAATTCATTTCATGATAGTCTTGATCTCGATTCCGAAAAATCTGGTCTTGGTCTCGGTGAGTTCAGGTCTGAGGCAAGTCTTGGTGTAGGATACTGTTGTCAAGAGCCACTACACTACTTGCTACCTGAATGTTCTGTCGTGCATCAGTACCTGAGCTGTGATAACCTTTCTTGAACGCTGTTGGTTGGAATACTCGTCCCCAAAACAGAGAACCACCTGGTGTTTGGGTACACGCAGTCCATTGTTGGCAAAATCTTGAAGCTCTGTGTGAATGGAGACAAGACACATCAATAATAGGCAATTTTGGGAAGAAAAACAACAAAAACAAACAGCAACAAAAGTAAAATTAGAAATTAGTAAAAGTAATCCTATTGCAGTTTCACACAGTTAAAAGTTTACAGTAAAAACAGTATTTTTTCGCTTATGGCATGTTCAGTATTGAGCACCTTACCTTACAGCTATTTGTGTATATTTGGTGGAATTTTGTGGCATTAACAGAATGAAAACACATTACTCACGTTAGTGGTCCACCACAAGATGTGGGTGGCCGCAACACGAACAGGGATTTACACAGCTAAAGGGCACCTGAAGTAGGGTTTCTTCATGTCATATATTCTACAGTAATACATATACTGTCAGCAAGAGTCGTTGTGCACAATTTTACTAGCATTCTTGCCATAAAATTAGAATTGGTCAACATTCCTATGGCGACTGAATGGGGGGCAGTGTATTCTGTAAATATTTGAAAACATGACATTAACACTTGAAATCATAATAACTTGGTTCAGATCATTTAATCTTAGAAAGTTACAACAACGTGCATTTATTTTTGGCGGCAGACTGTGAAACTGGAAAGAAAACCGCGAAAGTACCACTTAAACGTTTTAAGTTCACGCCGATGTGAAGACGACTACAGAGTCTACTTTAGACTACTTTCTTCACCTGTCCTTTGTTAACGAAGCTTAATCGCAACTCCATCGATGAAAAATCACAAAGCTCCAATTTTAATTTTCTTTTAGTGCATAAGTGTGCGTGCCCTAAAATTATGACAAAGACGCAGCCATTTGAATTAGTTTGAGTGGTTTGCCGACAAGGATCAGTTCCTCACTTAATTGGCACTATGATGCCTCCTGTTAATTAGGAGTGTGATAAATGTTTTTACACACTGGAAGTCCACAATTTGGACAGTCGCCTTTGGCTGTTTGAATGTTACCACTTAATTACTACTCACATTTAAAATTTGTGTCACATCAAATTGGATACAACTTGCCAAATATTTATTTCATTTCTGTACTAATAATAGCTTCCAAACGATATTTACTGTATACTCAGTCTGTTTAATAACTGTCCATTACAAAATTATATTTGGATTTTTTTTTTTTTTGTAATTTAATGGGATTTCTATTCTCATCTAAAAACAGCATCATTCTACAGACCTGTCACTCGAAAACCAATACTAAATATTCATTCAACATATTTTACAGCACACTATTTACATGTCATATATTTATTAAAAAAATAAAATAAAGACACCTATATCAAGTTATCAATATTTGGTACATCTGTATTATATACTGAAAAAAAGAGGGCCTTGCATACTGTCCTGCATTGTATTGCACTATTAGCAAAACCATCTCTGCACTTACCAATCAAAAATTTCTGGGTGTCAAACAGTTTGTACGGCACCTCTTTCTCCAGCTTATTGGGTTTTTCCGCATTTGGAGCGAGGGGCCCATGCCAGAAGACTCGTCCTTGGCAAAGACGCCGGGCATACAGGCCGTCCGGCATCATCCACAGGAGCACTCCCCGCTCCAGGATCTGAAGAAGCCTCTCGGCACCCAGCCATTGAGATCCAGGTAACGGTAATGGAAATAGAACAACATCTGCACTGTTGTGAAACTCCGAGGGAGATGGGGTGGAGGACAATGGCGAGAAGGAGGAAGAAGGTGGGCTGATGCGACAACCTTCTGGGCTGCTGGTGGTAACCTCCTTCACCAAAGACTCTCTATAGAATAGGGACACATGTAGACTGAAATCTAGAGAAAAGAGACATAACGACATGTAACTTTTATGAGTTCATGTTATTTGATGACAAAATGTCTTGTTTATCAACCTGTTGTGTTATTGCTGTAGTCAACCATACTTGTATAGAAAGGCTGTTGGGCCTCTGACAAGTAGGGCAAGAAGGAGAACTGAAAGCCTGTTAGTATTAGAAGGACATGCAGAGTGATACAGTACAGTCACTCTTGGTACATACAGTAGATAAAGCATTGATATACGACATTATCTTACTGTTTTCTGACAGTGACTCTGGCCAAGCGAGGTTGAATGGTGAAGGAAAGTGACATTGAGCATACGGCAAGTCTCCCTTAGATCCACAGTGATACGCCGGAGAAAAAGAATGTTGTTCTGGAGGTTTGTAGTCCCTCCAGTCTTTACTCTCCTGTGTTTGTGCCTGAGACGAATGAGAAAATCAGTTTCTTGTCAAACGCTTCATTCGAGATTGGATGTGCTTACCTGGCTGTGCAGTGTTGAGTGTGGCGCAATCAAACCAAAGGAATGTGATGCATCCTCTATACTAAAACTCATCTTTGTTCCTCTTACAGTACCTGTATTAGATTCTTTTATTAGTGAGCAAGTTGTGAAAAAAAAATCTATAAGAATTAGACAATTGATTTGAAGCGGTAGAGTACTTCCCAAAAATGGGCATCAACCTTGAAATGTCTTTTTTTTTTTAACAATTTTATTTTTATTATATCAACTATGTTATAAGTCCCATTTTGAATAATCCAATGTTTTATTACAGGAAAAAAAAAATGATTCTTAAGATTTCTGAAGGACATGTGACCAGCAAATTTTTACCTGACCAGGAATTTTAACAAAGAATTTTGAGACAACACTAGTTTGGTACAATAATAATCTTATTCTATGCCACTGATGCCCAAAGACATCCATTCCATTTGAATTGGAAGTAGTGGTAATGAATAATAATGGTTCAATGCTATTGACGGCAATAGACGTCCAATCCAACTCGCGGGGCCGACAGTGCATGATCACTGCCAGTACTCCCCTGTGATTTTTGTTCTATTTAGAAATAATGGACAGGTTTGAAATTTTCATTGTAGGTGCTTGTCAACTGTGAGACACAATCCGCAAAAAATCCAGAAATCACAGTGTATGAATTTTTCAAACAATGTATTTGTATTATACTGCTGCAAATAAAAACAAAATCAATGTTAATATTTGGTACAGTAGTCTTTGGCTACAATTACAGAGTTCAAACGTTTCCATTAACTTTTCACCAGGTTTGCACAGACTGCAGCAGGGATTTTAGACCACTGCTCCAAGTAGATCTTCTCTAGATCCATCAGGTTTCTGGACTGTCACTGAGAAACAGACAGTTTGAGCTTCTTCCAAAGATTTTCTATTGGGTTTAGGTCTGGAGACAGGCTAGGCCCATCCAGAACCTTGATATGCTTTTTACGAAGCCACTCCTTGATTATTCTGGATGTGTGCTTCGAGCCATTGTCATGTTGGAAGACACAGTCATGACCCATTTTCAATGCTCAAACTGAGGGAAGGAGGTTATTTCCCAGAATCTCACAATATGTTGTCTTGGTCATCCTCTCCTTAATACAGTGCCGTCATCTAGTCCCATATGCAGTATGCTACCAACCCCTTGCTTCACAGTAGGGATGGTGTTTTTGGGATGGTAATCATCAATCTTCTTCCTACAAACACTATGAGTGGAATTTTGACTAAAAAGTTCCATTTTGATCTCATATGACCACACGACTTTCTCCCATGACGCCTCTGGATCATCTAAATGGTCATTGGCAAATTTAAAACGGCCTGAACATGTGCTGGTTGAAGCAGGGGAACCTTCCGTGCCATGCATGATTTTAAACCATGATGTCTTAGTGTATTACCAACAGTGACCTTGGAAATGGTAGTCCCAGCTCCTTTCAGGTCATTGACCATCTCCTCCAGTGTTGTTCTTGGCTGATTCCATACTCCATTCTTAGGATCATTGAGACCCTATGAGGTAGATTTTGCATGGACCCCCAGTCCGAGAGAGATTTACAGTCATGTTTAGCTTCTTCCATTTTCTAATAATTGCACCAACGATGGATCTAATATCACCAAGCTGCTTGGCAGTTGCCCCGTAACCCTGTCCAGCATTGTGGAGGTCTATAATTATATCTCTAGTGTCTTTGGACAGCCCTTTGGTCTTGACCATGTTAGGAATTTGAGTCTTCCTTGTCGTGATCCTGCCATACGTTTCATGTTAATGCCCTTTTCCCTCTTTGCAGGCTGCACGGGTGTGAGGGGGACCGGTCTCCTCAGGAGTGAAGCTAACAGGCAACACCTGTGGCTCATTTGTAGAGCCCTTTTAAGCTCAGGCCAAACGCACACCTGTTGCCAGAAGATTCCAGCACAAACACTGAGAAGCCTCACTCCTGAGAAGACTGTGATTCCCGAATTCTCTTTTGGTAGCGCGTTTTTCCCCTTTAGGGTGAATTTTATTTTGACACTTTTGCTTTTTGAATAAAACCTTAACCATCTCTGCAACTGGGTCCTTGGCATTTCCTGTTCGACACGTAACAGAATCTTCTGGCCAAAAATAATGGACCCAGCAGAGACAAAAGAACTGAAGCTAGCCCTATCCCGCCAGGCTGCCAAGATGACTCGGCATGAGACCTGCCTTAACCAAGTTATGGAACACCTTCAACAACTCACGGCAAGTGTGACACAATTTGGAAACCGATTGTCGTCAATGAATGAGCATTCTACACCACCTGTTGCTCCCTCGCCACCTGACCCAGCAGCTCACCAGATTGCCACCGCTGCTCCACAAGCAAGAGAACCATTCATTCCCATTCCAGCCAGGTACTCCGGTGATCTCGGTACGTGCTCACAGTTCCTTCACCAGTGTACCCTGGTCTTTAGTCAGCAACCTGCCACATATTCCACTGCACAGTCAAAGATTGCTTTCATCATGAGTTTGCTCACCGGGCAAGCAGCAGCCTGGTCACTAGCCATCTCCTCACGACAAGATATTGTTAATAACTATAATTTGTTTACGGACGAGATGAAGCGAGTATTCGATCATCCAGTGAAGGGCAGCGAAGCGGTTGGCCAATTACTCAACCTCACTCAGGGAAACCAACCTGTGTCACAGTATGCTGTCCATTTCCGCATACTGGCAGCAGAAAGTGGGTGGGGGGATTCTGCCTTACAGACAATCTTTGTCAGGGGGCTAGCAGAAGAAATCAAAGACAAACTGGCAGTACGAGAGGATACTTTCTCTCTTAATTCCGTGATTGACCTTGCCATACGTCTAGACAATAGGCTAAGAGAAAGGAGCAGAGAACGGAGGCAAGCCAGGAGATGGAGACCTAATCCCGCACCCCACCTGAGCTGCCCAAAGCCCATATCGCCAACCTGTGATGACGCCCCTGGCACATGCAAGTCACAACTGCCATCTTTGGTCGTACCAGTGCAATTAGGACAAACCCGCCTCACCCAGGCAGAACGACGGAGGCGGATTCGAGAGAAGCTGTGTCTTTACTGTGGCAAACAAGGACACTCTATTGACCACTGCCCAGGGGCTCCAAAAAGACCAGTCTCGTCTGTAGGTAGGAGGTCTCTGATGAGCCACGTGTCCTCAGCCTCCACTTCTCGCATCCACTTGTCAGGTATGATCCACGGACCCGAACACTCTCTCTCAGGCCGGGTTCTTGTGGACTCGGGGGCAGATGATAATTTCATTGACTCTGATTACGCTAAAAAGCATTGCCTTCCAGTTCACAAATTGACCAACCCCAAGGAGGTGCACGCTGTCGACGGCAACCTCCTGAAAGTAGTCACGCACAAAACTGGACCTCTGAAACTGGTCCTGTCCAGTAACCACCATGAATTTGTTGAATTTTTTTGTGATTGCCTCACCGCTAAGCCCTGTGATTCTGGGTATCTCTTGGCTCAAGACACACAACCCTCATGTGGAATGGACAACGGCTACAATCCGCAGCTGGAGCCAACACTGCCACGCCCACTGCCTACGGTCAGCTGTTCCTGCCAGGACCGGCAGCACCGTCCAGTCGCCCAAGGTAATAAATCTGACTAATGTTCCACCTGAGTATCATGACCTACAGGAGGTTTTCAGTAAAGCCTCTGCCGGCACTTTACCCACCCATCAGCCCTATGACTGTGCAATAAACATGCTCCCTGGAGCACCACTTCCCACTAAGCGACTGTATAATCTCTCGAAACCAGAACGTGAAGCCATGGAAACTTACATTACAGAATCTCTAGCGGCAGGTCTCATTCGGCCATCCTCGTCACCAGTGGGGGCAGGGTTTTTCTTTGTGGAGAAAAAAGACAAGACACTCCGACCATGTACAGACTACACAGGGCTGAATGACATAACTGTGAAGAATAAATATCCTCTACCCCTACTGGATTTTGCATTCAGCCCTTTGCACGAAGCATGTATTTTCACAAAACTTGATCTACGGAATGCTTACCACCTCGTACGTATTCGGGAAGGAGACGAATGGAAAACGGCGTTTAATACTCATTTAGGGCATTTTGAGTATTTGGTAATGCCATTTGGCCTCACGAATGCACCCGCTGTATTTCAGGCACTAGTGAACGATGTGTTAAGAGATTTATTAAATCGCATTGTGTTTGTATACCTGGATGACATCCTGATTTTCTCCCGCTCAGTGGAGGAACACGTAACTCATGTTAGGGATGTACTGTCGCGCCTCTTGCAGAATAAGCTATTTGTCAAGGCGGAAAAATGTGAATTTCATGTGCCCTCAGTTAACTTCTGAGGCTATGTGGTGGAAAAGGGGCGGCTCCAGGCTGACCCCTCTTAGGTGGAGGCAGTCAGGGGATGGCCTGCTCCCTCTACCCGCAAACAATTGCAACGTTTCCTGGGGTTTGCAAATTTTTATCGTAGATTCGTCCGCAATTATAGCAGTCTGGCAGCCCCTCTCACTCAGCTCACATCCACCAAGGTCAGTTTTGCCTGGTCTTCCTGGTCTTCGGCAGCGGAAACCGCCTTCGATACTCTGAAAGATAAGTTTGTTAACGCTCCCGTTCTCATCCACCCAGATATCGAAAAGCAGTTTGTGGTCGAGGTTGATGCCTCGGACACCGGGGTCGGGGCTGTCCTCTCCCAGTGCGCCTCTGGAGACAACAAGCTACACCCTTGCGCATTCTTCTCTCGACGCCTCTCTCCGGCAGAAAGAAACTACGACGTGGGGAACAGGGAGCTGTTGGCAGTGGTTCTGGCTCTTCAGGAACGGAGGCACTGGCTGGAGGGTGCTTCTCATCCTTTCATCGTATGGACCGATCACAAGAACCTCTCTTACCTCCGCTCGGCCCGTCGCTTGAACTCCCGGCAGGCTCGCTGGGCTCTCTTCCTGGGCCGCTTCCGGTTCACCCTCACCTACAGGCCAGGCTCCAGGAACGTCAAGCCGGACGCCCTCTCCCGGCAGTTTGCCCTTGGGGAGGGGGAGGCACCCTGCGAGAACATACTGGCCCCTGACTGCGTGGTGGGGGCAGTGCATTGCCAGGTTGAGCAGGAAGTCCTCGAGGCCCTTCGTGGCCAGCAGGTGCCGGATGGCTGCCCCCCTGGCCGCCTTTTCGTTCCCTCAGCGGCCAGATCCTCAGTGCTCACATGGGGACATGCCTCTCAGATTGCATGCCACCCAGGAGTCAATCACACGCTCATGCTGATCAAGCAGCGTTTCTGGTGGCCCTCCATGGCAGCCGACACACGAATGTTCATCGCGGCATGCACGGTGTGCGCCCGCAATAAGTCCTCTCATCGACCACCGGCGGGCCTCCTTCACCCTTTGCCCATTCCTCCGCGCCCCTGGTCTCATATCGCCATGGACTTTGTTACCTGACTGCCCCCCTCTGACGGAAATGACACCATACTGACCATCATTGACAGATTCTCCAAAGCGGTCCAATTTGTTCCCCTCCCTAAACTTCCAACCGCCTGGGAGACCGCCAACCACCTGGTCACACACGTGATAAGACTCGATGGAATCCCTCAAGACATCGTCTCCGACATGGGACTCCAGTTCGTGTCACAGGTGTGGAAGGCCTTCTGCCGGGCTCTGGGCACCACAACCAGCCTGTCGTCAGGCTACCACCCTCAGTCAAACGGGCAAGCGGAACGGGCAAACCAGGACCTGGAGACCTCCCTGCGCTGTGTGGCTTCTCGGCTCCCTTCTTCCTGGGCCTCCCACCTGCCCTGGGTGGTGTACGCACACAACACCCTGGTAAGCACAGCGACAGGCCTTTCACCCTTCATGGTTAACCATGGCTTCCAGCCCCCTTTGTTCCCCACGCAGGAGTCTGACACGGCGGTACCCTCTGTTCAGGCCCAATTCAGGAGGGTCCGATGCGTTTGGCGGGAAACGAGAGCTGCTCTGGGCCGGACAGCGGAGCGGAACCGGCGTTTGGCGGATCGTCACCGCATCCCAGCTCCTGATTACAAGGTTGGCCAACAAGTCTGGCTTTCTTCAAGAGACCTTCCCCTGCAAACAGATTCCCGAAAGCTGACCCCCAGATACATCGGTCCATATCCCATTGAGAAAATCGTAAATCCCAGTGCCATTCGACTTACACTCCCTGCATCCCTCAATATCCACCCGGTATTCCACGTTTCCCTCTTGAAGCCGGTCACTGAGAGTCCCCTCCAACCTCCAGCACCTCCACCGCCTCCTCCACACCTTGTTGACGGACACCCTGCCTACACGGTCAATCGGATCCTGGATGTTCGCAGGAGAGGCAGGGGTTTTCAGGACCTTGTCGACTGGGAGGGGTATGGCCCCGAGGAGCGCTCATGGATTGGGCGCGCCCTCATCCTCGATCCACAACTGCTACGAGATTTTTATGCTAGGTACCCGAATAAGCCTGGTAGGTCGCCTGGTGGCATCCGTTAAGGGGGAGGTACTGTCGTGATCCTGCCATACGTTTCATGTTAATGCCCTTTTCCCTGTTTGCAGGCTGCACGGGTGTGAGGGGGACCGGTCTCCTCAGGAGTGAAGCTAACAGGCAACACCTGTGGCCCATTTGTAGAGCCCTTTTAAGCGCAGGCCAAACGCACACCTGTTGCCAGAAGATTCCAGCACAAACACTGAGAAGCCTCACTCCTGAGAAGACTGATTCCCGAATTCTCTTTTGGTAGCGCGTTTTTCCCCTTTAGGGTGAATTTTATTTTGACACTTTTGCTTTTTGAACAAAACCTTAACCATCTCTGCAACTGGGTCCTTGGCATTTCCTGATCGACACGTAACATTCCTGATCATATGGGGTGGACAGGTGTTTATATCTACAGTAGCTAACCACCTCAAACATGTCAAAAAGTCAGACTCAAAAAGTCCACCTCCACTGCACTTATCCGTTGGACTTTTTAAAGGCGACTAACAGTCTTTGAGGCTCACAATTCTAGCTAATAGAAAGATGTTTAAATACTTATTTGCAGCAGTTCAATACAAACAAATTGTTAAAAAATCATACACTGTGATTTCTGGATTTTTTTCCCTTTAGATCAGCGGTCTCAAACCGACTCCACAAAGGGCCGCAGTGGGTCCTGGTTTTTGTTCCAACAGATCCAGGACAAACAGTTCAACCAATGAGGTTTCTACTAACATAAGCAGCACCTGATTGCAATCAACTGATTACACTTGCAAGAAACCAGATTGGTGAAAAGGTATTTGTCTCGTTTGGTTGGAATGAAATCCAGTACCCCCTGCGGCCCTTTGAGGACCGGTTTGAGACCACTGCTTTAGATTGTCTCTCACAATGGATAAGCACCTACCATGAAAATTCCAAAACCACCCATCATTTCTAAGTGGGAGAACTTGCAAAATCGCAGGGTGTTCAAATACTTGTTTTACTCCCTGTAAATATATACATATAATTTGAAAGCACTATGTCTTTTTGTGTTGAGGTTTTAACTTCCTTTGTGCTTCTTGCCTCATCAGTCTATTGTAGGCTTTTTCGTTACCTTTCTTGGCTGCTTCTGGAATGATCCTATAGACTTTGTAAGGCTCTGAGATGTCCAGCTGCGTCCTATGTGTCAGCTCATCAAAGTCATTGCTTTTGTTAAGGGCACAGCGAAGTCTGGTTTTCCACGTGGTGTGATCTGGCTTGTCCACACCTTCTTTATATTTCCCCTTGAACGTAGCCCATGCCTGGAATAATGCCAGAATAAGAAGGACATTATTAAAAATGTGGAGAGTGAATTCAAAATGGAACTCGGAGGATTGACCTTGAAGAGCGCAGCATCTTCTTCTTTGTTGTAGTCCTGCTTGCCAGCGTGCTTCCATGGAATCCTGAAGATGGTTTTCTCGTGGTTTTCCCAAACAAGGCCAGGGTATTTCTCACTGTTAATCTGATCAATCAACCACTGCCTCAGTTTGCCGTTGCAACAGCCCACTCCTGAGCCATTGTCCTCCTCCAAGTTCATCTCTGTAAAGGGGAAATGAAACAGAAAATCAGGTTGCGCTATTATTCCCATTCACTTTTCAGTACATTTTTGCATTAGAACAGCTTTAAATAAAATACTATTCATTAAAACAGATTAAGGGTATTTGTGCAAGTGATGCAAATTAGATTGTTTGGTCTAAAAATACTAACTATTGGCCTAATTTGACATTTAGTGCACATGCACTGATCATGACATAAATTGTTTTTACCATTGTATTACACAATAAACGGCAATCAAAAGTTCAACATACTAGGCCCAAAAAAACAAAACAAAAAGGAGTACTGTATTCTGATTTATTAAATCCATTGTAGTGACCTGCAACTACAGGGGTTCTACAAGATTACAAGTTGCCCAGAGAAAGAAACAGGTCTATTTGTAGTCTACTATGTCCCTGCCCATACACATTCCTAAATGTTTGAAATTGTTTGGTTAATTGAATAAAAATCCAAAATCTTGAGACCTATGTACCCATAGTGGAGTTTAAAGGGGGGCCAGGCCCTACCTGGTGGCCGAAAAGTGTCATTGCATGTAATTGACTTTGCTATATATGATTTTAAAATCAAGAGTTTTCTGGTAAAATATTGTCTATTAAATTTGTAAAGCCATAAACACAAACAACAAAAATGAAGGAAATGAACAAATAAAGATGTTTTTAAAATGGGTCTAAATTATTTTTCGAACAGATCATGCGACTAGCACCATAGACGGTCATTTGCTTTGCTTAGCCAAAACCACTTGAGGACCAAAGAGGCAAGATGGATATACGTTTGTTTTTTTTTGTTTTTTTCAAACCTAAGCTTTTAAAAGCGACAACAACTACGGAGCAAGAACCAAGGATTGAAAATGTGGACCATGCAACGCCAGAGACCACCGTCAAAATAGTTAGCTGAGTTCAATTTGCCCCACTAAAGACATTAATTGTGCATCAGAGCCACCACCGGTGTCTTGCCAATGTAGTTACCCCTGTCAGAAATTGTATCCCCTGGCCACGGGAGCGCACACACACATTAATTATGAGCGATGTCGACTTAAACAATTAATTGAAGCCAGAAAAGAACCACAGTTATATATTTTGGACATCAATGTTTATTAAACTGGAGAAACTCCATACAGGACTTGAATTACAGTAATAGGTTATAGGTAATCCTATGAGTAAAACAGTAAAACATTGCCTTTTTTTACGGTCAGTACGTACGTTACGTTATATGACAGAAAAAAACAAGTTTTATTTTTGGATGGATGGGCCATGTTTTAAAACCTCATAGATAACTGCAGCACCAAATCAATCAAGCAAAACAGTGCAGCGCAGTGGCTCCGCCCAGGGGATACAATTTATGACGATGGTAACCACATTGGCACACCGGCGGGCGTACCATTTTCACTGGATGACGATCTTGGCAAAAAGTATAGCTGTCCTAAGCAGCCTGATTTATAATTCCCCTCAAGAATGATGGGGGGGGGAACGCTCATTTTCAATTTATTATTATAAATATTCTTGTAAGTTAATTTTATGTTGACACTGCATTTCGGTGTCATCAACATGTTGTGCCCCCCCCCCCCCCCCCCCTGCCCCAAATGTCAAACTCCGCCTATGTATGTACTGCCAAAACACCAAGTAACAATTTAGTTTTACTTTACTGTATCTCAACTGTAACAACCAACCACTCCAAAAACTTTTCACCACGGATTAAAACCCTTGGTTTGCAGACACCTACTTCTAATCAATGATTAAATAAAACCAGACTAAGAATACTGAAATATTTTGTCACTTTTGAAGATATTCTGTAGCTCGCATTGCATAATAGCAATTATGTTCATCAATCATGTCCACAAGTTTACCATTTACCAGAAATTAAGCATATAGGCCCATTCATCAAGATAAAAAATAAGATTGTTAATAATGATAATAATAAAATTTTGATATTCAAAAGTACAAATTGGGTATTGGGGTTAATTTATTTAATGCTGAAATATCTGATCGATACATATATTTCAAAGGGAGTGTAGAAAAACCGAAACAGCTACTTACCTTTAACCGGGAAAGTTGTATCACTCTGAATGGACTGTCCTCTTATGTCAGTTTTTTAAACCTTATCATAAGTTGATTGGCTGCGGGGATCAGGGAGGAGCCTGATGTGCTAAGATCTTTGCACAAGAGATGCTCTGTAGGCAGTCAGGTGCTCTTCTTCGGCGGTGCTCAGTGCTGTCAAGATTCTCACAATTACAACTGAACACTGACTGCATGGACAAATATTTTTGACAGAAGCAAAAAACTTCTACAAGCGTGTAGTTTTCATCTGTAAATATGTGCTGTCTGTTGTGCTAACTTACTGCAATTCATTCAAGATATATTTTCTAATGCACATAGTGTGACAAAGGAACTTGTCTTAATGTTTTTGTTGTGGCCATGCATCACCTCTCATGCACATCAAAAAACAGGAAGAGCGTTAGTCAGCCTTATTGCCCTCAGAAAAGCACCCTTTACACTTGAATTGACTGTTTTTATTATGTCAAAAATTGAAATAAGCGTTCCATAGTTTGTTTTTTTTCTCATTAAATTTTTTTTGCATGACCTTTAAGTTATAACATAAATCAATGGTAAAAACAAGTCCTTAATGTCCGTTTGAGCAATCCAGCATTTCAAGCTTATGTGGAAATTTCATAGAAGTATAGTAGTGGAGCTGCGAGTGACCTCAGAGGGATCCCTTTTGCTTCAATTCCTGGTTTTCCACTTGCTCAGATTTGATTTTAGAAGAAGCAAGCAGCTCCATAATGTCTGCTTCGTCTTTAAATGTGTTCTCCTTATGTTCCTGCTGGAGCCACTTTCTGAACTGGAAGAAATAATGACATTAAATTTATCCATTCAGAAGAAACGCCATGGTCAAACATAACTCATAAGATTTAATTTTTAAGAAACACAATTTTGAAAATGAAAATAATTTGTTGACACTTAAATATATTTGCATATTTATTTTGGTAACCTTCTCTATGGCAAATTAAGTGGAACATTAGTCATATACTGCAATATTAGTGTAAAATCAGACAAAAGTCTAAAATATAAAATAAAGGTAGGAGTAGTAAACGTCATATTCATGTCAATTGTGCATGAATTATTTTAACATTAAGTGACATTCAAGTGTAAAATTAATCAATTTAAACTACAAGCATGTAAACTCATATATTCCAATAAAAAAAAACGGCGTCTTCCAAATTTGAATAAAGAGTGGGGGTTTTCAATATCTGCCAGCATTAAAGCAAGTTAAACAACATAAACCTACATATCGTAAACACCTGATCCGTGCCACACTGATGTCATTGAAACATCGTGGCACCTTGACTTACGAGATCATCAATTTGCAGGTTAAGTGGCTTCAACGATTTTTTCCCTTGTGTTGCGGATATGTCAAGGTACCACTATATACCGGTGAAATACTGTATACACACCTGGAACAAGACAGTCAAAGCAAAAGTTACTGACTTCTTCGACATGAGCTGTTTCAAACTCCTGGAGCTGATGCTGGAAGCCTAAATTAGGACTGGCGCTTGGCCGGACCACCCTCACTGCGGTCAGAGCATCCTTCCAGCCCAGTCCCGTCACTGTCATGATGTAGGCGACCACCAGAGTGACGCTGCGGGAGACGCCTGCCAGACTGTACTGGACGTAGAGGGGGTAAAGCATGCTTGATGTTGAACTTCTAAACCGTTTTTATATGTGACACTTCTTTTCACAAGCCCAAAAAATACCCAATAATTTAGAAAAAAATTTATATAAAAATCAAAAAGAAAACATCCCGTTAAGTAGGAGTGTACTAATATGTACTTAGCTCTAGCTTCAGTTGCATGTACAAGCAAACTCAGTTTGCAGTTGTGACATACTGTATAAACTGTATGACGCCAATGTTTTTGTCTCACCAATGAACAAGGCAGCCTTCTCCTTTCAATCGGGATTCGTGCATAAACATGATGCTCTTTTTGAAGTATTGACTCCTGTGTAGGGCAACAACAAAGAAAAAAAACAGTCATCGACATTCTTTTTTGTTATCTTAATAGACAAGCTTTGGTTGTGCTTGACCTTCCTGGGAGGGTTTTTTTTTTTTTTTTTTGCACCTGATACAAACCGGAAGGGCCAGGTGTGTAGGGGGTGTGTTCAGACTAATGTCAACATTTCACAATTAAAACAGGGAAATGCTTCCGTACTTCATGTGTGCGTGTGTGTGTGTGTGTGCGCACTGCAAAAATACACCTCCTTATCCATCCATCCATCCATCCATCCATCCATCCATCCATCCATCCATCCATCCATTATCTTCCGCTTAGTCCGGGGTCGGGTCGCGGGGGCAGCAGCTTTAGCAGGGAAGCCCAGACTTCCCTCTCCCCAGCCACTTCAGCCAGCTCCTCCGGCGGGATTCCAAGGCGTTCCCAGGCCAGCCGAGCGACATAGTCTCTCCAGCGTGTCCTGGGTCGACCCCGGGGCCTCCTGCCGGTGGGACATGCCCGGAACACCTCTCCAGGGAGGCGTCCAGGAGGCATCCGAACCAAATGCCCGAGCCACCTCAACTGGCTCCTCTCAACGCGGAGGAGTAGCGGCTCGACACCAAGCTCCTCCCGGATGACCGAGCTTCTCACCCAGGGAGAGCCCGGACACCCTGCGGAGGAAACTCATTTCGGCCGCTTGCATCCGGGATCTTGTTCTTTCGGTCACGACCCACAGCTCGTGACCATAGGTGAGGGTAGGAACGTAGATCGACCGGTAAATCGAGAGCTTCGCCTTTTGGCTCAGCTCCTTCTTCACCACAACGGACCGGTGCAGAGTCCGCATCACTGCAGACGCTGCACCGATCCGCCTGTCAATCTCCCGCTCCCTCCTACCCTCACTTGTGAACAAGACCCCAAGATACTTGAACTCCTCCACTTGGGGCAGGATCTCATCCCCGACCCGGAGAGGGCACTCCACCCTTTTCCGGCTGAGGACCATGGTCTCGGATTTGGAGGTGCTGATCTTCATCCCAACCGCTTCACACTCGGCCGCGAACCGCCCCAGTGAGAGTTGGAGGTCACGGCTTGATGAAGCCAACAGCACCACATCATCTGCAAAAAGCAGAGATGCAATGCTGAGGCCACCAAACCGGACACCCTCAACGCTTCGGCTGCGCCTAGAAATTCTGTCCATAAAAATTATGAACAGAATCAGTGACAAAGGGCAGCCTTGGCGGAGTCCAATCCTCACTGGGAACGAATTCGACTTACTGCCGGCAATGCGGACCAGACTCTGACACCGGTCGTACAGGACCTCCTTAAAACTAGTTAAATTCCCTTGTTTTCCGTGTAAATCTACTAGAAATAAGTGAAATTATCTGCCAGTGCTTCAAGTAAATTTTACTCAGACTTCTTGAAATAAAAATAACTGAAAATAAGCTTAACACTTATTTTAAACTTACACTTACTTAAAAAAATACTTTGAAATGCCAAAATATTTTTAATTCAAGAAACCATATTGTTCAAAACATTATTTGAAAGCAAATTTTTCTGAATTTAGGTGAAAGGTGAAAAATTAGCAACTTTTAGATGTATGGGCTTAATAAGAATAAATAGTAATGTTTACTTAAAATAAGTGGAATAATGTGACGCATTAATCTGTTAACTAGTCTTAACTAGTCTAACACTCAAAACAAGATTGAGAAAATGATTTGACAAGATTTAAGAAAAATAATCTGATTAAGACATTATAAATTTATAGTGTGTTTGTGTTGTAACTTTATGATTTTATGCATAAGTATACGAGGTGAGTGGGAACAGACTCCAGAAAAAAATGAATTACTTCATTAATCCAGTATGCAAATTGTTGGGATATATATATATATATATATATATATATATATATATATATATATATATATATATATATATATATATATATATATATATATATTGTAGATTTTTCCCACCCACCAAGTGTAAAATCAAGCAAATTTTTTTTGTCTTCTGCCCATTTTGGAAATTTTGTCAGGAAGCACACCTTAAAGCACTTGGGCTAAAGTAACCCCCCCAAAAAAAAAAAAAAAAAAAAAAAAAAAAAAAAAAGGCTAGCTTTCTCTGCAAATTACATCATCAGCTTGGCTGGACCAAGATCACCAGTTTTCAAGAGACCCAAGATACACTGTCAATTGCTTTTTGGTACAGGTCATGTTTGACTTTTGTGGAAAAAAGTATCACTTTGGCACCATCTAGAGGAGTGTTGTTGTTATGTTGATGTTATTGAGTGCGTGCGAGTGTGTGTGTGAGTGTTGGGGGGACGGGTTGTCTGTGTTTCAGAAGTCTTGTTTTGTTGGTTGTCCTTGAATTCATCTTAAGTAAAATCAAAACTGGAATAAAAAGTTCACATTCCCCGTCAGTGGCAGTGAATGAGTTAACAAAAGAAAACAGTAGTTTATGAGTGTGTGGAGTGTGTGGTGTGTGTGCTTGACGTGTGTTTTATCATAAGGATGAGAAGATACACTTAATGTCACGATACGATGCACTTCGGCAAGCCAGTGTCGAGATACGATATTAAAAAATGTTTAAAAAAAAAAAAACTACCTATGTAATTAAAACGTACTTATTATGGTTTCAGTTGCACATGTAAATGCAGTATTGCAGTACTACAGTATAAAGTAGCCGCAAAACAACGCCAATCACCTCTCATCTCATATTTTGTGGCTTTCGGGCTGTAAAAGAATGTTATCAAGCCCTAGTGAAATTCGCCCCACCCCGAAAAACACAAACCGTTTAAAGCCAAACACTGTGGGAAAGCTATTATTTCTAAATAAAAATGAATAACATATTATCCTTATAGCATCTGTTGCATTTTGTTCATATAGTAACACAAGCACATTCATATGTTCTGAAACAAATAGCCATAAATTTAGAATAAAATAAAAACTGTTGGCCTCTGTTCCAGTCCTTTTATTGATTGCTAGTTATGCTATTTAGTTTGTTGTTATGTGATCATTTTGAGTTTTGTTTTGAAACCGTGAGTTTGAATAACCTTTTATATAATGAGCTGCTATTGTTATACTATATTAATTAGGCATGAAAATGGGTCAGGGGTTAAAAAGGTGAGAAGGGTGTGGAGGAAATATGTTCTGGTACACTGTACAACTAGGGCTGTCTCAAACGGCTAATTTTCTCCCGACCAGTCAGCCGACTATTTTTACGATTAGTCGACTAATGTAACATCCCCCCCCCACCCCCTTTTTTTTTTTTTTTTTTTTAATTAATTTAGCATTGAAATTTTTGATGACGCTTAAAAATTCACAGAAACATTTTGGAACACTTGAATTCCTTAATGAAGTATAAATAGACACGTAAATAACAACAATAAATCACAAACAAACAATGAGGTCAAATGCTGATAGCATTAACTAGTGCAAAAGAATGGAATGTAAACAGATTCAGAAAACTGACTTCGCCTTTCCAACATGATTCAAAACAATTCTTAAAAAAATATCTAGCATTAATATTATAGTATACTACTATACATAATAGTAGTAAATAGTAATAATTATTAATTGCCAATCAGATTTGTCATAAAGGGTGTCATTTTAAAGCTATACTTAGTGTAGAATCTGAATTCTAAAGTATGTGGGATTGACTCCAGAAATCGTTTATTCTATGATGAACATGTTGTGGTTTTATTTTGAAATGTTCACCGGAAGTACGTTCACAAAACCGCTAACCGTAAGGGCCCAAATACAGCAGATGCATGATCGTTCCGGTTCCGGTCTGACTCCGGTAAAAAATAGCCCCGGAGCCAATCCGTTCCCATTATATCCTATTGTTCAACGTCTTCCGGTAGCGTCAGTGCTCCAGATTGACTGCGGACCATCTCCGGCGTGCCGCAGCCTGCCGGATGGTTTAGCTTTAGGCCATTTTCTATTTTTGCAGGACACGCATCCGACAAAATGGGCGAGCCAAGCCTGGAGTCAACAGCCTAGTTGCTTATTCACGGTATAAACACCAGCGAACATGGACGAGGAACGTTTCATCATGGAGGTGGAAAGTCACAAAGTAATTTACGATGCAGCAGATCGGTATTATAAGGACAGCATTAAAAAGGATGCTGCTAGGTGTCCTATTATGTTTGGTTTTCTGGCAATGATATCAAACACACAACGTGCTGACAACTTTGAGCGAGAAAAATGCAGCGTATCTGGAAGTGGTTCCACTGCAGAAATTCTCGTGCCCAGCGCACACACAATGTCGGTTTGTATACAGAGTCGAGGGGAAAAAGTATGAAAGAGAATAAAGAGACACCCACAAGTTTCGACCTGGTGGTCTATTCAAGACGTTTCTCTTTTTTCTTTCCTACATTTTACTTGACTTTTCATAGAAAAACCAACAGTTTGCGCTGGGCACCGAAATCTGCAGTGTTGAGACACCAATTCTAAGTACGCTGTTTTTTAATGTAGTGTATAATTGGCTATCCATTTTATGAATATTATAGATTATTTAACAGTTGTTTATAACAGCTCTATGAGACGTTATGTGCCATATATTTTAAATGTGCACAAAGGTATAAGCCCACGACAGAACCAAGGGCATAATAGGTCCCCGCGCCCCTAGCCTCCACACACGGAGCCCTGATCTCAACATCACGCAGTCAATCTGGAATTAAGAGACAGACACAACTAAAATATCAATATGCAAAGAAAAAATGTGCTCTCTCTCTGCTTCTCTGATGGGTACAGAGTCCATGTGTTTTTCGGTGTTTTAAATAGCACATTATAGTGCGTGATCACGCGAGAGCTCACGAGGAAACGGAGTTGGCGGACCGCAGCCGTGCGCAGCCGGTATGATTTGCCTGTTTTTGACGTACTGTGTGGCAAGCACTCAACACTGAGCCGGACCGGAACCGGAATAATCATGCATCTGGTGTATTTGGGCCCTAAGCTTTACACTCCGCAACAAAAGCTCTTTTTGTTATTACATTTGGTGTCAGTAATCTTTTTTTTCTCAATTTTTGTTTGCAAATGCTGTTAACCAGCGATTTTTCATCTTTGAAGTTTCACCTTTTAACTGCAAATTTGCATTTTGGAGAAGACTGCCAATTTTTTATAGCAGGCTAAAGTAGGTTGTCGTTTTTCCCCATTAGCCTCAATGTAGCAATGTTGACGTTTACAGTGTTTAATATAGATGTGTTTCCTTATTTCGTCTGAACTTTAATTCTACGGCGTGTTGATGACCAATAAATGTCTATTAAAGGAACTGGAGTCTCATATGCCATCAGCACGCACGCACAAATGTATACACGCGAGTGCGGCGATAAAACACAGCCGTGAAAATTACTGCCCTCATTTTTATTTACCATGCGATAAATGGACTCATTGCGTATCGCGACAGGCTTAGCAACTTCAGTCAAACATGTCATTAGTTAGATGGACTTACAATCTGCTAGCTTGTAATTGTCTCCTGCCGTCTTCCAAAATTACAACTGGGTGAGGGCGCTTTAGATGTTCATTCACGCCCGACGTGCTGCCAAGCTTGGCATTGAAGAGACAGGACACAACAGTGTACAGTGTACCTGCCGTTGTTTCATTGAAATACAGTAAGTCCATTTTTAGGCAACTCTGGTGCGCTCTTTTGGCTTTGTGCCGCTTTCCCTGCTTGCATACCAAGCGTCCGACATTAAAAAAATCCACAGACACCCCCCTTCCCCCCCTTTAAAAAAATGTTCTCCTCGGATCTACACAGTTCGCGTAGGCCATTCGCCGAAAGGTGAGAGATTTTTATGCCTGGTTAATAAAGTGGAGGCCTGTTTTTCTGCATACATAATGTGAATGGAAAATGATCCATTCTCATGAGCACCACTAAACGGTCAGTGCCTACCAGTGGTAAAACTCCTGACATACGCCAGCAATTTGACTGAAATATTTATGGGCTTTAATGCCCAAGTCATATAGCAGTGGATCTAGTCTATATGTTGCAAACCATTTATTTCCAAACTCGATGCGCATTTTGATGTTATGTATCGCATTATATCATCAAATGATATTTTGTCCCAAATCTAGTGTTTAAATGCCGAATGTGACGGGAGTACACAGTAAGTTTGTGGAGGCATATCATTTGGACGTTTAGCTAGAAGAAACAATCTGCCACCCACACCACAGCACTGCATAGAAACACTAAGCTGTTTTATTTCTCTTGTTATGTTTTAATGTTGTACATTGTGTGTGTGTAACTTACAGGTTTTGTGTGGGCAGGTCGGCTGCTGATATGCACAAATAGGTCATCTCCTGGAAGAGAGAGCGAATCGTCTGTTTAGTTAGCACAGTGACAATCATGATTGAACAGCCGCCTACGTGCACACGGTGAAGAATGCAAACATTTGCAGGCTTATTCACCCATTGCTGTCCAGTGAATACCTTCCTACTAGCAGTCTGCTCTCCACCGTCCTACTTGCTGCAAAACGGCTGGCTTTGCGTAAAGTAGTAACTGATGGTGTCTTTACTGCCTGTGTATGTTTGTCCTGTGCTGAGAGGCATTTAAGACACTCCAGCCAACAAGGCGCCTCAAAAAAGAGAGGTATCAAAATAAAAAACATAAAAAGAAAAAAAAGAAAAAATTATAGGGATGTCCCAACCGCTTATTTTTGCATCCAAATCCAAGTCACCTGATTAAGAGAATCTACCGGTACAGAGTCCCGATACAACGCCGATATTTTTTTCTTTTTTTTAAACTGAAGTTCCATACATGTTACAGTACAGTATTGTTTACAGTACTTCCTCTTCTGTTTTTTTCCGGAATGTTGCAGAGTATAAAGGACAATTTTTGGTTTCTTTTTGCAATGCCATTGTATTTCTGGATTGTTTTGTTACTTTTTATGCCCACCCCCCCAAATTTTTTTTAAAATAAATAAATAATTAAAAACCCCATCCTTTTCCCCCAATCCCTATCCTCGGAAGAATGACGCGATCAGGCCGATTTCCGATCACGTGATTGGATTGGGGACATCCCTAGAAAAAAAATCTTCAAAATCGAATGTCACTCAAAATTCAAAAAGGCACTTGCCGTGACAAATGCTTTTGGGCCTTTCAAGAGTTAGAAGACAGACTTTACACCCAGATATATCAACGTGTACATGCATAAAATACATAAAATGCACTTGTTTTATGCATTATAATTCTCATAAAACAAATACGGTATAAATTTGCAATTGTATGCATAATAAAATTGAATACATTTTTCAAAATTGTATTCTTTGTTAATGTCACTTCCTTGTAAATGTCAAAATACTTAGTTTTACCACAGCTGTACATATCTCAAGTCTGTCATGCAACAGGCTTGTTAAACAAGACTTTTTAGTAGTGATGTAACGAGGTGCGCCGAGACTTTGGAGCGTGTGTCAAGTAATGACGGGACATTTCTGTGAAGTGTGTGCCAACTGCTGAGGCTCGCTTCATTTAGGGGCGGTTCCGAAAACAATGACATCCGAAGCCTTCCTGCCCAGCGCTATCACGTGATTGCTTCAGGGAGTGCTTTAGATTTTGCCGCGCGGGTTAGACAGCTCACTACACAACCCCTAGTAAAGAGTATCATGTAGAACAAACTCAAAAAAAATCTTGAAAAAATAATGAATTAGTGCAAAAGTGCAACTTTTTAGCATTCAGAAACACTAAATGAAATGAATAAAAAACATTGTGGTGGTCAGTAAATGTTACTTTTATAGACAAGTGCAGGGAAATACAGTGAGGCAAATAAGTATTTAGTCAAGCACTAATTGCGTAAGTTCTTCCACTTGAAAATATTTGAGAGGCCTGTAATTGTCAACATGGTTAAACGTCAACCATGAGAGACAGAATGTGGAAAAACAAAACAAAACAAAAAAAACAGAAAATCAGATTGTTTGATTTTTAAAGAATTTATTTGCAAATCATGGTGGAAAATAATTATTTGGTCAATACCAAAAGTTCATCTCAATACTTTGTTATGTACCCTTTGTTGGCAATAACGGAGGCCAAACGTTTTCTGTAACTCTTCACAAGCTTTTCACACAGTGTTGCTGGTATTTTGGCCCATTCCTCCATGCAGATCTCCTCTAGAGCAGTGATGTTTTGGGGCTGTCGTTGGGCAACACGGACTTTCAACTCCCTCTGCAGTTTTTCTAGTGGGTTGAGACCTGGAGACTGGCTAGGCCACCCCAGGACCTTGAAATGCTTCTCACGAAGCCACTCCTTTGTTGCCCTGGCTGTGTGTTTGGGATCATTGTCATGCTGAAAGACCCAGCCATGTCTCATCTTCAATGCCCTTGCTGATGGAAGGAGATTTTCACTCAAAATCTCTCGATACATGGCCCCATTCATTCTTTCTTTTACACAGATCAGTCGTCCTGGTCCCTTTGCAGAAAAACAGCCCCAAAGCATGATGTTTCCACCCCCATGCTTCACAGTGGGTATGGTGCAATTCAGTATTCTTTTTCCTCCAAACAAGAGAACCTGTGTTTCTACCAAAAAGTTCTATTTTGGTTTCAGCCGACCATAACACATTCTCCCAGTCCTTTTCTGGATCATCCAAATGCTCTCTAGCGAACCGCACACGGGCCTGGACGTGTACTTTCTTCAGCAGGGGGACACGTCTAGCAGTGCAGGATTTGAGTCCCTGGCGGCGCATTGTGTTACTGATAGTAGCCTTTGTTACTGTGGCCCCAGCTCTCTGTAGGTCATTCAAGAGGTCCCCCCCGTGTGGTTCTGGGATTTTTGCTCCCCGTTCTTGTTATCATTTTGACGCCACGGGGTGAGGAGGGAGTTGAAAGTCCGTGTTGCCCAACGAGAGCTCCAAAATATCACTGCTCTAGAGGAGATCTGCATAGAGGAATGGGCCAAAATACCAGCAACAGTGTGTGAAAAGCTTGTGAAGAGTTACAGAAAACGTTTGGCCTCCGTTATTGCCAACAAAGGGTACATAACAAAGTATTGAGATGAACTTTTAGTATTGACCAAATACTTATTTTCCACCATGATTTGCAAATAAATTCTTTAAAAATCAAACAATGTGATTTTCTGTTTTTTTTTTCCACATTCTGTCTCTCATGGTTGAGGTTTACCCATGTTGACAATTACAATCCTCTCTAATATTTTCTAGTGGGAGAACTTGCACAATTAGTGCTTGACTAAATACTTATTCGCCCCACTGTATATATATGGAATCACTCCATTTTGAGGAAAAAATATGGAATCATGAGAAAAAAACAAAGATATAAAAATCAAAACAAATCTCTAGTATTTAGTAGCACCAGCTCAGTTTTCTTCATCAATTTGGTGCCAACTCTCTTTGATTGCAGTTGCCAGATCATCCTTGCAGGTCGGAGCCTTGCTGTGGACCATTTGTTTTTCAATTTCCACCACAGGTTATCAATAGGGTTGAGATCTGGGCTATTTGCGGGCCATGACATTGACTGGATGAGTCTTTCTTGAAGGAATGCTTTATCAGTTTTAGCTCTGTAGCATGATGCATTGTCATCTTGGAAAATGACAAACATATTTTCAATTGAAGGGATAAGAAATCTGTTTAAAATTTCAATGTAAACCTGTGCATTTATTGGAGATTTAACCACAGCCATCTCCCCAGCGCCTTTGCCTGTCATGCAGCCCCATATCATCAAGGACTGAGGGAATTTTGATGTTTTCTTCAGGCAGTCATCTTTGTAAATCTCATTGGAACAGCACCAAACCAAAGTTCCAGCATCATCACCTTGTCAAGAGTCAAGAATCTGCATTAGACAAGATCAGGGGTGGTGCTACTAAATACTAGAGATGTGTTTTGATTGTTTTGTTGTTGTTGTTGTTTTATTTTGTTTCTCATGAATCCATATTTTTTTCCTCAGAATGGAGTGATTCCATGTATATTTCCCTGCACTTGCTCGATAAAAGTAACATTTACTGACCACCACAATGTTTTTTTCATTTCTTTTAGTGTTTTTGAATGCTAAAGAGTTGCACTTTTGAACTAATTAATTATTTTACCAAGCTTTTTATCTGAGTTTGTTCTACATGATAAAATGTCTGAGAGTGCTTGTCCAAGACTGGTCATTCCATACTTTTTGCTAGGGGTTGTATGAACACCTCTGGCCACATTCAAAATGTGGGTGTTTGAATGAAAGTTTCAATCAGGTGAGAGTTTGGATAGTTTGGACGTAGTTTGGAGTGTGAAAGGTTCAGGAGTGAGAAGAGAAGGAGTGATGCAGTAGTTGATAGGATGGAGCCAGCAAGAAAGAGGACTTCATCTGTGTGGAAAAATGTTTGTTTTTGAATGCAAATGAATGACTGTACATCAATGTTCAAGTTACACTTTTACTGTCCTCTACTTGACTACGTTCATGCCAATTTCAGAAAAAATATTGTACAACCTGTCATAGTATGATAATACCATTTGGGGAATCATCTTCACACCCACACTCACTATTTTTTACAGTTACAGTAATCCCTCGCTACTTTGTGGCTCAACTTTCGCACAGTCAGTGCATCGCAGATTTTTTAATCTTTTTATTAGTATCTTGTTATAGGACTTAAACAGTTTTAAAACATATTTATGTACACTTACACACACATCCACACACGTATGAGAGAATGAATATCCAGTATGTATTGTTTATTTATTTATTCATTATTATATATTTTATGTATACTATTTATATTAATAATTTATTTATGATGCAATTTATTCTTTAATGTTCTGATGATAACATATGCATTTATAGGATTTTATATCCACTTATTGATATTATAGATACACAAAAAAATGTATGTTAAAATTAGGGGGGGTGACCCTATTCTTTACGCGACCGGTTCCCGTTCCCATTAACAGCAATAAGTGAGGGATCACTGCACATACATATGTGATAATCTATGTACATAGATGATTTGGTCAAAAAATATTTTGTAAAATCCTTCCTATCAGACACACATAAAAAAGACAACAACAAATCCCTCATGTGGTTGAGCGACAACTGACTGTCATCATACACTTAACCAATAGGGGGTACCATGCTCACATGAAGCATCGAGAAATGAACCCAACCACCATCACTACTTTTTTTTTAGCCATCTTGAGAGAAAAAGTGAGAAAAAAGATTCAGTACAAATTATATTATTCTAAGTACTTTTAGCATGAGTAAACCTAAGATACATTTACCTGCAATCCATATGAACTGAAAGGGCTAGCAGTGAAACCATACGACATTAGTCCTCAAAAAAAAAAAAAAACACCCAATTCCCTAGTAAAAACTTTCAGGTGGTGAAAAACAGTGAGGGGACATTACCTGGAGTACTGGCGCTGCGTTGTCATGGATGGAAAGGATATGGGTGATATTGTTCCTGGCTAACTGTTCTCGGTCTCTTGCGTCTGATGTGAAGAAGTCATTAATTAAATACACATGATATTACAAATGCGTAAAATAATAGCCCTATAACTTAGAGCAGGACACACCTCTATAATTTCCCAAATACAAGTCGGGCAGGATCTATAAAAGAAAGAGAAGCATTAGAGGAAACCATTGTGAAAGACAACATCACAGCAGCTGAGTGAGAGGACAGCTGCCAAATAGCTTAAAACCTAACTATAGCAAATGACTTCACGAAGAAAAATTGCACCATGTGACTATTCATAAAACCACACGGAACTTAGAAAGTTGCATTTTTTTTTCACCGAGCATTAAGAATAATATCCACATAGTTAAAGAGGCGCTGCCCTTACTTCGTTTAAACCCCTCACTGCAGTCGACTCGCGCGCGAGCACAGCTCACCTTATTGATGCCATTTCCCATGTTGAAAGAAGAAGGACGACCACAAAATCAGGTCCGTCAACGCTAGTAACTAATGGAGAATAATTATTGATGCTTGCCGATATTCTAAAACCAACGCAATTTGGTCACATACTCGCGCGTAATGAGAGTGCGTGTGTCTGCACCTAAAAACGGCGGAACCAGCTGCATAGTTGTGGACGGTGGATCATGGGAGTTGTAGTTCAGGACTCCAAAGCAAAGAGGTGTGATATGTCGATACAGTACTGTACTATGGAGGACCAAAGCTGCCAAAATTAAAAATAAAAATAAGCAGAAAATAAATTAATAAGAGGCCATATAAAAACGACTATAAATACAAATATAATAAGATACAAAAATTAAAAATATGAAATAAATAGCTAATTAAATAAAAGTAGAAATAAAAAAAAATAAACATGATATATACAAAAAATAACTATACAAAAATAAGAAATTACATTAAATAGCTAAGAAGAAATAAAAAAATAAATATGGAAATAAATATAATAATTGAAATGAATGTCAATCAATAAATTAAAGCGCTTTGCGCTTATATTTATTTATGTCATTTTCAGCGTGAACATGCTGAAAGAACACAGTAACTACCCGAAAAGAAGCACCACAAGCTGTGCATCATAAATATGGTATAAATTGAGCTAGCATTTTTATTGTGTATGTAAATAAACAAAGATATATAATTATGTCTGAAGGATTCCAACACGATTATTAAGATTATTACCTCATGGAAACTATTTCCCTAATATTTTATTCAACCCCTGCAGATGGCACGTGCTTGATCGAGAGAAGCAAGATATTATCCATCCATCCACTGCCATTGACGAGTATACTAAGTCGCTGCCATTGACAGCTATAGACGTTAAATGGAGTTAACTGGCTGAAGTACCATTGCATCAAATCTCTATAATCACTTCACAATGTATTTGGGTTAATTGTATCAATATGTACCTCTGCAGAAAGTGCCCAATTTTATTTTTTAGTTTAAAATCTAAAATTCACGCAACAGAAAAAAGAAAGAAAAAAAAAGTAACAATACTCTTATATGCAAGTTGTGACCACTTCCTGAGTGAGAAACAAGGAAGGACCTAGTCGCAAATTCGCAACTAGCTGTCCTACTCTGGCATCGACTTGAAAGACTGACAGTAGTTAGTACTAGTAGCCGTAAAAGCCCATTATTATTGTAGAGGTCTTCAGTGTTTTTACCTTCTACGTCAATTCTTCGATTCCAGGAAGTAGGCCTGCCATCAGATAGCACATTCAAATTACGATTGTGCTCCCCTTTTCACTAGTTTTAGCACTTTTTTGTAGCACGTCGCAGATAGCTAGCAAATATTCATGTTAGCCTTAAAACTTTTGTTCGTGTTCTGCCTCTCTCTTACATGACAAGCTAATCGTCCGAGGTAGTTGTAGGTAGTTGTTACTGTATTATAACACTTTTAGGGTGCGTTTTCTGTAAAAAGGGCAATAATGGCTACCGCGCCGCCGTCGTCACTCCAGCTACGAGCGACAGATGTAATCCGAAAAGAGCACCTGGACGACGGCGGGTTTGGGGAGGTGTACTTGTGCTATCATGTCCACCTGGGTCCTGTGGTGATGAAGACCATGTACACGGGTCCTCTTCGCAATGAGTAAGTTGTATTTGTACTGTATTTTTGCATATGTTGCCACTGCTCTGGGAATTCCCGGTCTGCATTCTGTAATTGCATCACGTGTAAATCAGGTCGCCCACTCCATCCAATTTGTTTTGATACTAAAAATGTTTTTGTTTTGGAATATCAGCTAAAAATGTGGCTAATCAGTGATTTAGTCATCCATGCAGATAGGGAAGAGTGTAAAATGACACCGGTTGTTTTGTCTCAACTTCCTTATTCGAGTCCAAAGCGAAACTGAAACAAATTTGGCAAGACTTTTGTAACTTCTCCTTCACATCAGATTGTAACGTGTGATTTTACTGACTGCGGTAGAGGTCCAGTCAGGGGCGGACTGGGACTAAAAAGCAGCCCTGGACTTTGACTCAGCCCAGGGGGGGGTGGGGGTGGGGGGGTGGGGGTTCCGGGGGCATGCCCCGCCGGCAGATTTTTATTTATTTTTTAAACATTTTATTGTAAAATGCATCAATTTCGTGCGCTTTGAGAGAAAAGTGAAGCGGCTATGAAGAACTACACATTGCATTATTATACATTTTTACTTGAATACTCACTGAGAAATTAACAGCACGGTCCAGGTCTCAATGTAGAACCAGAAAAGGCAGGAGCTTGCCTGAAGCACAAAGAAAACATGGTCTGATTTATGATAAATCACAATGAAAAGCGGCTGTAATTATACATTTTAACTTGAATACTCACTGAGAAATGAACAAAACACTCTCAGGATCTCTATGTAGAACCAGAAAAAGGCAGGAGACTATATTTCTTCTGAATTAATATTGCTGCTGCGTGTGCATACGTCGTTTTTCAACTGAAACATTTTTTCTTTGAGAGGGATAGCAGGACTAGCATACTGTAACTTGACATGATTGCAAACGGGGACATGGACTAGCTGCCACTAACCCTTTAATTGCCATTTATTTCATTTAAAATGTAGCTACCTGGTGGATAACAATGGCCAATATACCTAGCAGGTAACCCTCTTCATCCCTACTTACTTGCCCTGCGCTTGTCTGGGGAACTTCCACCAGCTCATCATTACCCTCTCCCGGTCTGTTGTCTTTCCCTGCACCGGCTGCACGTGAGAGCGGCTGCCGGTCCCACTCTCACCATCGCCGGGGGCTGGGCTGTTGCTAGCCAGCGTGGCCGTTGCAGCCAGACTGCTGCTTGCGAACATGTGTGTCAACTTGTGACATTTCGATGCTTTGGTCTCGAGTTTCTTCCGTTTTTTCTCTCTAACCTTGTCCGCGCCACCCTTCTCTTTTCTTTTTTTGCCACCATATCTATATTGTTTATCCACGCTCGTTACTATTTTGCTTCCTCAAGGAGTAAGGCTTTACCAAAGTAGGGTACGCTGTGCTTTCTTCGTTCTTCTCCTATCAGATTGGCAGTTAACAGCCAGACGCATTGCTGCCACCTGTCGGATTGGATGCAAACTGTAGATAATCATAGAGGATAGGGGGGATAAAAACAGTGACGTATGTATGGCGGCCGCCGGCCATCCAGAGCACCGGCCGTTCTGTGATCCTCCAGAAGCTACAGATTACCAGTCCGCCCCTGGGTCCAGTCTATTTTGCTTGGGAGTGTAATGGGTAGTCACCATTCATTCGCTACTAGCCCCTCCCAGTCTGAATGGATTGGACGTCTATCGCTGTCAGTGGCAGCCAATTACTTCAGGATTGCTACTCTGCTGTGTTAGATTAGAATGACCAGAACGACTTAAAAGACACTTGTTCCACTATACAGCTCGACTCAAACCAGGTCATACATATAATTTAACGAAAAAGGTCAGGTTTATCTTGATTTTCAAGTTGTGATTTTATCTTTTTCTGCTGTCATCCTGGCGCAAAGCGGTGAGCAATCAGGGCAATGCAGTTAGGAGTAAATATACACTGCAGGCCAAAAGTATTGGCACCCCTGCAATTCTGTCAGGTAATGCTCAATTTCTCCCAGAAATGATTGCAATTAAAAATGCTTTGGTAGTAATATCTTCATTTATTTTGCTTGCAATGAAAAAACACAAAAGAGAATGAAAAAAAAAAATCATAATCATTTGACACAAAACTCCAAAAATGGGCCTGACAAAAGTATTGGCACCCTGCCTGATACTTGGTAGCACAACCTTTGGACAAAATAACTGCGAACAACCGCTTCCGGTATCCATCAATGAGTTTCTTACAATGCTGTGCTGGAATTTTAGACCATTCTTCTTTGGGCAACTGCTCCAGGTCTCTGAGATTTGAAGGGTGTCTTCTCCAAACTGCCATTTTCAGATCTCTCCACAGGTGTTATATGGGATTCAGGTCTGCACTCATTGCTGGCCAGTCTCCAGTGCTCTCTCTCAAACCTTTTTTTAGTGCTTTTTGAAATGGGTTTTGGGTCATTGTCTTGCTGAAAGACCCATGACCTCTGAGGGAGACTCAGCTTTCTACCACTGGGCCCTACATTATGCTGCAAAATGTATTGGTAGTCTTAAGACTTCATAATGCCATGCTAGCAAAGCAACACCAAAACTTCAGGGAACCTTTGCCATATTTGACTGTGGGGACAGTGTTCTTTTCTTTGAAGGCCTCAATTTTTTTCCCTGTAAACTCTATGTTGGTGCCTTTTCCCAAAAAGCTCTATTTTGTCTCATCTGAACAGAGAACATTCTTTCGAAACGTTTTTGGCTTTCTCAGGTAAGTTTTGGCAAACTCCAGCATGGCTTTTTTATATCTCTGGGTCAGAAGTGGGGTCTTCCTGGGTATCCTACCATAGAGTCCCTTTTCATTTAGATGCCGACGGATAGTATGGGGTGACACTGTTGTCCCCTTGGACTACAGGACAGCTTGAACCTGTTTGGATCCACCATCCACACAATCTTTCGTTGAAATCTCTTGTCAATTTTTTTTTTCCGTCCACATCTAGGGAGGTTAGCCACAGTGCCACGGACTTTACACTTATTGATGACACAGCGCACAGTGTATACAGGAACATTCAGGTCTTTGGAAATGGATTTGTAGCCTTGAGATTGCCCATGCATCCGCACAATTTTTCTTCTCAAGTCCTCCGACAGTTCTTTGGTCTTCTTTCTTTTCTCCATGCTCAATGTGGTACACACAAGGACACATAACAGAGGTTGAGTCAGCTTTAATCCTTTTTAACTGGCTGCAAGTGTAATTTAGTTATTGCTACCACCTGTAATGTGCCACAGGTAAGTAACAGGTGCTGTAAATTGCACAAATTAGAGAAGCATCACATCATTTTTCAAAGGGTACCAATACTTTTGTCCGGCCAATTTTTGGAGTTTTGTGTAAAATGATACTGATTTTTTTCCCCCCATTCTCTTTTGTGTTTTTTCATTACAAGCAAAATCAATGAATATAATATTACCAAAGCATTTGTAATTGCAATCATTTTCTGGGAGAAATCGAGTATTATCTGACAGAATTGCAGGGGTGCCAATACTTTTGGCCAGCAGTGTAGGCATGTGCCGATTACCAGTTTCAAGGTACACCGTGGTATGAAAACGTCATGGTTTAAAACTGCAAAAATTCGCCGTCATAACGTCCCAAAGGTAATAGCTATTCTTTTTATGTCCCAAAAATGCATGGAGAAATGCCTCGCTTGCAACTGTAAGGCTCAACCCTCCTTGCCTTGCACAGCCAGACTATTCTCCCTGTATTTTTCAAACACTGTGAGAAATTGTCTGGGACCCAGTCCATTAATGGCCTCTCGAGCAAGATACAAAATCAACCGTCCAATCAGATTCGTTTATTTGCGTGACATGTTCTTAACGAGTAACGTCACTCTTGCGCGCCGAAAGTCGTCTCTACAACAACACAGATGGCCAACGGGAGAGCCGAGAATATGTTCCAATTCCGCGGTAAAACCAGTTTTAAATTACCAAAAACACATCGAAACAAGTCATTGACAACAGTCAACATTTCTCGTGCTAGCCATGTTGAATAAACTTCTCCATTCTCCGCTCACGCCAATTACTTGTCGCTTTAATAACGTCACGTCTGCCCGTCACTGATTGGTCCACTCCGCTGTCTGTTTGCTGTGGCTTGCTCCGCCCTCGGAATTTGATCCGCCGGACGGTCGCCAGACTCAATCGCTGGAACAGCGGTGAGTCTGGTACAGTGCCTTGCAAAAGTATTCGGCCCCCTTGAATCTTGCAACCTTTCGCCACATTTCAGGCTTCAAACATAAAGATATGAAATTTAATGTGAAGTGGAACAACATTTATTGGATAATTGAAACTTTTTTAACAAATAAAAACTGAAAAGAGGGGCGTGGAATATTATTCGGCCCCTTTACTTTCAGTGCAGCAAACTCACTCCAGAAGTTCAGTGAGGATCTCTGAATGATCCAATGTTGTCCTAAATGACCGATGATGATAAATAGAATCCACCTGTGTGTAATCAAGTCTCCGTATAAATGCACCTGCTCTGTGATAGTCTCAGGGTTCTGTTTAAAGTGCAGAGAGCATTATGAAAACCAAGGAACACACCAGGCAGGTCCGAGATACTGTTGTGGAGAAGTTTAAAGCCGGATTTGGATACAAAAAGATTTCCCAAGCTTTAAACATCTCAAGGAGCACTGTGCAAGCCATCATATTGAAATGGAAGGAGCATCAGACCACTGCAAATCTACCAAGACCCGGCCGTCCTTCCAAACTTTCTTCTCAAACAAGGAGAAAACTGATCAGAGATGCAGCCAAGAGGCCCATGATCACTCTGGATGAACTGCAGAGATCTACAGCTGAGGTGGGAGAGTCTGTCCATAGGACAACAATCAGTCGTACACTGCACAAATCTGGCCTTTATGGAAGAGTGGCAAGAAGAAAGCCATTTCTCAAAGATATCCATAAAAAGTCTCGTTTAAAGTTTGCCACAAGCCACCTGGGAGACACACCAAACATGTGGAAGAAGGTGCTCTGGTCAGATGAAACCAAAATTGAACTTTTTGGCCACAATGCAAAACGATATGTTTGGCGTAAAAGCAACACAGCTCATCACCCTGAACACACCATCCCCACTGTCAGACATGGCGGTTGCAGCATCATGGTTTGGGCCTGCTTTTCTTCAGCAGGGACAGGGAAGATGGTTAAAATTGATGGGAAGATGGAGGCAGCCAAATACAGGAACATTCTGGAAGAAAACCTGTTGGTATCTGCACAAGACCTGAGACTGGGACGGAGATTTATCTTCCAACAGGACAATGATCCAAAACATAAAGCCAAATCTACAATGGAATGGTTAAAAAATAAACGTATCCAGGTGTTAGAATGGCCAAGTCAAAGTCCAGACCTGAATCCAATCGAGAATCTGTGGAAAGAGCTGAAGACTGCTGTTCACAAACACTCTCCATCCAACCTCAATGAGCTCGAGCTGTTTTGCAAGGAAGAATGGGCAAGAATGTCAGTCTCTCGATGTGCAAAACTGATAGAAACATACCCCAAGCGACTTGCAGGTGTAATTGGAGCAAAAGGTGGCGCTACAAAGTATTAACGCAAGGGGGCCGAATAATATTGCACGCCCCACTTTTCAGTTTTTTATTTGTTAAAAAAGTTTAAATTATCCAATAAATTTTGTTCCACATCACGATTGTGTCCCACTTGTTGTTAATTCTTGACAAAAAATTAAAATTTTATATCTTTATGTTTGAAGCCTGAAATGTGGCGAAAGGTTGCAAGGTTCAAGGGGGCCGAATACTTTTGCAAGGCACTGTATACCAGACAACAACCCTCCCCCACCGGTTGTTACTCAGTGTCAGTGAGTCAGCTGTGCTACACGATGGCTGGGGGAGGTAAAACTCCTGAACTTTTTTTCCCCCATCGAAGAAAATGAAATCACTGGTATGGGAGTACTTCGGCTACAGAAAAGTTACAGACGGCCACGGCTTAGAGGGGGGCCAACTGACATGTAAAACCTGTTTGCGGAGCGTGGCTGCCGAGGAGGCAATACCTTCAATATGATTTCGCATTTATTCAAAATTAAAGGTTAGTAAACAGTGTCATTTCATTTTATTTAAAATATTTCAGTTATGTTTTGTAATTTAAAAAAAATATATATCTTAACTTAACTTAACTTACGTTCCAGTTTGCTAATATGTTTTGAAAAATAAAAATCCTGATCAATGGAAAAAAGATTTTTTTTGTTTTGTTTTTTTTTTAAAAACCCAGATATCGCAGAATAACACATTTTAGAGCTGTAATTGCAATACCGTGATACCATAAAACCGTGATATTTTTCTTAAGGTTATCATACCGTCAGAATCTCATACCGGCAAATGCCTAGGTAGACAATAAGGGAATTAGCCACTGCCCCTCAGGCCCCTCTGGGCCAGTGGCTTTTGAAGTTCACTGGCCCCAGTATCAAAACCACTGGCTCAGGTCAACGTGTCAACTATTGATCCTAATAATCACAAAAAAAAAAACAATTTGTTTGAATATTTTTTTTTGCAATAGATTTAATGAAAAGTGCAGAAAACGGTACAAAAACATGAATCTAGTTCAAATAATCCTATTATAATTCCATAATCATATAATGTATAATGTACAAAAAAGGGGCGTAGCCTAATTAATGCAGCCAGTGGAGGGCTGTCATCCCACAAAGACTTAGTTCTGTGGCCAATGTGTAACCGGTCTACATGGAGCCGCCCGACGTGATCTGTCCCCCTCGTCCAGGTCAGGACTCGCACCCGCGCGCACAACGCGTCTAGCAGGAGAGTGGCAGGAGAGTGCGCTGACCACTAAGCCAAAAGCCCAGGCTAGCAGCTTTTATTTAGCTACCACTCTTGAATGCATCGGGAGGGAGGTTTCCATGCACTGCTCACAACGGACTTGCGTGCACCCATTTTACATGACCAGGGAGTTTTTGCGCTAAAATGATATTTATAATTTTTATTAGTTTTGTGTAACGTCGACGTGTAAAAAACTTGGCATGTGGCATCAGCATTTACCCATTTTCAACTTTACGGCATGCACCATCCCAGAACACTAATAACCTAACCAGAAACATGAATACATCCAAATCGACGACACTGACCACTTACCCATATTTTAATGTTTTTGGGAAACAAACACACACCAAAAAACATTTTTGTTTTCATGGGAGCTCCAGGCGGAGGCAGGCCTGCGGGAGAGCCACGTATCTGGGCGAAGCTTTTAAGGCAATTATGGCTAACAATTTTCAAGCTAAACCATCGTAATGACGATATTGTTTTCTTTGTAGTCACATGGATGAATTATCTCATTATGTTCATACCAAAGGTTTCATAATAGGGCTGCAGCTATCGAATATTTTATTAATCGAGTAATTGACTGAAAATTCTATCGATTAATCGAGTAATCGGATAAAACATTTTTTTTAGGTAAAGAGCAATTATACATATACATGAGAAAAAAAGACATTTAATCCAATATTGAACCATTTTCAGTCAATCAATGTCTTTATTTTCGATGTACATTGTTGAAAACAGCCAACAATTGCATCTAAGATGTGACTAGAAAAAAAAATTCACTGCTTTCACTCAAAAAACTTCTAGATCTTATAAAAAAACATATTTTTTCCTAAAAATGTAATTACGCTTGATAACACACATCACTTGAAAGCTACAGTACGTGTTTTTCCCACGTGCTTCAATTTAATTTCCATTTGTGTCAAGCTATTTTTGAGTTCTATTTAACTTTTAAGTTAGTCTAAACTGTAAGTACTGATAGGATTTTGAGTTTTTGCAGTGTTCAAAATAAATGTATGATACCGCCTGTATTGGAGCACATTAGGGACCAGTGCTACTTGGTGACTACTGAGCTAAAACTGACAGTGATCTTTATTATGTTTTAATTTTACACCCTAATCACTCTACAGCGCTGTGTTTTTACAGATTAAATAAAGCCTGTATGTAAGACACGTTAGCCACGCATCGACAGTGGTCATAATCAATAGAAACCTAGCCCTCCGAGGGGCTAACGTTACGTGATCGAGTGACAGTAACGTTATATTTACTAGCAATGAGAAGTCTACTGCTTAAAGATGACGGCTGTTTACTAACGCTGCCCAGACGCGGCTGAGTCTGTCATTTCGCATCTAGTCCTAAATGCATGCGATATCTATGAGACGCATCGGACACTATCTGCTACCACACTAGCATCATGCGGGCGCAGTTTTTAGCAATGTCGCCGTAGTTTGTAGTGGCTGTCGGCTGCGGTAATTTTTTTTTTTTTTTTTTTTAGTGCTTCCTCCTCTACGCACGTGACGTCAGCGCGTTGTCCCGCATTAAAAGTAGTCCGGGCAAAACGTGATGCTTAGAGCTGGCAAAATTAAACGATAAAATTACTCGGATCAGTTTTTAAACTCGAGTTACTCGAGTTGCTCGAGTATTCGTTTCAGCTCTATTTCTTACCCGTTAACTTTTCGCGAATTTACTTGTCTGCGTATGTGGGCATTGATATGCACACCTCACGGTAAACCTTGTTTTTTAGTTTCATCGTAGCAGAGGCAATTCCAGCAGTCTCACCACTGGGGCTAAAACTTTCTCTCCCTTTTGTTTTCATATTGGATTTTGCTTTCCCTCAACTCTTCCGGTTACTTTATCTTCCTTAAGTGGTCGTTTTTCCCCGGTGCTTGGCCAGGTGCTGGAGGTTTCAGAATTATGTCGTCGTGTAGTATAACGTTAGGTGGGTACTGAGATGCTGACAATCAATCAGCAGCAGTAATCAGGTTGGGCATGTTCACGTGGGAGCGAACGAGGTGTGTCTTTATCCCATGGAGAGAAAACGCTGCTGTATAGACTGTAAAGGTTGTCTTTGATCGGGGTAGTGTAATGTCATCAAAACACTGGGATTTAGTATGAAGTAAGACTTTTTTTTAATTGGTTGGCACCCAGTTCAGGGTGTACTCTGCCTACTGCCCATAGTTAGCTGGGATAGGCTCCTGCACCTCCGCGACCCTCGTGAGGAAAAAGCGTCATGGAAATAGAAGAATGAATGAATGAATGACACATTATTTTTAATGGCTCCAATCAGGCCAGTATATTGTCGACCCCTGATTATAGTACAATATATAGCAGACACAAATATAGTACATTCCCCAACGCCACTGTGATGACATCACACAAAATTCAGTACAGTTCTGTTGACGTAGTTCACTGTTTTGCGTCCTGACTGCAATTTAATGGCTTTAATTCAACCATATCACACAGACTCAAAACCAACTTGTAAATGAGTACATATTGTTATATTCTTCTTCTTTTACTCCAAACGTATGCAGGGAGAGCAAGCGGTCTCTGCTGGAGGAAGGTAGCATTATGGCCAGCCTGAACCACGAGCGGGTAGTCAGGTTGCTGGGCGTCATCATGGAAGAGCGAGGCTGCTCTCTGGTCATGGAGTTGATGCCCAGGGGTAACCTTTTGGCCATGCTGGAGAAGGTCAGCACTGCACCTAATGATAGTTTACAGCTATGTATGATAATCAATTCTAATACATTTGTTTTTGTTATTTAGGTCATTGTGCCCATATCAATTAAGGGCAGGATTATTTTAGAGATCTTGGAAGGCATGGTTTACCTTACTGAGAGGAAAGTCATACACAAGGATATCAAACCGGAGAACATTTTAATTGACAAAGATTTTCACATCAAGGTACAATTCTCCCCGGTATTTATCTTTTACAATGCATGAATGCATTTCAGCTGGTAAGAACCGATACTGAATCCTGCACATTCTTGCAAAACAAAGACAACTTACTCTCTTGATCTTATAGATTGTCCAGCTTTTCTGGAGAGTGCTGGTATATATCTTTTACATTCAGGATTAAAAGAATACAGCAGATATTTTTGTGGTTTCTATTATCTTTCAATTGTAATATCTGTGGGAAGCTGTACTTAGTGATTATTTAAATGTGTGCAGAATCTACAATACATAACAGTATTTTCTCAACATTTCATGCTTGCCATGATTTGGTTGTGTTAAAATATTTTTAGGTTATATTGTCATTCTATGTATTTGTGACACATTTTCACTAAGAGCAACTGGGTCTGCAGTTCATAACCTGCCATAACTATTTCCCCACTTTGTCCAGATCGCTGACCTTGGCCTTGCCACCTGCAAGACATGGAGTAAACTCACCAAGGAGGAGTCCCTCAAGAGAAGTCGCATGCGGCCATCAGTAAGGACGAGAGCGGCGGGCACGCTGAGCTACATGGCGCCCGAACATTTGGAAAGCATCCATGCCCCCTCCACCGAGAAGTCCGACGTCTACAGCTTCGCAATCGTGGTCTGGGTGATTGTCACTGGCAAAGAGCCCTATGAAAGTAAGTTGGTGTCATTTGAAATGGGAGCCTCTTCTGAAGAATGCAAAATTATTGTTTTTGGTGTAAAATTAATGGTTTGATAGAACAACAGTTTGACCCTTGAACAAATTACTTCGATTTCCATTACCGTTTCCAAGGTGAAAAGTTGTGCCTCGATCAACAGTAAACCAATATGTATGTGTTCAGATGCAAGGAATGAAGATCAAATCAGCCAGTGCGTCCGCATTGGCAACCGCCCAGCAATGGACCTCATCCCTGACGACATGCCAAAAGAGATCATTGATCTCATGGTGATGTGCTGGGCTCACAACCCACTGCAAAGACCAACGTTTCTTGGTAGCAAACACCTTCCAAAATAATTTACAAAAGATGTTCTAACAGTGGCTACCACTTTCTTTCTTATCCCTTTCTTTAAAGAGGCCCACAACCTATTCCATCCCTTCTACGAGACCAAGCTTGCACCACACGTGGAGAGAGATTTGGTATATCTACATGTGAGTAAAACTTAATTCATCCATACATCCATTTTTATTGGTATTGCAGACTGAAGGCCTGTCAAGTTGCCCTTTAGGTTCTTGTGGACAAAAACTTTGAAATCTTCCTCTTCTGTCATTCATGAACTAATTGTCTTGAAACTACTAGTTATGTAGGATGGACCAATATCTATCAATGCCCTGAACCTGATTTTTGAATTTTTGTATCAGGGCTAATTAAGTAGTTGCAGATTATACAGGTAGTCCCCAAGTTATTAACGAGTTCTGGTCCTATGCTGGCGTCGTAACCCGAATTTCAGCATAAATCGGAATTAACCCTTTAAGTACCCCTAAATACCCCCTAAATCTCAAAATAACTATCCAAAAAACATGTATTATGCATCATTGTACAGTCCTCGCCAAGACGTCGGAGATATGTCCAAGCTACACAGCGAGCTAAACTGTAATCTTTCCCCTCTCACTCAGCTGCTCCTTGTGTGCGCAAATGCATTCATGTTTGTGTGTACATTTGCTCTTACTCGCGTGCGGAAGTACTACCTGCACTACTCTTCCTGCGCACAAATAAAATCGTGCATCACAAAACAAAAGTCAACAATATAGACAAGTTTCCTGAGCGAAATATGGGCGACGCCATCTTGGAGAATGTCTGCTCCGAACTTCCGGTTTAGAAAGAACAACATGTATTGCAGTGTGTTGAAAAAGTTAAAACTGCAAAATCAAGCCAGAGGAACCCACGGAATCTCCAAAAATGAATTTATTACGACGTAGATGAGATTGTATCATTGTTCTTATCACTTCGCTGAACATTTGTGGAAAAAATTATAACAACCTGTCAGCCTGTGTTGACATGTGGTATAGATTGATACCCTGGCCACTTGAGTGACCAAAATGAGGTGAAATTACAAATTATATTACCGAATGTAGAAGGGCTGACACAGATTTTGTTGTAACAAGGAAATACTACAAGGTATGTACATATAAACAGTCATACTATGTCCTTCTTTTTTATTCTTTTATAATGATTGCAATAAAACATTTTGACAAAACGATTCCATTTCTTGTTTTATTTAAAACGATTGGTGCATGTGCAAAACTAGTGAATAAATCACAATTTATAGAATTATTGGAAAAACTAGCATACAAGAATGTGATATGAGACAGCAGAGCTCTGGAGCCCCGCCAAACTTTCACCCAACATTACAGCCTCCAGACGGGCTTTCTGCCGCTGTCCTTGGTAATTCCAGCTCCAATAGCATATTTTAAAGTTGCTGCAGTTAAAAAGCTCGTAGTTGGATCTCGGGATCGAGCCGACGGTCCGCCGCGAGGCGAGCCACTGTCACCAGCCCCAGCCTTTCGGCCGCCCCCCAGGAGAACAACGTAGTCTCGATATATGTCCATCAATGTACAGTAAGTGTTGCTGTGAGGCACATCCTTATTTTCCCTTGCCTAACAGTGTTTTCCACCTGTAAATAAACGAACAAAAAACTTGTAACACTTGCATTTATGCGTTGACATAATTGTGCCATATACACGTACTGATTAGCAACAGGCTAGCAGCAGATACCATGTGTTGCAGCCACTGTAGTTGTAGTAAATATTAAAGATCATCATTTCGTAATTACAATCATCATCAACAATATCAAAAGCTACAAGTCATTTCATGCGCAAGATTTTAGCTTTAATATTTTTTGAACATGAAAATGCAGGGATAGGAAGAACATACCTTCAATAACACAGCGACAACATGGCTACCAAAACACTCAGTCTTTGTGGTGGCACGAGCTTGATTCCACATCTGCCTTCATGAATATGTTGTCCTCCCCTGTCGTGATGGTGGCAGATGGATGCGGTATTTCCAAATTGTCTTTTTTAAGGGATTTTGATGAGGGATGTTACTTCAGTTCCACTGTTGTTTTGGATGGAGAAATTGTAAAACAAGTTGCTAGCAGACATGTGTAAGTAAAGCGGAAGTACCTCGGAAACTTGTCAATAATTAAATACACATTACCAAACGGCAAAACAGTCATGTTAATAGAGGGGAAAAAAAGATACTATTAGGTAGAATAAGGTAGTGTTTACGTGACTTTTAAAAAAAAAACAACTGGAGACAAAATGGTGGACGAGAATCCGCCGTCGTAAAGTCGAAATCACATAAATCGGACACGTCGTAACTCAGGGGAACTACCTGTAGTTAGAAATTAACCAGTAGACGGCAGCCTTCTGTAGGTTAGGAATTTGCCAGTAGAGGGTATGTGCACACAGCACATGGACTTATTGGTGTCTTTGTTGCTTGTTGGTTACGAGATGGCCAATAGAGGGCAGCCTTCGGCCTATAGTAGCACATGCTGTAAGTGCTTGTTATGCTCACACCTTTACACCATTAAGGCGGATTTCATTTTCTCAATGCAGTCTCTATACGAAGGCCCAGATCAGCTTGTCGACAAGATGAAGTCATTGTCACTGACTGATGAATGCATTTCAGCTGGTAAGAACTGATACTGAATGCTGCATATTCTTGCAAAACAAATATAAGTTACTCTCTTGATCTTATAGATTGTCCAGCTTTTCTAAAAGTTACTCTCTTGATCTTATAGATAGTCCAGCTTTTCTAGAGAGTGCTGACGGTAGCGTCAATGTGCCGGTAGAAGCCAGTATTGAGGACATCGATGGCATCCCATCTGATATGAATGCAGACTCCGTGGCCGCCCAGCGTGAGCCAGAACCACAAGTTTCTTTGGAGGAGAAACTGCAACCAGAGTTAGACTACCACAAACATGGCAGCTACAACTGCAACAGCCAGTCTGACATTGTCAATAGCCAGCATCGGAAAACCCCGCAAAATATTCTGCCTAATTTAACAAATGACACCCTTAGCCAGTCAGAGAACAACACACCATTCGTGTCCTCTGTCCATTCCTGGACGAAAGCAGAACCAGTGCAGCCCAGCAGTCAGGAAGATGATTGGTATCATCCAGCGACTCATTTTCAGGAATCAATGACCACTTCCCCACTGAAGCCATCAGTCTTACAAACATCTACCAGCATAAATAATCTGCCATCTTTCAATCAAAAACATCCAGATTCCTATTTCCGGCAGCGATCCTGGCCTATTTCCTCAGTATCTGAAACGTCAGAGTATGGCAGCAATTTAAGGAAGAGTGGGACAGCACAAGATTATGGTACGTACACAGACAAGACAACAGTTTGGACAGCATTTGGCAATTTCTGATGGTGCTAACATGACTTGTCTTTTTTTTAAGGCTCTCTTTACATTAGCAATGCCAGAGGGATCCAGATAGGCAACAACAACAACCTCAGTATTCACACCCATGACCCCACTCGACATTTTTTGTCTCTTCCTGGTAACATATGGACCAGCTCTCAGCTCAGAGAAGGACTACAGAAATATGGTAAAATTTTGATTTAGTTTTTTGTTTCACAGTTTAATGAAGGAGTCATTCAAGATTCTGAGAAGTAAAGCAACAAGGTTAATGCAGGTTTTATTGCATATCAAGTGTCAGATTAACCTGAATAACAGCCTTGACAACTTCTTTAAAGTCAAACTAATATTGAGGTCAACCCAAATATTGATGTTGTTGTTATAGTGGGTACGACAGGAGAAAAAAAGTATTAAATAGGATTATTATGTGAATTAGAATCATATTTTGAGACGATTTGACTATATACAACAATTTAGCAAAGCGTAGATGACGAGAAATTAGTCTTTTAATCTGCCGGTTAGCCACGCCTACCATTATAGGGCTCTAGCGTCCCCAACAGGTGGATGACGTCAGCGGAGGCACGATTTCATCTGATTTAGTATGCAGCCCATTGAGGGGGAATTATTCACAACGAGGAAAACGCAACGAAGGGAGCAGCAAAATGTCATTGTTTCAGTCTCTCTACTTCAATATTTTTACAGGATATTCTTTTTATCCAGGTATTTTTCCCCGATCGCTAAATAAATGGCATGGTTATGACAAATAAAAGTCTTGTGCTAAATGGAATATGAAATAATTAAAATGCATTTATTCAAGACGACATGGCAAAATTACTTCTTAATGGTCAAACTGTCGACTTCACCTTTACTGTCGCACCTCCCGAACGATATTTTAAGCCACCTAAATCGGGCTTATGTCATTTCCCTTCCCCGGCTTCGGAGAATGTAAACAAACCAAGAGGCTTGACAGCTAGCCGACATGCTAACCCGAACCAAGTGATGTTTCAAAGTCTTCAAAATGGAAAATCACACATAACTAGCCTGGATCATTTCACATGACAACTGGGTTGTCGATTGTCTTCGCCGATGGGCAAACTGCCCGGTGGAGAGCAATTTATAGCTCGTTCCCCTGCTACTACGGACAGGAGAGCTCGCCAGGAAAAGCAGCTGGACAATGACCGCTGAACAAAGCGGCCGACGTCGCAGAAGCGTGTAGCTGCCAAATGGTCAACACGAATATGTCAAAATAATGCTTTACTACACGGCGAAGTCGTAAACAGAGAGACTCAGTGGGGGAGGGCGGCTGCAGTTGTTGTGCTGCTAACATGTGCAGCTAATGTGTATGAGGAGAGCTTTTTACATCCCCATCCGTGATCAAACGTAAATAGTCCTTTATTTAAAGAACGTTTGTAGTGTTTACTTTGTATTCGCGGCTATTTTTAACTCAAAGTTGCAATTTCTGATTGGTCGGAAAATTTGACAGAACACCGGGCACATGAGCACAATAAGCCGAATATAGTCCTCGCAACAAGCCGCCGGTGTTGTGCCGAAAAATAGCACAACAGCATGCATGTCAGCCACAAAATGCAAGCCACCTACATATTAAAATGATGCCAGTATTTGACATGATACAAAACACGAGGTTTACTCACTTCCTCGTAAGTCCCATGGTCCCACAGTAGTAGGGCTTGTTTTGGCCAATATCCACCGGTGAATGGGAACCTTTTGAAACCCCAAAAAGGCACACACTCCTCTCCCTCATACAGCATGATTTCGCTGCAGCCGTTTGGCTGGCGTGATGCGAAAATTAAACGTATTAATCCGCAAAATCAGCTGAATCATTAGTCCTTCTCATACAACAGTACAGCTGTATAGTGAAGAGGACACCTTCCTCCGTACATGTCACAGCACCCTCTTTCTCAACCCGAGACTGTTGCTGGAAGTCACTCATTTTCATGGCGCGGGATTCAAAAAAACTAAATAAATATAGCGATCGCTTCCACACACATCCAAGCGGTCCATTTCATTCAGGAGCATTAAATACCGCCTGTATTATGAAATAAACATGCTTTTTCGTGTCACAGGCACTTACTTTAAGGGCGTGGGTTCACGGCTCCAGAAAATCACATTGTTTGATTTTTAAAGAATTTACCGGTATTTCAAATTATGGTGGAAAATAATTATTTGGTCAATACCAAAAGTTCATCTCAATACTTTGTTATGTACCCTTTGTTGGCAATAACGGAGGCCAAACGTTTTCTGTAACTCTTCACAAGTTTTTCACACACTGTTGCTGGTATTTTGGCCCATTCCTCCATGCAGATGTCCTCTAGAGCAGTGAGGTTTTGGGGCTGTCGTTGGGCAACACGGACTTTCAACTCCCTCCACAGATTTTCTATGGGTTTGAGATCCGGAGACTGGGTAGGCCACTCCAGGATCTTGAAATGCTTCTTACGAACCACTCCTTTGTTGCCCTGGCTGTGTGTTTGGGATCATTGTCATGCTGAAAGACCCGGCCATGTCTCATCTTCAATGCCCTTGCCGATGGAAGGAGATTTTCACTCAAAATCTGATACATGGCCCCATTCATTCTTTCCTTTACACAGATCAGTTGTCCTGGTCCCTTTGCAGAAAAACAGCCCCAAAGCATGATGTTTCCACCCCCATGCTTCACAGTGGGTATGGTGTTCTTCGGATGCAATTCAGTATTCTTTCTCCTCCAAACACGAGAACCTGTGTTTCTACCAAAAAGTTCTATTTTGGTTTCATCTGACCATAACACATTCTCCCAGTCCTCTTCTGGATCATCCAAATGCTCTCTAGCGAACCGCAGACGGGCCCGGATGTCTACTGGCTTCAGCAGGGGAACACGCCTGGCAATGCATGTAAAGCACTATAAAAACTAAAAGGCATGCATTTCAATATAATGGTAAATAATACACTTTGACACAGGGGTACCCAAACTACGACCCGCCTCTACATTTGGTCCGGCGCTTTAAACAATACCAGAGAGCATTTTGATTTTTTTTTTTTTTTTTTTTCTCAATAGTGTTATTTATTTCCTGGCCTTTTTCTGTGAAGAACTCTGAGAGGGTTATTTGGTTATTATCTATTTAATTAATATTGTTATTATTATTTATTATTATTTATTATATTATTATTTTTATTTTATTTACTTTTGTTCTGTGAAGAATCCAGAAAGGGTTATTTGATTGGGGCTTTCTGAAAAACAATAAATTTTTACATTTAGGCACTTCTGCAATCGTCACACTTTTTCTGTTACAAACTGACCCCAGCCCCTCATCAGGGAAGGGAAAAGGTATGTGGCCCTCATAGGAAAAAGTTTGGGAACCCCTGCTTTAACACATATCACTAAAGGCATAACAACAACCTATATGCCAATATATACCAATATTTTTTATGTCTATTAGAAAAATGTTTCAGTAAAATACACATTCTTGTGTGTTTGCCACTTATTGCCACAGTTAACTTTGAGGCTTTGGGCCGCTTTTGACCTCGTTCTGAGTTTGTAAGGTTGTGACTTCTGATTAAACAAACTCGTTGCCAATCAAAACGTTTGTTCTTCTTTTTCCCCAAATTAGAATCGATAAGAGAATCGATAAAGAATCGAATCATTAAGCAATATCGATAATGGAATCGGAATCGTAAAAATTGTATCAATTCCCATCCCTACTGCTAAATGGCAGGGCTTAGGTTGACGGATCAGAAAATAGACCTCGTCCGTGTTTTAGTTTTGACGGACGGATAGGCAGGACTCAGGCGGATCCGAATCGGAGCTGAGCAGATCATGTGGACCACCTCGTATTGATTACAATACAAACGTATTTGTTGCATCATTCAGAACGCAGCGCACACGGAGAAATCAGAATTCCGGGGTAATGGGATGACTCACACATATGCCCCGCACAGGGCCTCATAGATGTGCACAAAACATATGGGATCAATGACTGACCCTTGTGGAACACCGCATTTTAAGGTGGTTTGGACCAATCCTGAATTTGGTCTCCAATCCCTATCAACTGCAAATGAGTGGAAAAGTTTTAAAACTGGCTTTAATTTCTCTTTTTACGTGCAGAGGACCGTGCTGTGACCGATGAGCACCTTGATGTACTGAGGAAAAACATTGGTGCCAAATGGAAGTCTTACGCAAGACGTCTTGGTTTGAGCGATGTAGAGATAGAGACCATCGAGCACGACTTCCACCTGGATGGCCTGCCGGAGATGGTGCACCAGACACTTCAACACTGGAAAATGAAGGAAGGGAGTCTTGGCTGTACAATCGGGAAGCTTTACTGTGCTCTTGAAGGTATCATTGACGTTGATGTAATTCTGAAAATTCTGAACATCTGTGCTTGTACTTCGTACACCAAATGAGCTTCTTTCTTACAAATCTCCCCATTCAATCGATTATTTTCCAGACTTGCAATACTATATGTTATACTAGTTTTAGTTTCTCATACTTAAGTTTCATTGGAATGGAGCCAAGCAGAAACCTGACAGAAATTGTGGGTAGGTGCCAACTCAATTGAAATTTCCATAATATGTTTGTATTTCCATGAATCATGACAGTACTTGTGCATTGTGCTTATTGCTCTTATAGAGCCATATTCTCCTTTATACATTTAGTAAACTATGTGGAGCTTAGTGTCAGATACGCACTCAGGGTGAAGCGACCCTAAAATGTGAGCGTTCTTTTGTTAAATTTTGCCTTTTAAACAGTCTGTGGTAAACTTAGCACTTTTCCTACTATGCACTCTAGAGGCTCAAGAAGATTCAGCCCTCTTTCAAGGTGAACCTTGCTATATAAAACTTGAAAACTTTCAGTTAGAACATATGTTGCCACATGTAAGCGAGTTCCAGAAAGCTATCATGAGTATTTAGAGAACCAACAAAAGGTATAATATTGAGTTCACGAAAGAGTCTATTGAAGCATTCTAGTTGTTATGATTATCAGGAAACATCAGTGCCAGGTGACTTTAGTTCATATACAACTACCATGAGCAATTGCATTTCAAAACAACGTTAAAGGACAAGCATAGATATAACATTGTTACAATAAAAGGAAGTATGTAGTTAAAAAAACAGCTGAACCGACCTTTGGGGGTTTTGATGACCACCAACATTTTTACTTTCTTCAGTAGACAAGATTCATTGTTTTCACCCACCACTCAGCCAAAGAGCTGCGTACTGTCCTTTTTTGTGTTAAATTGTGTTATTTGAAATGCTGATGTTTTTTTTTTTCTTTAAACACAGTTACACTGCATTTTTGTTAAACCTTTGAAATATGATGTAATGGCATCTGGTTTTGGAGAATATCTCAGCACAGAAACTGAGGACTGCTGGTCGGATCGCGGTGTCATCCTTTAGCTTTTTATAAACGTTCTGTAAATTCTGATCTGTCCTGTAGATATGTAGTTCTATTAAATACAGCTGGAGAATAAACTCTTCAACAAAGAATTGTCGCCCCCAAGTTCTTCTCCATCAACATACATTGACCTGTTAGGTCAAATGCAATTAGCTTGTGCTTATTTAGATATTATTTGCATCATTTTTACCATGAAAATAGGTAAAGCCCAAATATTGTTGGAATTTGCCCAATCATTGACTCACCATCCAGTCAATATGCAAAACAGTAAATGTTTTACTTGCATGATTTCAAAGGATAATGCCATGGTTGATAGTGTTGTTTATTGTACTCACTGATTACAGTAACAAATTACACATAACATTTATGTATTGATATTTGTGTTGTACAATACAAGTGCACTACGTCAAAGGTGTCACATCTTTGTTCTAAATGGAGTGCATTCATGCAGATATTAATTAAACATGTTTAGACAATACTGGAAATAACTCGATATATGGATGGCAGTTCTTCACTTGCAACTGTTTCTGTATGAATGACAAGCTAATCCCACGTAGTAAAGTCATCTCTTGAAAGGCTTAGAAATTGCTGTAGGGAACCCAAATGGATTTTATGTCAGGGTTTATGCGGGTCATAAAAAGCATTAAAAGTCATTTAATAGATTTTGTCAAAATTTAGGCCTTAAAAAGCATTAAACTAAATGTTCCAGGCATTAAAAATTATGTACACTTGACGGTTTAAAAAAAGTTTTTTACATAAGTTGTTTAAAGCAAAGAAGGGTCACTCATGGCTCAAAAGAAGTCTTCCCTTGGGTGATTTATAGTGTTTTTTTCATGATTGTACTCTCATTTTTCTGGATGAGTTTCTGTGAGAGTATAGGTGTTTATTCTTCTCAGTCTTGCTCCCTATAAGAGTTATGTTACCTTAAGCCCAGGAATCGCTCTTATGTACCGGTTGCTACTCTGGTTGCTAATATTAGGGCTGAAGGTAATGCCTATCAATGGGCTGCTAGTGATCCTCTCCTAGCTCTACTTCCATGACCTTCCTGAGCCTTGTCTTCTCACTGAAACAGAAGTTGTATTAAGCTGTTGCATATGTATTTTCAACTTTTAAAAATGTTCATTTTTAATGCTTACAATTTGTATGTTTAAAACTCTGCAGTTGGGAATAGGCATTAAGTGGCATTAAAAAGCATTAAATGAGATTTGCTGATATCTGTTGAAACATTGTGTGCAACAACAAAATATGTAAAAAGATGGACAAAAAGCCTACTCGTCCACTAAAACCTGCATGTGGGAACAGGAACGTACAGGACTCGAAACAATTAACAAACAAGGCCTTCAACAACCACATTTGGAGTACCGTAATTTTGTCTCCCCTGCTTTAGCCATTCTTTGCAATGACAAAAACACATTTTAGTGTTGTAGCACAAAAATATGATGTTGTTCAGTGGTATTTTAAAAATAATCACATCCAAATGGCCTGCTTTACTATTAACGGCAATTCTATATTGCTTTGGGTCGGGGGTGACCTGAAGCCAATTTTGGGGCATCTGAACACGAGCCATTCTGTGTATTCATGTCCATGGGCAATTTAAAGGGGATAAGCAGCGTATAGGATGGGTTGGAACTCAAGACCCACCTAATTTGGGTGGACATGTGAACCACTAAGCTGCTCAATTCCACATTTGTAAAAGATAACCTTGCAGTATTTTTATTAATTATGCTGTCAATTTACATTGAAAGTGCCAGGAATGTACTTTTTAAAGCTATTTTAGTTGGTCCTTTTTGCTTGCCTCTGCAGACAGTCGAATTCTCATTAATATGTTGCTGACTAGGTTGAATTGAAAAGTTTAAACTTTACATTTCAACACTTCATTCTGATTGACGGTTAACAAGTAGGTGTGTCAGTGACAAGTGTTTATATTAAGACCTTGCTTGGCATTTGGTGCATAAGGCGTAGTGTGACATCACATTGTCACAGATTTGAAATCTTCTCATTGCAGTTGGCATCTAAAAGTGATTGCATTTGAAACAAAAAAAACACATACAGTGCTGGCCAAAAGTATTGGCACCCCTGCAATTCTGTCAGATAATGCTAAGTTTCTCCCAGAAAATAATTGCAATTACAAATGCTTTGGTAGTAATATCTTCATTTATTTTGCTTGCAATGGAAAAAATACAAAAGAAAAAGAGTGGGGGGGGGGGGGGGGGGTTTAAATCATTATCACTTTACACAAAACTCCAAAAATGGGCCGGACAAAAGTATTGGCACCCTTTGAAAAATCATTTGATGCTTCTCTAAATTGTGTAGTTAACAGCACCTGTTACTTACCTGTGGCACATAACAGGTGGTGGCAATGACTAAATCACACGTGCAGCCAGTTAAATTGGATTAAAGTTGACTCCACCTCTGTCTAGTGTCCTTGTGTGTACCACATTGAGCATGTAGAAAAGAATGAAGACCAAAGAACTGTCTGAGGACTTGAGAAGCAAAACTGTGAGGATGCATGGGTAATCTCAAGGCTACAAGTCCATATCTAAAGACCTGAATGTTCCTGTGTCTACTGTGCGCAGTGTCATCAATAACTGTTAAGCCCCTGGGACTGTGGTTACCCTCCCTAGATGTGGATGGAAAAGAAAAATTGATGAGAGATTTCAACGAAAGATGGTGCACATGGTGGATAAAGAACCTGAACTAACATCCAAACAAGTTTAAGCTGTCCTGCAGTCCGAGGGTACAACAGTGTCAATCCTTACTATCCGTCGGCGTCCGAATGAAAAGGGACTCTATGATAGGATACCCAGGAAGACCACACTTCTGAACCAGAGACATAAAAAAAGCCAGGCTGGAGTTTGCCAAACTTACCTGAGAAAGCCAAAAACGTTTTGGAAGAATGTTCTCTGGTCAGATGTGACCAAAGCCGAGCTTTTTGGGAAAAGGCATCAACATAGAGTTTACAGGGGGGAAAAAAGACCTTACAGGAAAAAAAAAAACGAGGCCTTCAAAGAAAAGAACACGGTCCCACAGTCAAACATGGCGGAGATTCCCTGATGTTTTGGGGTTGCTTTGCTGCCTCTGTCACTGGACTGCTTGACCATGTGCATGGTATTATGAAGTCTGAAGACTACCGACAAATTTTGCAGCATAATATAGGGCCCAGTGTGAGAAAGCTGGCTCTCCCTCAGAGGTCATGGGTCTTCCAGCAGGACAATGACCCAAAACACACTTCAAAAAGCACTAGAAAAGGGTTTGAGAGAAAGCACTGGAGACTGCTAAAGTGGGCAGCAATGAGTCCAGACCTGGAGACATCTGAAAAAGACTGTTTAGAGAAGACATCCTTCAAATCTCAGAGACCTGGAGCAGTTGGCCAAAGAAAAATTGTCTAAAATTCCAGCAGAGCATTGTAAGAAACTCATTGATGGAAGTTATTTTGTCTAAAGGTTGTGTGCTACAAAGTATTAGGCTGAGGGTGCCAATACTTTTGTCCAGCCCATTTTTGGAGTTTTGTCTAAAATGATAATGATTTAATTGTTTTCATTCTCTTTTGTATTTCTTCATCGCAAGCCAAATAAATGAAGATATTACTACCAAAGCATTTGTAATTGCAATCATTTTCTGGGAGAAATTGAGCATTATCTGACAGAATTGCAGCGGTGCCAATACTTTTGGCCACCACCGTAGATGACAAACTTCAACCAATTCACATGCTCATTTTGATCTTAATTTTTATGCATAAAACCTTAGGCATAATCAGGGATGCACATATTTTTTTGCCCAGGTTCTCAGAGGAGGACCTGGAGATGTGACTTGGTCCTCATTGAGCTTGAGAGCCGACCCACCTGATGCGATAAAATTATGACAAGCTTTACTTAGAGCCATTCATTCATTCATTTTCCATGCCACTTTTTGGCTGGCAACCAGTTCAGGGTGTCCCCAATTACCTTTAATTAATTATATTAACAATTAATGTTTGATTATCAACTGGCACAACAAAATTGCCATTACTTTGAAGTGAAATGTAAAGAAATAAACATAAAAGCACAAATTCAACATAAAGGGCATTATGCGGCTCCCACATTAACTCCAAGCCTTTGTAAAAGTGGGATGTCCTCCTCATAAGAGCTCATTGAACGTGCATGTTTAGCTTTGTGAAATGCGAGCAAAAACACGTTTGTCAGTGCATGGTGCTGTTCTTCATTAACTTTATTCCGCCACTTGTCCACTGGGCGAGTGGGGTCCTGTCTGACATCGATAGTTTGCTTAATTGCCACATGCTCTGTTTTTTTCGTGCTTTACAAAGTTTGGATGGCTGAAATTCTTTGACCCTACATAAAATGCGCTGCTCTTATCAGCGACATTGGGATTCTCACGGCAAATTTTGTACCACATTTCCGTGCGAGCATCATTTGCTTCTAGCCATGGCACCTCCTTCAGCAAAAGTCCTTTTTTTTCGGTCTCTCCGGTGACGTCTCTGTCGTCTGTCTGTCTTTTGACGGGGGTGGGGGGACACGGAAATAATTACTCAGTGGGGCCTGCCTCTTTGACATTTTGAGAAGTGATTTTCTCATGTCCGCCACAAATACAGTGGTCAGCCATCGGTACGCAAAAGTGTATGGAAGCCGTTGAGGGCCAGCGCGTTTGTCTACGTCCAGTACGCATGCGCGCATGCGGACCACTTATGTGCACCCCCGGGCATAATCAAGATTTAAAAGCTAGAGATCAAGGTTAATTAAAGTGCATTATAGCTGTAGTGTGATTAGATTATTGCACATTCCTGAATAATATTTTATGCATGGCTCAATACCTGCTGAGAATATCCTTAAAAATCAGTAATGGGATAAATCAGGGCCAAGCCATTTTTGCTTTGCCTGGAGCCATCTCCAAATCAATATGAAGACTGTCTGAAGTCCTTTTTGCACATGTTAGGCACAGCATGGACCCGTTGTGGCTCACACATGAGGTGCCCTTACCCTTGGATGAGTCCGCATAGGCTGCAGAATTTGTGACACCGTGCACTTGAGGACAGAGTCCGAGACATTCAACAGTGTCCTTGGGACATTTCAACACAACTGTTGGTGATTGCATGGACGAATTGGGAGAAGGGAACTGCTCAATCTGTCTTTGGACTAGCCGAAGCCTCACCTTGACTTTGGGCCGACGGCAGCAATTTACCGTGCAGCTCTTCAGAACGCCGAGGTCCCTTAACATTACCTTTCGGAAGTTAGGCCTTAGCATGAGGTAGACGATTGGATTGTAGATGGTGGAGGATTTGGCAAACATGGCCGGCATGGCAAACGCCAGAGGCGGGATGTCTTCGATGTTACCGAAGGAGGCCCACATGGACACTAGTGCGTAGGGACTCCATGCCACAAAGAAACCAATGCAGACAGCCACACTTAGCTGAGGACAAAGAGCACACAAGAGAGGATTGGAAAACATTTAAAATAAGAATGCTGTGGGATTTTGTCATGAGACTGCAGCTATGATTATTTAGATTTTTCATTCGTACCTTCACAGATTCTTGTGCCAAATGTCGCTTATCGTCCCCAAAACACAGTGGGGTATGCACTGTTTCCCAGTAGGGACACAATACTTTTGATGTGAACAAAAAGCTGCTGTGCCTTGCCATTATGTTCCACTTTTGTCTCGTCTGTCCATAGGACATTACTCTGTGGCAACATGCAGTTTGGCAAATTCCAGTTTCACTTATTTTGTGATTTGTTTAAAACAGCGGTGCCCCTCCCGGCCATCTTCCATGAAATCCACTTTGCTTCAAACTAGAGATGCCGATCGATCGGGTCCGATCACGTCATTTTCAAAGTATCGGAATCGGCAAAAAAATATCGGACATGCCTTTTTTTAATATATATATATTTTTTTTTTAATTAAATCGTTTTCTAATTGTATTTAACGTTACAGACAAAATGTCTTACACTCATCCAGAGTCTTTAATTTTGGCTTAAAGTAGGGCTATCAAGTTCATCGCGTTAACGGCGGTAATTAATTTTTTAAAAATTAATCACGTTAAAATATTTAACGCAATTAATGCATGCGCTGCACGACCCACTCACGCATTGTCGTGTTCAATCTATAATGGCGCCGTTTTACATATATATAGAACTAAAAGGCAGCGTAAAATGAATAGAGTGGATTTTGGCAGTCTTTAGAGCCTTTATTTAATTGGCTAAAGCCTTACAATCCCTCTCTCAACAATTAGAAATATAATGGGAAGCAATGTGGGGAGGAAAGGTAGTAGTTGATCTTTTTCTTAACACCCTAGGTTATTTCCCAACGCAGAGAAGATATATCAATTGGTGCCTCTACGCACAGTCATGGTTGCACTTCCCATCATGCATTTGGGCAGAACAGTTAAATGGCTTCAGTATCGTTTACTGAAAGCTCAACAAATACACTACATGGCAATATTTAGTCACAATATACAAAGTCACATTTATCCTTTAAGAATTACAAGTCTTTCTATCCGTGGATCCCTCTCACAGAGAGAATGTTAATAATGTAAATGCCATCTTGAGGATTTATTGTCATAATAAACAAATACAGTACTTATGTACTGTATGTTGAATGTATATATTCGTCCGAGTTTTATTCATTTTTTTTCTTAATGCATTGCCAAAATGTATATGATCGGGAAAAATTATCGGGAATGATTGGAATTGAATCGGGAGAAAAAAACAATCGGATCGGGAAATATCGGGATCGGCAGATACTCAAACTAAAACGATCGGGATCAGATCGGGAGCAAAAAAACATGATCGGAACAACCCTATTTCAAACAATAACACTCACTCAACTCATTGGCTGCCACTGGTGGTTCTAGACGTCCAATTTGTTTTGACTGGGAGAGACTAGCAGTGGATGATCGTTGCCAGCCCTCACAGTTAAAATGGATATGACGCCTATCACCATCAATGGCAATAAAAGAGGAGCATCCAAAGCCAGTCCGCATAGTTTAAACAAATAGGACGTCTATCATTATCATCAAATTTAAAAGTAATGTCTGATTTTAATCGATCTCTGATTTATGTATATTGAGGTATTTTTTTGTATTAATTGATGAAACATTCCAGAAACCCTTTTTTTCCCAGTGTGTCTATTTGTCACTTTACCTTGATAATAATGATCTGTATGCTGCTCATGTGCGTCCGTCTCAACGCGTGCTGCTCCATCGTCTTGCGCGACGCGCGCACCGTGGTGAGGATGCCCATATAGGACGACAGGATGATGCAGCATGGTAGGATGTAGCAGAAGAAGAAGAGCGCTACCGTGTAGGACCGTGCTTTCGGGAGTCGATTGGACAATCGCCAGTCAATGCAGCAGGCAGTGCCGTAGGGCTCCGGTCCGTACTCTCCCCAGTGGCCCAGCGGGCAGCAAGCGAACAACAGCGCGTAGAGCCAGGCACAGGTGATAAGCAGACGGCCGTGATTGCAGTTGAACCTGTTACCTGTGAACACGGATTCAGGTGGGTGTGAATGGTTTACAGTCCTAACTCATCGATATCCATCGTCAGCTATAGACCCTACCCACGTGACGTCACAACTCCTTCCTCCTGACTGGTGCCGCCCAATTGTCCGTCAACACATCATGTTTCCCTGTTACGGCTACGTACATTCCTCCTATTTACGACGTGTTTTTCTGCTCGTTAACATTAATAATTAAAATGGTAAAGGCGTGTGTGGCGGTCGGTTGCAATAACAGAGAAGATAGACGGAGAAGACGGAGAGACTTGAAGTTCTACCGGATTCCGAGAGACCCGGAGAGAAGAGAGCGAGATGGGCTGCTGCAATTCGACGAGAAAACTGGGCTCCAAACGATTACCACAGATTATGTAGTAGTCATTTTATATCTGGTAAGATGCATTTAATATATATTTAGAGGGTTTTGGGCTGACAACCACAATTAAGATCATTGCTAGGCTAATCGCCGACAACATACACGTATGTATGTAGTGAGAGTGCAATCGGTAAACCATATAAACATTAAAAGCCCTAACTCCATTGACAAACGACATGAAATACATTAGACTTGACAGTGGATGTTAGCAATAACAAAAGATTTTGAATTGAAAATTTCGTAACTCACCTTTCCAAGCACAAGATAGATTCCTGCCGAATTTTCGTGGACGAGGACCTGTTTCACCCAACCAGCAACGAAGTATTTATAAGCCTCCAAGCTCTTAAAGTTTTTCAAACTTTCGTGAGAATAGGCTGATTTTGTGTGGACAAGATAGTTGCACAGTTCAGGGTAGCTAGCAGATGTCAGGCAAATACGGCGGAGACAGCGGGTCGAAAAACATCGATTTAGGCATCAAATATGGATCTGGCGAATGGATAAACTGAAGCTTTTCCACATAACGCCTTTTATGCAACGCATCAAGTGAGTTTACGGCATCCGAAAGCACCAGGTCTTCCATGGAATGCATTATAAATTGCTCGATCAATTGAGACCATTGATAATACAGACACAAAATGACGGACAAGTGGGCGGAACCATACAGCGAGCACGTGATTTTGTGACGTCGGTGGGTAGGGTCTATAGACGTTTAATCTATTTTGACTGGCAGTCGATTTTGGCTTGTTTCAGTTCAAATGGGTTGGACGTCAATCACCGTCAGTGGCAGCCTGTGAGCTGACAATAGCAACAGATTGTTAAATTCAATCCTCTCATGCATGATTTATGATTTTTTTTTACATTGATGTAGAACAGGAGACTCAAACTTGTGGCCCCCATTTGGCATCCATCCATCAATTATCTACCGCTTAATTGAGGTCGGATCGCGGGGGCAGCAGCTTTAGCAGGGAAGCCCAGACGTCTCTCTTCCCTGCCACTTTAAGCAGCTCCCCCGGCGTGATCCCAAGGCGTTCCCAAGTCAGCCGAGTGACATAGTCTCTCCAGCGTGTCCTGGGTCGTCCACGGGGCCTACAGCCGGTGTGACATGCCCGGAACACCGCTCCAGGGAGGCGTCCAGGAGGCCGCTGAACCAGATGCCAGTGCCACCTCAGCTGGTTCCTCTCAACGCGAAGGAGTAGCGGCTCAATCCTTAGTCTCTAAGGCAGAGCCTGGACACCCTCCAAAGAAAACTTTATGGCCACTTGTATCCGGGATCTTGTTCTTTCGGTCACGACTCACAGCTCGTGACCATAGGAACCTAGATCGACTGGTAAATCAAGAGCTTTGCCTTTTGGCTCAGCTCCTTCTTCACCACAACGAACCGGTACAGAGTCCGCATCACTGCAGATGCTGCACCGATCCGCCTGTCGATCGCCTGCTCCCTCCTACCATCACTCGTGAACAAACCCCAAGATACTTGAACTCCTTCACTTGGGACAGGATCTTCCCAACCACTTCACTCTTAACTGCGAATTTAGCATTTTTGTTGCCTGTTTTGCTATGGGCCATTTAAAAAAAAGATGGAAATAATTTTAGTAAAAATGAATAAAGGATTCATTTTCGTGGTAAAATCAATTTTTTAAATAGTAATAAAAATGAATTTTTTAAAACCGCAAATTCAAAACAGTCATGAGTAATTAAAAATACATAATTCTAAATAGATTTGAATTAATAAAGAAAACTTAAATAATTTAAAAACAAATAGTAATACATTGAAGAAAAGGAATAGCGACACATTCAAATAAGTGTGTATATTGTTCTAAGAATTTTATTTATTTGTTGTTTTATAGTTTTTTGTGACATCACATACATAGCTCAACCATTTGGCTGCCATAGACTGCAATAGAAGTCTCATCTATTTTAACTTTTTAATGGTGTAAGGTAATGTGACTTGTCCGCTGTAGTGACCACTGTCCCTTAGAGGGTTTAACCGATGAGTTTCCTTGTTTTTTATTTTATTTTTTTAACATGAGTAACTTCTTTACTTGGAGTCAAGGGTGTAAGTTTGGTAGGGACGATATAACAGCATAACCTGCATACACTTTTTGCTCGGAAAGGCTACATTTCTCACGAATATGAACCCAATTAATTGATAAAATCAGGGGTGTTCATTACGTTGATCACGATCGACCAGTTAATCGCAACGCTAGTTTGGGTAGCTTGCTGCATCCCGAACAAAATTTTTATTTTTTTTTTTTAAATGCACATAGTTAATTTTGATTCTGTTGTGTGTATGTTGTGTTGTGTGAGCAACATATGAGGTTATGCAGCACCCCTCTCTCACTAAGCAGCTTCTTGCTCACGTTTTTCTAGTTCTAGTTTCCAGCGGATTTCACTACATTTCTCACAGTTTAATTAACGTTAATAACAGAAAACACAAACAAAAGGACACTTCTCTCTAACCAGCTTCTTACTCGTGTTTTGCAGGTTAGCAAGTTCATACAGTTTGATATTATGCTAATCCTGATGCAGGTCAGACTTTCAGTCGCAAAATGATTGATGTGTTTCCCACCTCCACAAAACTGGCATCTTCTTAAATTATTTACAGTGCCTGCTGCTGTTCGAAACAAACTTCTAAAATAGGTCCTGTTCGAAAGGGGCAGAGGAAGCTGCATGTTGTCGAATGTACGTATTTCTGTCGGGGCTATGTGAGCGTGCGTGTGTGTCACGGGTGGGTCAAGTCATCAGCCAATCAAATGTGCCTTTAAGGGGAAGGGGAGGCTGTCCCAACTAGTCGATGTAATCGATGATGTAAATAATGAAGGGTTGAAAAAATATATGCGTGGAAAGTTGAGAATGTCAGAGGCTCGGTATGCATGCGGGGAAAGTGGCAAAAAGCCAAAAAAGCGCACCAGAGTGGCCAAAACATTGACTTATTTTAACGAAACAAAGGAGGGTAAACTGTTGTGTCCTGTCTCTTCAATGTCAAGCTTGCATACTAGGCTGCACGTGGGCCGTGAATGAACACCTAAAGCGCCGTCAGCCAGTTGTAATTTTGGAAAATAACAGGAGACATTAAGGTGGCAGATCGTAAGTCCATCTAACTAACTAACAAAATGTTTAATTGACGTTGCTTAGCCTGTCGCGATATGCAATGCGTCAAATTGTCGTACGGTAAATAAAAATGAGGGCGGTAATTTTCACAGCTGCGTTTTATCGCCGCGTGCGTGCGTGCATACAGTTGCGCGTGCATGTTGATGGCATATGAGACTCCAGTTCCTTTTACAGATGTTATTTGGTCTTCAACACGCTGTAGAATTAATGTTCAGACGTACAAAATAAAGAAACACATCTATATTAAACACTGTAAACGTTAGCATTGCTACATTGAGGCTAATGTGGAAAAAAGACAACCTACTTTAGCCCGCTATAAAACATTGGCCGTCTTCTCCAAAACGCAAACTTGTGGTTAAAAGGTGACACTTCAAACATGACAATTCGCTGGTTAACAGCATTTGCAAATTTAAAAAATGAAAAGAAAAAAAAATCTATTAATTAAAGTACAAGCAATGACAGAAATTGCTTTTTTTGCAGACTGTAAAGCTTACGGTTAGCGGTTTAGCTCGTCATATAAATAACAATTTCTGGAGTTAATCCCACATACTTCAGAATTCAGATTCTACACCAAGAATAGCTTTAAAATGACACCATTTATGAAAAATCTAAGTGGCAATTAATAATTACTCTAATTATTGTAATACTATCATATATAGTAGTATACTATAATACTAATGCTAAATATTTTTAAGAATTGTTTTGAATCTGTTAACATTCCATTCTTTTGCACTAGTTAATGCTATCAGCATTTGACCTTATTATTTATCGATTATTTATGTGTTTATTTGAACTTTGATAAAGAATTTAAGTGCTCCAAAAATGTTTTTGTGAATTAATAAGGGTCAACAAAAATTTCATTGCTAAATTAGTTTAAAAAAAAAAAAAAAATTAAACATGTATTTACAGGTCCTTCTAAAAAAATAGCATATTGTGATGAAGTTCGTTATTATATGTAATGTATTGATAAACATTAGATTTTCATATATTTTAGATTCATTACACACAAACTGAAGCAGTTCAAGCCTTTTATTGTTTTAATATTGATGATTTTGGCAAAAAAGTAATTAAAAAAAAAAAACATTTAAATTCGTATCTTAAAAAAGTAGTATATTTCATCTGACGAATACAAAAAAGTGTTACGGAGGCCCAGGATGCTTCGATAGCGGCCTTAAGCTCATCCACAGTAGTGGGTCAGGTGTCTCTCAACTTCCTCTTCACAATATCCCACAGATACTCTATGGGGTTCAGGTAAGGAGAGTTGGCACGCCAATTGAGCACAGTAACGCCATGGTCAGTAAACCATTTACCTGTGGTTTTGGCACTGTGAGCAGGTGCCAGGTCGTGCTGAAAAATGAAATCTTCATCTCCATAAAGCTTTTCAGCAGATGGAAGCCCGAAGTGCTCCAAAATCTCCTGATAGCGAGCTGCATTGACCCTGCCCTTGATAAAACACAGTAGACCAACACAAGCAGCTGACATGGCACCCCAGACCATCACTGACTGTGGGTACTTGACACTGGACTTCAGGCATTTTGGCATTTCCTTCTCCCCAGTCTTCCTCCAAACTCTGGCACCTTGATTTCCGAATGATATGCAAAATTTGCTTTCATCTGAAAAAAGTACTTTGGACCACTGAGCAACAGTCCAGTGCTGCCTCTCTGTAGCCCAGGTCTCTACCGCTGTTTCAGGTTCAAAATGCCTTAACCTGGGGAATGCGGCACCTGTAACCCCTTTCCAGCACACGCCTGTGCACGGTGGCTCTGGATGTTTCTACTCCAGACTCAGTCCACTGTTTCTGCAGGTCCCCCAAGGTCTGGAATCGGCCCTTCTCCACAATCTTTTTTAGGGTGCGGTCGCCTCATCTGGTTGTGCAGCGTTTCCTGCCACACTTTTTCCTTCCCACAGACTTCCCACTGAGGTGCCTTGATACAGCACTCTGGGAACAGCCTATTCGCTCAGAAATTTCTTTCTGCGTCTTAGCCTCTTGCTTGTTGGGTGTCAATGATGGTCTTCTGGATAGCAGTCAGGTTGGCAGTCTTGTCTATGATTGTGGTTTTGAGTAATGAACCAGGCTGGGAGTTTTTAAAAGCCTCAGGAATCTTTTGCAGGAGTTTTGAGTTAATTCGTTGATTCAGATGATTAGGTTAGTAGCTTCTTGAGAGTACCTTTTCATGATATGTTAATTTTTTTAGCTAGGGATTTTTGTTTTTTCTGGACTTTTTTTTTGCCAAAATCATCAATATTAAAACAATAAAAGATTTGAACTACTTCAGTTGTGTGTAATGAATCTAAAACAGAGGTGGCCAACCAGGGCCGGCCCAGCAAAATAATGCAAAGGGGCCCATATTTTTGGCCCACCATTTCGTCACAGTGTACTGTGAAACCCATACATGCAATCCAACCCATACGTCCATATTTTGTATATTAATCCAATTTTGTTGCACTGCATACTTCAAACTTCTCACCCCAAATGATTGTCAGTACTTACAGTAGATAGCGCCAAACCTTTTTCTAAAAGAGGACAGAAGTTAAAGAAGAACTTTTTTTTTTAAAGCTTGTAATCAAGTCTCAAAACTCACAAAAGTCAAATAAAGCAAACTGTAGTAAACAAAATGGAACACAAATTAAACAATTGCCAGATTGGGGGCCCCCTGGTGGTCAGGGGCCCTATGCAGCTGCATAGTCTGCGTGTAGGCTGGGCCCTGTGTCCAACCCTAGTCCTCGAGAGCCGCAATCCAGCTTGTTTTCCATGTCTCCCTCCTTTAACACACCTGAATCAAATTGTCAGCTCATCAGCAAGCTCTGCAGTTGCATGATAACAATCCTGATAATTTGATTCAGGTGTGTTGGAGGAGGGAGACATGGAAAACAAGTTGGATTGCGGCTCTCGAGGACCAGGGTTGGACACCCCTGATCTAAAATATATAAAAGTCTTATGTTTATCAGTACATTACAGAAAATAATAAACTTCTGTTCTATTCTAGACTGTATCACTAGAATAAGGCCGAAGAAGTACACGAGACGAGCGTCTTCTCTTAACATCCACACTTCTCCATTTTTATTCAACTCAACTCAACTCTTTTTCCCTTGCAACCCAAGTACAGTCACATACTGGCGCCCACTGGCGGCATGGTGGCATTGCAAATCAATAGTGTAATAATTCCAATACACAACAACTTCATCTCAATATGCTAATTTTTTTTAGAAGGACCACCATATTACAGGCATGAAAATCTCTCACCTTTCGGCGAAATTCGCCGTTTTGAAGTCAAAAAGGATGACCTACGTGAATCGTGTAGATCCGAGGAGAAAATTTTTTAAGGGGGGTGGGGGGGGGTCGTTTGTAGGCATGTGCCAGTTACCTTCACGGATTACCATGCTATGAAAACGTCGCGGTTACAAAACCACTACAATTTTCCGTCATACAGTAGTACGTATTCGTTATTTTTCATGTGTCGAAAATGCAGCCAGAATTAGCTTGGCGCGGCAGCGCTTACCCCTTCCCCTGTTTGATGCTGCGTGTGTCAGTGACGCTATTCCAGCAAACCCAAAAACAAGCACTCCAAACGCAAGGCGTAAATTCTTCAATTTATTGATCTCTCAAATCGTGGTAACTGAAATATACCAAATGAATACATTTAAAACGTTGTACACTCGTATTTTTCCACATGTGAGTAGCTTCAACAGTTTAGCTTCATGAAAAAGTTCGTCAGAAACAAAACACACATTTTCCTTTCAAATTCAATACACAAAGTTACTAAAAACTTACAAAGACGAATGATAGGCAAGGCTTAGCTAGGACAGCAACTTCATTGAGGTTAATCACAGCCGCTGAGAGAGAAACAAGTTTGTATGCGGGGAGGAAAAAAAAAAAAAAAAAGCGTCAAAGATCGCTAATTGCGACAGATGATCTTGTACTAAGCACAAATTCACATTCGCTGGAGGAGGTAAAGTATCACTCCCAATTGTTTTTAGATGAATGCATTTGCCAGCATATTGAATTTAGTGAGTAATGGTTTTCGTTTTCATATTTTGTGGTATGACAAAGTTACTGCCGTTCGTTGCAGCTTGCGTTGAACACTGCCGGAGCGTCCGGTGAAAAAATAGCTCCCGTTAAGGTAGCGTCAAGCTTGTGTATTTAACGGTAATATAAAAGCAGTGTTGTCAATAACGCGGTATCGTAATGCGTAACTAATCTGATTACTTTCTTTCAGTAAAGAACAATCTAACGCGTTCATTTTTCTAAATCAGTAATCTGAGTAAAATTACTTTCCTTGATGCCTGTGCGTTACTATTTTGTTATTGCCCCATAATATGTGTAGAATGAAGAATACTGTAGTCATGGGAGTGACATCACATGTCACATTTTTTAATCGGGGATGGAACAAAAAGGGTCACGTGTATTACCATGATGCGTGAGCGCTGGGAGTTTGCGGCCAAAACAACATAGCCTTGCTACCACGCCAGGATACAATGAAATAGGCAGGAGATATACTACAAACGGCTGCATTTGCACACTGGAAACACAGCCATTACTTCACATTTTTGTCCAGTAAAGATAACAAAAATATCTCCGTGCGCTGCAAACTTTGCGCTGGCTCAAAAAGACTGTCCACCGCTATAAGCATCCAATTCAAGCACCACAACAGGTAACACGACAGCCAGGACTTTTTGATACTGCTCGTGCTCAATCCTCGGTTCAAGCTCAGTTGTTGTTGAGGGTTTTGAAAGCTTAGGTTTAAAGAAATTCTAAATATCCATCTTGCCTCCTCAGCTGTAGTTTTGGCTAAGCAATGCAAACGGCTGTCTCTAAGGTTCTATAGTCACATGATCTGTTCGAAAAATAATTTGGACCCATTATGAAATACTTTGAATGATTCCTGTTCATTTTATTCATTTGTGTTGTTTGTTTTATTGCTCTAAAACTTTTATAGACAACATTTTAAGGGCCATATTCAATGGTCTTTATTTTAAAGGGGAAGTTCAGAATTTTTTACATTAGGCTTAATCTTTGAGTTAGCCGGGGTTTAATTAGTCGTTGGAAATGATTTGAACAAATTCTGTGCAGTTTGACAGTTATTTGTTAGTTTCAGGGCTCCGGAGTGGCTAAGCTAGCGCGAGTCAATGGTGGTTGAAATCAATTCCTTCAACTAATTAAACCCCCGTTAACTCGAATATTAAGCCTTATGTGAAAAATTAAAATGGTCAAATTCGCCACATGTAGGACGTTTTGCCGACGGCGGACATTTTGGCAGAACGCCGGAACATATTTCCTCCACACCTTTCTCACCTTTTTAACCCCTGACCCATTTTCATGCCTGATATTAGATTATTCGACTAATCGTAGAAAAAGTCTGCTGACTAATCGGGAGAAAATTAGTCATTTGGGACAGCCCTAAAATGGACCGGCACATTCAGCAAGTGAAAAGGGGTAGATGTTTGAACATCATGAAAATAATTCATTTAATAATGGTAGGGTCAATTCTATCCTTACAACATATGGGAAGACAATCCAAATGACCTATATAACTGAACTCATTATATCATGCATGTATGGTTGATTAAAAGTTGGTGCGTACAATTTGAGCATCCTGAAAAGTCGCTAGTGTTATATCTCTACCGTCCCAATGCAAAAAGTTATGAAAGTCACAGTTGATTTTGGGTGTCTTACTGGTACCACAACATTCTCAGACCAGCCCCACCAGTGTTATCATTAAGGTATTTGAATAAACTTAAGAACACGGACAGGCTAAATACTAGTAGTGTCCTGGTAACGTTGCCTCCTAGTGGCAAATCAGTCCACTTGGCGGTGCTATTATGCTGCAAGTGATTCGACTGGTCTTTTAGTGATGCTGTTGCACTTTTGCCTGATCTGCACTTTTGAGCATGTGCTTTGATTTTGTTCAGTAGCTGAAAACGTTCATACAGTATTCAGTTTTAAGAATCCAGACAGGATGAACCGGGAGTCACAATTGAACAGTTGAGTTGATGAAGCTTCACATCTGCTAAATTAAAGCCTTCTGTGCCTCCAGCTGAGAAAAGACCACTTCTGGAGGTCAAGCAGAGGGCTCCATCTCAGCGCATTAACCAACATCACAAGCTATATTCATCGAGTGCAGCCGGCGGACTCGCGGGTCATCAAAGAGAGGTTTAACGCGTGGCTTTCAGTGGAGGATTAGGAAAGAATCGACAATGGGCCATTTAGGGACGCCGCCGCGCATTTTTCTGCGGGCAAGCCAGTCCGCTTTGAAGACTTACCGTAGAATGGATAACACACTTTAACAAAGCAGACCACGCTGAGCAAGGTGAGAGTGCTCAAACTGCAGATGCCAAACAGCATGCCGCAGAAGGCGTAGATGGAGCACGCAGTCTTCCCGTATAGCCACCTGCGTGGGAGGTGCGAAGGTGTGGGAAAAGGAAGGGAGTGAAAGGAGATTTTGTTGGACAGATATAAACAAACAGAAGGATCAATGACGGAGGACGTGGGCGAGTGTAAAAACAGAAGCGCATCAGTTTGGCACCAGAAAAAGCTTGTTAAAATCCTAATTACTAAAGTCAACGCCTGAAGTATTGTGCAGCGTTACAGGTTTTGCCAAAAATGAATGATGAACGAGGTGTTGTGCTTTTGTTGAGAGAGATAGCTTAGTTAGGCCAAAGTACCTGTGATAGAAGCTGGACGTTATGGCCATTGGGTAGAGAGACAGAGTCAGGCCCAGGTCACTGATGGCTAAGTTGATAATGAAGTACTCGGCCGGCTTCAGGAGGTGTTTTTTCTTGTAGGAAACATACAGTAGGGTGCTGTTTCCTAAGAGTGAACATATTCCTGCACAGGAAAGGCGGGGGAAAAAAAAACTCAAAATAAGAGCCCACTACAGAAGTACTTTAAAGCGCCTATGACAGAAAAAAGCATGATTATTTCATATTTCACACAGTATTGTATGCTCCTGAATGAAATGGACTGCTTGGATGTGTGTGGAAGTGATCGATTTATTTATTCAATTTTTTAATCCCACGCCATGAAAATGAGTGACTTCCTGGATTGAGGAAGAATGCAAACGTGATGTCACCCGGTTCACCATCTCACAATACAGCCATTGCTTTATAGCATGCAGGTGGACTGCGGATTCAGCTGATTTTATGGATTAATTCGTTTTTTTTTTTCCCACATCACACCAGCCCAATGTGCTGCAGGCTTCTGTTGCTGCACCAGGGAGAGGTGTGTGTGTCATGTCTAGGAAGTCATGTTAGTGTTTTGTTTGTTGGTGCAGAATTTCCTGCTTTTATTTTGGTAATATCATAATATAATATAATATATATGGTAATATCTGCCTGTTTCCAGCTTTACTTCCTGCTCTACCCAATCAGGCTGATCGTATCCACCTGTGAGCCATTGTATATATAGTCTGCATCTAACCTTGCCCTGTGTCGGCTCGTCTTGTATCCTGCCATGTTCCATGTTACCAGCTCATGTAAGCTCATGTAAGCCTTTTTCTCGAGTAAGATTTATGTTGGGTTCAAATGCCCTTTTTGTTACTTTGTTGACTTTGCTAAGATTTTTGGTGTCCAGCAAGTGCTGTGATTTTTCGTTGTCCTTTTGAACTCCGATGAACTGAAAATAAACCTTTTTTGTTTAAACGGAACTGTCGTGCATTTGGGTCCTTAGTGAATCCTTGTCAGAACAAGCCGACCAGTATGGACCCAGCCGATTCTGAACAGCTCAAGTCCGCGTTGCGGCACCAAGGCGGTCGTTTACAACAACATGAAGAACAACTGTGTGCTGTCAACCAGGGGATCAGGGAGCTTCACAGCCAACAGAATGATTTCCAGGCTTCAATCACCCGGCAATTAAGCCTTTTTTCAGACCAACTCCAACGGTTGTTGACCACAGGTAGTGGTCCAACTCCCAGTTCATCATCTGCTGCTGCCACCCCTTCATCACCAGTAGTCCCTGAAATCCCCATTTCAATCTGTCTGGCTGCTCCGGAAAAGTTCTCCGGGGCTTCCGGTGACTGCAGACCTTTCCTAGTGCAATGTGAACTACATTTCAATCACCAACCTGTCATGTACCAAACTGAACAATCCAAAGTGGCCTTCGTGATTTCTCACATGACTGGCAGAGCCGCGGCCTGGGCCACTGCCGAGTGGGCACGTAAGTCCGATATTTGCCACTCGTTTCTGCTCTTCAGTCAGACCCTGAAGAAAAATTTTGATCATACCACCGGGAGGCGGCCCGTGCGTTGGTTGGACTGAAACAAGGCCAACGCAGGGTTTCTGACTACGCCATTGAGTTCCGGACTCTAGCTGCTGATAGCGGGTGGAACGACATGGCCCTACTAGACGCCTTTTTGCATGGGCTTTCTGATGCCATCAAGGATCACCTTGCTCCTCTAGACCTTCCCTCTGACTTGGATTCTGTAGTTGCCATGGCCTCCCGGATTGACAGCAGAATTCATGACAGAATCAGAGACAAACACCAGAAAACACCGTTGCCGTTTCCTCCATGGGGGCGCTCCCACGATCAGCTGACACGAATCCCACAAGCAGTTTCCCTCCCTTCTGGTAGACCCACGCCCTCAAGCGGCCCATGTGAACCCATGCAACTGGGAGGGGCAAAGCTGTCTCCGGAGGAACGTCATCGCCGCTTAGTGGAGAGGCGCTGTTTCTACTGCGGTGAAGCGGGACACTTCCTAGCAACCTGCTCAGCAAAAGCAGATCCAACAAGCAGGAGAAAAGCTTCGGTGAGCCCTTCACATGTTTCTATCCACCCCTCACGCACCGTGACGCAGGCAACATTGCACTTCCAGGGCCGTAACAAATCCGTTGGTGTCATGATTGATTCAGGGGCTGATGAAAGCCTAATGGATTGGGCTTTAGCCAAAAAATGGGGCCTACAAAGCGAGGCCTTAAATCAACCACTTGACGCCCGAGCGCTCGATGGCAAGCACTTGTTCAGTGTGACTCATGTTTCCGAACCCGTAACCTTGAAAATGACAGACGGGCATTCTGAGGAAATCCGGTTCCATCTTTTCCATTCTGCGCAATACCCTCTCATCCTGGGTTTTCCCTGGCTTGTTAAACATAACCCTCACATTGACTGGAAGCTGGGTGCGGTACTAGAGTGGGGGGAACTGTGCAGGAAAGACTGCTTCAAGAATGTTAAAGAATCAACTGACACCATTGCTGATCAAGACCTTTACCCTGATCTGTCCAAAGTTCCTGACTGCTATCTTGATTTAAAAGAAGTGTTTAGCAAGGCCAAGGCCACTTCTCTTCCTCCCCACAGACCCTGTGACTGTGCCATTGAGCTCCAGCCGGGTGCAGTCATCCCAAAGGGGCGTATCTACACCATCTCTGGACCTGAGAGAGAGGCCATGAACGAATACATCACGTCTTCTCTAAGGGCAGGACTCATCCGGCCCTCATCTTCGCCAGCGGGGGCAGGCTTCTTCTTTGTACAGAAGAAAGATGGAACACTACGTCCATGCATTGACTACAGTCAATTAAACAACATCACAATAAAGAACCGGTACCCCCTTCCGCTCATGAATGAAGCATTCGATCTTTTGCAGGGTGCCAAGATTTTCACAAAGTTGGACTTGCGCAATGCCTACCACCTGGTGAGAATTCGTGAGGGGGATGAATGGAAAACGGGCTTCAACACACCTACAGGACACTACGAATACCTCGTTATGCCTTTTGGGCTGACGAATGCTCCAGCGGTATTTCAGGGACTCGTCAACGATGTCTTGAGAGATTTTCTGAACATCTTCGTTTTTGTGTACCTAGATGACATTCTGATTTTTTCCCCAGACGAGGAGACCCACATTCAACACGTTCGATTGGTATTGCAGAGACTTTTACAAAATAAGCTGTATGTTAAGGCCGAGAAATGCGAATTCCACGTCACCACAATCTCCTTTCTCGGTTTCATCATTGAACAAGAGCAGACAAAGATGGACCCTGCTAAGATCAGTGCGGTGGTTAATTGGCCAACACCTACTAGCAAAAAGCAGGTCCAACAATTCTTGGGATTTGCAAATTTTTACAGGCGCTTCATCAGGAATTTCAGCTCTGTGGCTGCACCGCTCCATGCCCTGACCTCAGCCAAAGTACGCTTCGAGTGGAACCTGCAAGCTGACAGGGCGTTCCAACGGCTGAAGGGGTTGTTCACGTCTGCGCCTATCCTCACTGTTCCAGACCCACGGCGCCAGTTCATTGTCGAAGTAGATGCATCCAACGAGGGCTTAGGGGCCGTCTTGTCTCAACGCTCTGCCGGCACAGACAAGCTTCATCCTTGTGCCTTTTTGTCACGTAAATTCTCGTCGGCGGAACGGAACTACGATGTGGGTGATTGCGAGCTCCTTGCCGTTAAGGCCGCTCTAGAAGAGTGGAGGCACTGGTTAGAGGGCGCTGAACACCCATTTATTGTGTGGACTGACCACAAAAACTTGGAATACGTCAGAAAAGCTAAGAGGCTAAGTGCACGTCAGGCCAGGTGGACCTTGTTTTTTAACAGATTTAACTTCATACTGTCCTATCGACCCGGTTCAAAGAATGGTAAACCTGATGCCTTGTCTAGACTGTTTCCACTCACAGACAATCCCAAGGAGCCTGAGCACATCCTGCCGCTGAATCGTGTGGTTGGGGCCGTTACCTGGCAGATTGAATCCGTAGTCAAGCAGGCCAACGGTGGACGTCCTACCCCCAGCGACTGCCCTTCGGATCGTCTGTTTGTGCCTGAGAGTGTGAGGTCCAAGGTCATTCACTGGGCTCACACGTCTCTACTTACGTGTCATCCAGGGGTGAAGCGCACGGTGTACGTTATCAAACAGAGGTTCTGGTGGCCATCCATGGAAAAAGAGGTGGGAGAATATGTGGCAGCCTGCACAATTTGTTGTAGAAATAAGTCTTCCACCAGAGCACCAAGGGGACTGCTGCATCCGCTTCCTATCCCCACCAGACCCTGGTCAGACATCTCCCTGGACTTCGTTACAGGACTTCCATCTTCCCAAGGTAACACTGCCGTTCTGACGGTGGTGGATCGTTTTTCTAAAATGGTACACTTCATTGCTTTGTCCAAGTTACCAACGGCCAAACAGACGGCCGAGATCATGATGAATCATGTTTTTCGTATCCATGGGTTCCCAAAGGACATAGTGTCAGACCGTGGTCCACAATTCATTTCTCGTTTCTGGAAGGAATTCTGCTCTCTCATTGGTGCTTCTGCGAGCCTTTCTTCTGGATATCACCCACAGTCCAACGGGCAGACGGAACGGCTCAATCAAGAGTTGGAGACAAGCCTGCGCTGTCTCGTATCCCAGAACCCTGCCTCATGGAGTACTCACCTTACCTGGGTGGAGTTTGCACACAACACTCTTCCTACCACAGTGACAGGACTGTCCCCTTTCCAGTGTGTCTACGGCTACCAGCCTCCTCTGTTTCCTGAGGGGGAAAGAGCGGTGGTGGTTCCTTCAGCTCATGCCCTTGTTCGACGCTGCCATAGAATCTGGGCTGCAACACGGAAGGTTCTCACCCGCAGTGCTGCACGAATGAAAAGGGTGGCGGATCGTCGTCGTTGCCCCGCTCCAGGCTACAAGACAGGGCAGAGGGTTTGGTTGTGTGCCAAGGACCTACCCCTTAGGGTGGCTTCCCGGAAGTTGGCGCCAAGATTTGTGGGCCCTTACCCGATAGCCAAAGTCATTAACCCTGTCTCTGTGCGTCTCCGTCTTCCCAGGTCTCTCCGGGTTCACCCCACCTTCCACGTCTCCCGGATTAAACCGGTCAAGGAGAGTTCCCTCGTCCCACCTGTCAAACCACCGCCACCACCTCGAATGCTGGACGGGGGTCTGGTCTATACCGTCCGACGGCTTCTGGATGTGAGGAAACGTGGTCGTGGTCGTCAGTATCTGGTGGACTGGGAGGGGTATGGACCGGAGGAGAGATCTTGGATTCCTGCGAGTTTCATCGAGGATAAGGACCTTATCAAGGACTTTGAGGCACAGCGGACTCGTGGGTCGTCTGGAGTCGCCCCTAGAGGGGGGGGTACTGTCATGTCTAGGAAGTCATGTTAGTGTTTTGTTTGTTGGTGCAGAATTTCCTGCTTTTATTTTGGTAATATCATTCTGCCTGTTTCCAGCTTTACTTCCTGCTCTACCCAATCAGGCTGATCGTATCCACCTGTGAGCCATTGTATATATAGTCTGCATCTAACCTTGCCCTGTGTCGGCTCGTCTTGTATCCTGCCATGTTCCATGTTACCAGCTCATGTAAGCTCATGTAACCCTTTTTCTCGAGTAAGATTTATGTTGGGTTCAAATGCCCTTTTTGTTACTTTGTTGACTTTGCTAAGATTTTTGGTGTCCAGCAAGTGCTGTGATTTTTCGTTGTCCTTTTGAACTCCGATGAACTGAAAATAAACCTTTTTTGTTTAAACGGAACTGTCGTGCATTTGGGTCCTTAGTGAATCCTTGTCAGTGTGAGCCTTTTTGGGTTTCAAAAAGTTCCTGTTCACCGCGGAAAATGGCCAAAACAACTCCGAAAACTGTGGGACCGTTGGACCGATGAGAAAGTGAGTAAACTATACGTGTTTTGTATTATGTCAAATAATGGGATCATGGCACACATTTTAATAAGGAGCTAGCTTGCATTTTGTGGGTGCCAATGCTCCTTGTCCACCAGGAAGGCCACTCGGCCGACGCCCGGCGGCTTGTAACACACCATGCCCGCTTCCTTCCACACCACGTCCTCGGTCCTCTTCATGGGGCCACCAATAGACCTTGGCCACGAGCAGCCCCCTATTCCGATGTCGTCCGGTTTGTCCAACAACAATTGGCTATTTTCGGCGTTCATTCCCGGCGATGAGCACTGCCAGCCCGCCGTGGCCGCAGCAGAATGACGAGCCGTAACTTGCTCCCCCGCGGGGGGCTGGCCGATCCAGACCGCTTGGTCCTCTTTGCATGCCCGCCGAGAATGCGCCTTCCACGGTTTAGCCACGAGCAGCCCCCCACTCCGACGTCGGCCGGTTTGTCCACCGAGAATGGGATATTTTCGGCGTTCATTCCCTATGAGCACTGCCAGCCCGCCGCCTCTGAAGCCGTGGCAGGGAAATGACAAAAGCCGAACTAACTCCGGCGGCATAAAATACTTTACGGGAGAGGAAGAAGTCGGCAGTTTTGACCATTATGCATTAATTTTGCCCTGTCGTACTGAATAAATGCATTTTTAATATTTCATATTCCATTTAGCACAAGACTGTTATTTCACATGAACATACCATTTATTTAGCAATTGGGGGAAAATACTTAAAATAAAAATAACATCCTATAGAAATATTGGAAAAGAAAAATTGAAACAATGATGACATTTTGCTGCTCTCTGTCGTATTTCTGAATCTTCTTCAGCAATGGGCTGAATTCTAAATCAAATGAAATCATGATCCTGCCGACGTCATCCTCCAGCTGGGGACGCGAGAGCGCTATAATCACAGGCGGGGCTAAGCGACAAATAAAAAGACTCATTTCTCGTCATCTGCGCTTTGCCAAATTGTTGTATATAGTCGAATCGTCTCAAAATATGATTCTAATTCACATTATAATGCTATCTAAGATTTTTTTAATGCTGTCACAGACACTTTAACTCACTCGTTGCTATTGTTAGGCATTAAACTGGTTTGGCTGATAATGATCATTCATTGTCAGCTCCTACTATTCCAATGGCTTTAACATTTATAACCGTGAATGACAGCTAAACGGTTAAAAAATATATTCTGACTACTGTACTATGAACTACTGAAATATCCTTGATTTCATGGCCTCTCTTTATCTACAATTGTGTCCCAAAGCTTTTGTTCAAAAGTGAAGAATGCTTCAGAACTACATATTTTACTGTACCACAAGCATTTATGATTTTTCCTCACTGTCGCTCCAGATACCCCATAATAACACTACCGTAATATTCGGACTATTAGGCACACCTAAATATAAGCCGCCACCCACCAAATTTGACACGAAAACGGCATTTGTTCATAGATAAGCCGCAGCTGTCCTTACTGTATTATGGGATATTTACACCAAAAGATATTAACCAGTAACACTTTATTTGACAGCGGCATTATAAGATTGTCATAAGATCAAATGTACCACTATGAAGCTTTGAACCAATTGGCTGCATTGCTCCAAGAATCTTCATTCGGCCATCACGGCTCTCTGGGGAAGACAGTCAACCTCTGCTGCCACCTGCTGTCAACACTGTTGTCGTCTAACGTTCCTCCAAGCATGCATCGCAGCACTACAGATGTAAATATTAGAATTTCAGGGGTTCAAAAATTCATGTTCTGTGCTAATTATTTCTTCGGTTACTGTTCCAATTGTTTCGTTAATTACTAGTTACGGTATTTGGTAACACTGTATTTGACAGTGGTGCCATAAGATTCTCATAAGAACACCATCATTATGATATGACATTGCCATGAGCAATCAGGAAAGCATATGACAGATGTCATTTTTTGTCATCTGGCAAATTATCTCACTTTTGAATGGATGTAAACGATCCGAGCTGGACATAAATTGAGTTAGTGACATAATTTGCCTGGATGACACTTAATGTCATCTGTTATAAGCATTCATTAATGCCCACGATAGTGTTATATCATAATTATGACGCCATTGCCAAATAAATTGTTACCTATTAACCCAAAGAAATCAACAAATAAGCCACACTGGACTATAAACTGCAGGATTCAAAACAAGGGGAAAAAGTAGCGTCTTATAGTCCGAAAATTGCAGTATTTGAAAAGATAAATATTCTAGTGGTGTCTGTGTCAAACATGGACATTTTTTTTTCTCGATCATTTTACACAAAACAAGCTGAATATTTATCCTTGCTTATCCTTAAATGATAGCATGTGTAGACGCACGGCATATAACCCATATTTTTACATGCAGTACATGAAACACTAGTGTCACCAATGCCTACATAGGTGTAGTGGAACTTGAGTTGAGCAGCTTTGTATTTTCTTCCAAGCAGCAAAGCTATTTACTGAGCTATTACAGTGAAAATGAAAAGTAAATAGTTTTTTCTTTTTGTCCTGCCACATATTGAAGTGGACTTGACTCACCAAAGAGCGAATACACCACAGCCACAGTGATGTCCAGAGGAATAGGGATGTTCGACTGGAACGTTGCATCTTGATTGAACGACGCCATCTGAACATAACAAAAGGCATTGTTTTATATACCATTGGTCTTTTAGGATCAATTAATATACAGTATAGTATACTGTAATATGGAATGTATATACAGTATAGTAGTACATTAGGGACGTCACAATATTCATGAAATTAAGATAATAGGATCTTACAGTGGTCTCGTCTGGAGATACAATAGTGGCCCAGTCTTGCTTAAATGGCAGTTTTTGATCAGCTACAGTATATGGCGGAAAACACAGACAAGCCTAAAAAAGCAGTTTCTGCTCTTGCACTTCTCTTTAAAATAAACTGCTGTATTTTAAGCCAAAAGAACTGTTGTGTTTGATAGAGCAATATGTCTATATGCTGCCTTAGCAGTTTCATGGCGCATTAAGCCCCCGACCTATTTTTAATTTGTCCGTTTTACCCTGGAGACCCCCGTTTACAGTAACCTTGGAACCGCTTTTGTTTCAACCCAGCCATAAAAAGAAGTTATGTAATTCTATTTATTATTCGATATGTCTATCATCTTTAGCTTAGAATCATTAATTGAAGTCTAATATTTAGTTTAAAAAATTTAATTAATGATTTAATACAATTATTCACTCGCATATTTTAAACTTTTAAACAAATTACATCACAATGAGAACAATAGTGTCTGTAAACAGGTCACGGATATCTACCTCATAACTATCGCTTAATTGTATTTATTTTTGTTACTGTTGCATTGTCCTCGATATTTCAGATGATAATCGATCCAAACAAAGGGGGAAAAAAATGTTTAAAAGGGTAAATATTTGAAAAAGAATCTCGACCATACCTGAAGTCTGCAATTTCTGCATTGCAACCCTTGTTGCACAACCCCTAGCAAAAGTATGGAATCAGCAGTCTCGGACGATCACTCACTTGGACATTTTATCATGTAGAACAAACTCAGATAAAAAGCTTGAAAAAATAATAAATTAGTTCAAAAGTGCAACTCTTTAGCATCCAGAAACACTAAACGAAATGAATAAAAAGCATTGTGGTGGTCAGTAAATGTTACTTTTATAGAGCAAGTTCAGATGGAATCACTCAATTCTGAGGGAAAAAAATATGGAATCATGAGAAACAAACAAAGAAATAACAATCAAAACACATCTCTAGTATTTAGTAGCACCATCTCTGGCTTTTATGACAGCTTGCAGTCTAAGAGGCATGGACTTGGTGAGTATTCTTCATCAATTTGGTGCCAACTCTCTTTGATTGCAGTTGCCAGATCATTCTTGAAGGTTGGAGCCTTGCTGTGGACCATTTTTTTCCCAATTTCCACCACAGGTTTTCAATAGGGTTGAGATCTGGGCTATTTGCAGGCCATGATATTGATTGGATGAGTCTTTCTCCGAGGAATACAGTTTTAGCTCTGTGGCATGATGCATTGTCATTTTGGAAAATGACAAACATATTTTCAATTGAAGGGATAAGAAAGCTGCCAAGAATTTCAATGTAAACTTCTAAATTGTATCTGCACTGGGGAGCAGCCCTATATCATCAAGGACTGAGGGAATTTTGATATTTTCTTCAGACAGTCATCTTTTTAAATCTCACTGGAACAGCAGCAAACCAAAATTCCAGCATCATCACCTTGTCAAGGGTCAAGTATCTGCATTGGACAAGGTGATGATGGGTTTGAGGGTTTAATTTTTTTTTTTTTTTTTATGCCCTCCTGTTCACATTTTTTCTTCCCCCAGGAAATTGAGATTTTAAGCCTTCCAATGTCCAAATGCACATGGGACAATTTTGAAATTTCGCCAAATTGGGGGTCTCAGATCGGAACTGTGTTTGGTGTTTTCCGCCAAATACGTATGCAATGACAGTTTTTCATGGCAATCTATGATGCTAAAATGTTTTCTTCTACAACAGCCTGCGGAACAACTCGAACAATGCTAAAGCCTTCTGAGAAGGAATTGTGCCGCAAGACAAGAGGTTGTGTACTGTACTGTACATCAATAGTGACAATATCTAACCGTGAAACTCAAGTGTTTTTGCTGCCCCGGGTTACGACATACCCGACTTACGTGATTTTGACTTTACGACGCAGGAGTCTCGTTCGGCGTTTTGTCTCCAGTCGTTTTTGGCTTTTTTTTACGCGTAACAGTGTATTGTCCGCCACCTCTCAGCATTGATGGTAAGTACAGTATATTATTTGTCATTTAATTTTGATGTTTATCAAATCTAAATGGTTGATGTCAAATTGCTATGCATATGCGGTATTTCATTATTCACTTACACTCGGACTTATTTGACATCACGCCAGCGCTTTCTGTTGGTTTCCAGGGTTGCTTTCACGTTGGGATGTGTTCGGGGGTGAACATTACAAGAAGGCAGAGAAAGGGTAAACGGCGCAGGCTCGGAAATGCCCCCCCCCGTTTGTCATGATTGTATTTTCTAAATGTGTGTTCATAGTTTGACTGAGACAAATAAATAGATGCCAGTTGTAAGAAGAACTATGATGTGAACTATGGTAAGGGAGGGAAGAAATATTTAATATTTTATTAATATGACATAGAATACATGTTTTTGTAATAGTTATTTTGCAATTAAGAGTACTTAAAGAATTAATTTTGAATTGCGCGGAAATTTGGGTTTCACCGCCATCGTAGGATTGGAACTCGTTCGTAAACCGGGGACTACCTGTATATACACTTTATACGTGTGAGCATATTACTGTACTTTATATATATATATATATGTATGTATATATATATATATATATATATATATAAATATCTCATTATTTGCAATGTTATACATAGTACAACCCCATAATGAATTTCAAATGAATATATAGCATTCATATTTTATATGCACTGCCATATGAATGAAAATATTGATTGTTTTTCATAGACTTCATAATGATATTGACGGGACACATTGCCCAGGCACTGCGCCACGCCATCCCACACTTCGCTTCAGTCAATCGAAGTCGGTGAGAGTTATTCTCAAACACATAAATTGATCCAACGCCGGATTTAGGTTGAAAAAGAACGAAAGCTGTACCGCATACAAACAGGAAGGATTGTCTCAGGAGTGATTTGTTCGAGGATTCAAGGTAATTATTATATTTTTCGTACCATGCATGCATTTTGAAACGTGAAAAAAATCAATGGGAGAAATTAACCGCAACGGCATTGGCATCATAATTCACAATATTTAAGTCAAATTAATGCTAACTGCCTGTTTTTTTGCTATTTACCAAGAATTGAGACCGTTTTATGTTCATATCTATAAAGAATTCAGGGATTTAAGCATATATTCACAAGAATTCTCAACGTAAAAAAACTCTTTGTGGTGATAAGGCGGCGCCACAGTGGCTTAAAGACTAGCAGCACATTCGACATATTTACGTAAAATAAATGCTAACTGCCCGGTTCTTTGCTTTTGACCAAGAATCGAGAATGTTTTACGTCCATATCTATGAAGGATTCAAGGATTTATGCATTTATTCACAAGAATTTTCAACGTAAAAAGCTCTTTGTCAGTGTTTCCACTCGGTCACCTTTGACGGAGATAAGCCCCCTATCAATCGGCCCCGTGTCCCATTAATATATTATCATGAAGTCTGTCTTTTGTTTCAGTGCAACATAACCAGTTGGTCTAACACAACTCTTCATCTCTGCATGATCTTGTGTGAAGAGGAGCGAAGCCTGCATGCTTAGCCCATCGCTTCAGACTCAGATGAGGCAAGCAAAAGGCTTAATTTCTTTGGTGGCGCCAATGTCAATGTGTCATCAAAATAATGCATTAATTAATTTGGAAAATTAATTCCTATAACCTCATTAACTTAGTCAGCCTTCATATGTGTATTTTTTTTTTTTATATATATTTTTTTAAATCACCTCAACCACCCGCAGCTGTGGTCTTCTCAAGCTCCGGTCATAGGAGCATCAGAGTTCTGCGGAGTTTCTTGGCTCTTCTTAGAACTGTGTTCTTCTGAACTGATACTTTAGATGCTGTTCCTGGGAATCTTGGCCTTGCTGATCTTAATTACCTTCTGTGGTATTTCCCATTGGAATTTGGGTACTTTTATTCCTATGACTGCTAGTAATCCAAAACCATGGTTGTGCCCTTGTCCATGTACAGTAATACATACATACATACATACAGTGGGGCAAATAAGTATTTAGTCAACCACTAATTGTGAAAGTTCTGCCACTTGAAAATATTAGGGAGGCCTGTAATTGTCAACATGGGTAAACCTCAACCATGAGAGACAGAATGTGGGAAAAAAAAGAAAACCAGAAAATCACATTGTTTGATTTTTAAAGAATTTATTTGCAAATCATGGTGGAAAATAAGTATTTGGTCAATACCAAAAGTTCGTCTCAGTACTTTGTTATGTACCCTTTGTTGGCAATAACGGAGGCCAAACGTTTTCTGGAACTCATCACAAGCTTTTCGCACACTGTTGCTGGTATTTTGGCCCATTCCTCCATGCAGATCTCCTCTGGAGCAGTGATGTTTTGGGGCTGTCGTTGGGCAACACGGACTTTCAACTCCCTCCACAGATTTTCTATGGGGTTGAGATCTGGAGACTGGCTAGGCCACTCCAGGACCTTGAAATGCTTCTTACGAAGCCACTCCTTTGTTGCCCTGGCTGTGTGTTTGGGATCATTGTCATACTGAAAGACCCAGCCACGTCTCATCTTCAATGCCCTTGCTGATGGAAGGAGATTATACACTCAAAATCTCTCGATACATGGCCCCATTCATTCTTTTCTTTACACAGATCAGTCGTCCTGGTCCCTTTGCAGAAAAACAGCCCCAAAGCATAATGTTTCCACCCCCATGCTTCACAGTGGGTATGGTGTTCTTCAGATGCAATTCAGTATTCTTTCTCCTCCAAACACGAGAACCTGTGTTTCTACCCAGAAGTTCTATTTTGGTTTCATCTGACCATAAGACATTCTCCCAGTCCTCTTCTGGATCATCCAAATGCTCTCTAGCGAACGTCAGATGGGCCTGGACGTGTACTTTCTTCAGCAGGGGGACACGTCTGGCAGTGCAGGATTTGAATCCCTGGCAGCGCATTGTGTTACTAATAGTAGCCTTTGTTACTGTGGTTCCAGCTCTCTGTAGGTCATTCACTAGGTTCGTGTGGTTCAGGGATTTTTGCTCATCGTTTCTGTTATCATTTTGACACCACGGGGTGAGATCTTGCATTATCAGTGGTTTTGTATGTCTTCCATTTTCGAATAATTGCTCCCACAGTTGATTTCTTTACACCAAGCGTTTTACCTATTGCAGATTCAGTCTTCCCAGCCTGGTGCAGGTCTACAATTTTGTCTCTGGTGTCCTTCGACAGCTCTTTGGTCTTGGCCATAGTGGAGTTTGAAGTGTGACTGACTGCGGTTGTGGACAGGTGTCTTTTATACCGATAATGAGTTAAACAGATACCATTAATACAGGTAGGAGTGGAGCCTCGTTAGACCTCTTTGACAGCCAGAAATCTCGCTTGTTTGTAGGTGACCAAATACTTATTTTCCACTCTAATTTGGAAATAAATTCTTTTAAAAAATCAAACAATCTGATTTTCTGGGTTTTTTTTCCACATTGTCTCTCATGGTTGAGGTTTACCCATGTTGACAATTACAAGCCTCTCTAATCTTTTCAAGTAGGAGAACTTGCACAATTGGTGGTTTACTAAATACCTATTTGCCCCACTGTATACACACACAAAATTTAAATGGAGACTGACTAGTAGTAAACATGACATTGCATGCGCTCTATGCATTTTGTTGTGGCTGCTCAAGTGTAAGTGGTAAGTGATTTTGGAGAGATGAAGAGACACATTAAACATTTTTGTCAGAATTTATCAACTATAAATGAGAATCATGTTTTTAAAAAATGAAAAATAAAAGGTTTTTTTTATCAGACTACTTGTTCATCACTTTTTATATATGAAAAAAAAAAAAAAAAAAGCAACAGTTTATCTGTCCCCCCTCAAGAGTAATCCATAACAGTTAGAACATTAAAATGACTTGGTCAGTCTTACCTTGTACCCTCTTGGATGTTCCGATTGGACCCAGTTAACTTCTTGAATCAACTAAGGGAAACAAAAATCGCTTGAGAAGGGTCATGGCATGTTGCCGCCAAAAGTGTCCTGGATGTGTTGAGAAGCAATCAGGCCAATACTTGAGAGTCAGATGCTACTGAAATTCACCAGAACAGGAGACTGAGATAGAGAGGCTCATCTGCTCTCCGAGCGCTTCTCACCAACCCCTACGCCGCGCCGCACAGCCCAGCCCAGCTTCTCCAGCATGATGACGCCACTGGCAACGACCATTCTCTGAATTACTGAACAGCAGCAATTCCCAATAAGAGTGGAGGTGCTGTGGGAAATGATCCAATCAAACTTCATTTGTCTGAAAATGCTTACTTTTCAATGACAAATATATTCATGTTCAACATATGGGAGTACGTATAGTGATGAGCAACGTAATTAAATGCCGTTCAGCAAGCCAGCTATTTGAATTCAGACATATCTTTTTTTAATCCACAAAGTACGCCGGCCCCCTCATTAGGCACACCTGTCATACTGTTCGTGGCAGTAAATTTCTGATTAGCCAATTGCATTGTAGCACCTCAATGCATTCAGTCACATAGACATGGTCGAGATGATCTGCTGCTGTTTAAACAGAGCATTAGAAAGGGAGGAAAGGTGACTTTAAACGTGGCATGGTTGTTGGTGTCAGACGGGCTGGTGTGAGTTTTTGGGAAGTGCTGCTCTACGAGGATTGTGACACACAACAATCTCTAGAGTTTACAGATAAAACATTCAGTGAGCAGCAGTTCTGTGAGTGAAAATGCCTCGTTGATGCTAGCGGTCAGAGGAGAATGAACAGACTGCTTTGAGATGTTAGAAAGGCAGGTCACACAAATAACCACTCGTTACGACCAAGATACGCAGAAGAGCATGTCTGAATGCACAACATATCAAAACTTAAGGCAGATGGGCTATAGTAGCAGAAGACCACGCCTGGTACCACTCCTCCTTTCAGCTAAGAACAGAAAACCAATGTACATTTTGGAAAGGCTCACAAAAATTGGACAAAGAAGAGTGTAAAAATGTGGTCTGGTCTGAGGAGTCTCGATTTCTGCAGCGACCTTCGGATGGTAGGATCAGAATTTGGCGTCAACAACATGAACGCATCCTGCAACAGTTCAACAACAATTCAGGATGGTGGTAGTGTAATGGTATAGGTCAATGGTCCTCCTATTTGCTACCGGGCCGCAGAGAAATAAATAATTTATTAACGACTGCAATGTGGCCTCTGGCTCTTGTCACATCACTATCCCTGTACATAATCCCTGTAAATACAACAGTAGGGTCATGGATTGCACTGTTTACAGCAGGGTTCACTAAATCTGGACCTCGATGCCATCAATCCTGTCGTGTTTTCTACGTCTCTCTCCCCTAACACACCTGAATCAAATGATTATGTCATCAGCAACCTCTCCAGAAGCCTGATAATGATCCTGATTATTTTGATTCAGGTGTGTTAGAGGAGGGAGACATGGAAAACACGAAAGGAAAAGTGGCACCGAGGTCCGGATTTAGTGAACCCTGCTATAGACTAATTCAAGTAAAGATTTGTATCGGTCTCCATCTAGTGGTTGGCCGCAATTACTACGGTGTTTGCACACCTACAGCAGCCCAGCATGAGTCAATGTAAACAGTAACTTTAGCTGCTGTTGGATGTGTGTGCTACCGGCGACGTCTTTTTACGGGAAAAAGGCCACCTGCTGAGCCAGAAGAGGAGCCTACAACCAAGTCCATTCTGCATAACGTGGCTAAAAGCTAGCAAACGAGGCAACAAAAGCGAATGCACTGACAGTATCATACCTCATGGAGAACCGTATTACTAAAGCTAAGAAACCTTTCGCAATTAGAGAAGAACTCATTATGCTTGCAACCACGGATATTTGCAGACATGTTTTAGGAGAGGCCGCTGTTAAAAAAAGGTTGATTCAGTGTATGGTGAGTGACATTTTCCCTGCACTTAATATTTGTTTGTAGCCTCGACGTGTTACTTTATATTTTCTGTCATTTTCTGCCACACATTTCACCAGTCCGTGGCGCAAAAAAGGTTGGAGACCACTGATATAGGGGATATTTTCTTGGCATACTTTGTGCCCCTTAGTACAAATTGAGCGTCTTTGTATTGTCACATCCTACCTGAGTTTTGTTGATGACCATGTCCATCCATTTATGACCACAGTGTACCTGTATCTTCTGATGGCTACTTCCAGCAGTATGATACACCATCTCATAAAGCTTGAATCATCTCAAGACTGGTTTCTTGAACATGAGAATGAGTTCACTGTACTCAATGGCCTCCAAAGTCACCAGATCTCAAACCAATAGAGCACCTTTTGGATGTGGTGTAACAGGAGATTCACATTATCGATGTACAATAGGGCTGAACGATATTGGAAAAAACTGACATTGCGATTTTTGGGGGGTTGTGATATATTGTGATATTAAAACTAGAATAATTTTCACCAGACTTGAATAGCTCTGTTTGGGAAGACTGGTTGACTCACTATGACCACATTGTATTCATTATAGAGATGCCCCGATCCGATCACATGATCGAAAATCGGGCTGATCGCGCCACTTTTCAGAGGATCGGAATCGGGTGAAAAGGATCGGGTTTTCAATTTTAAAAATATATTTAAGTTTTTCTGCTTCATGCTCGTACAGCCTCTCACCCTCCCTCCCTCTAAGCAGTGCGACCAAACTGTTTTTCTTGGTCACCAGTGCAGCTGGCGTTTGGTACTTAGAGTTAACGATGATTGACAGGTTTGTAGCTTTCACCCGGCCAGAGACGCCTCGGTAGCTCCACGGTCAAAGGCACAAATGTCTTAATCATCGTTAAGTTTGGTACACAATCATAAGTGTGCTGTAGCAATTCATTCATTGTGTAAGTGAGAGGCTGTTCTCGGCAGCGTGAGCGTGAAAACAAAAAACAACTTTTTTTCGGTGTTGGGTTGGGATTCAGTATCGGGAA